>NW_005054479.1:884146-896038 GCF_000277835.1 Geospiza fortis | reverse complement strand
TTCCCTACAAAATCCCTCCAAATTTCAAGGGATCATTGAGATAAACAGAAAATTGTCACAATGCAGAGTGTGAGAGATGCAATCTCCCGGTGCAGAAGGTCCAGCCACATGCTACCCCTGAGCTGAACCAAGAGCCAAACATGACTTTTCAGGCTTCACATTCACTGCCCCCAGGCTATGTTACATTTTGCCCTGTGGACCTTGATGCATTTGAGATTCCTAAAGAGTAATTTTATAAATGTCACCATAAATATCTAGTCCTTCAAAGTACTGAGCCTCCCTGCCATAAGTAGGAACAGAAGAAAGGACTTGCTGCCTGTAAGGACACTGAGATATTCCACAAGCTCAGCCCATGCTCCTCTAAGAATTTAAACCATCACATCTTTTTCCAGGTTGGCTTCCTGCCCAAGTTTCCTCCCCAAAACATCCAAAGCAAGGTCAGAGGAGCTCTCCCCCTGGCACAAGGGAGTTACCAGGCTGGGAGCAAAGGAGGACAAGGACAAGCCAGTGAAGGGGTCAAGTTCAGTCATCTTCAGCTGCCATGAAGTCACACCTGAGAAGGATTTACTGCCAGGATCTGAGTGGCTGCAGCCAGGAAAAGGAAGGGGAGTCCTATTTGTGCATTTAATGACCCAACTTAGCAGGACAGAAACCAAGTGCTTGACCTTTCTCAACATCATGTGAAGCAAATGCTCAATCTGACATGGCTCCAGCATTATCTACCAGGCACAGGTGCATGACTGCAATTAGAAATGACCAGCATTTCACACATAACAGCACCTTTCAACCCACCTCGGCCCATCCAAAACCATTCTGAGACTCAATTACCATTTTCTTTCCACCCAGCCTTCCCAGCTCCCTTGCCAGCTCGAGCAGCACCAAATAATTCCCCATGAAGTCTCACAGCTGTTATTTGAAAATTAAACTGGAAGTCACAACACCTCGCTGCAGGCTGGTAGATCTTACACTTGGCATTTGGCTTATCCCAACACCATTCCTCACCGCCACCCCTAAACCAACTTCCGTGGAGAACAATGCTGCTGGTTTGTGTCCACAAGAGATTTATTCCCCCCCTTCCAGCAGCTCACAATGCCCACACCTTCAAGGGGCAGTAGCTGCTTGAAGCAAAGGGTTCCTTCTGGTTTCTGGAAAGAAAAGGCTGCCCTCTATAATCAGGGTATTGTTCTCCCTAAATGGAGCCAGACTCTGTAAACAAGCTCCTCTGCACAGCCTGGGAGGGTGAATGCCAGCGTGTGTATACATACATGCAGGGAATGTGTCCTGTTCTGAACAACAGCAATGAATTAAATGAATTATGTTAATTCATTTCCTCTGCCTAAACAGTGCTAATAAGCTTCAGGAAAGGAGGAGGAAAAAGTAAACAAGAGTCCATTACAAAAAGGTGAGGGGGAGAGGTAACCAAATAACTCCACCAAATGTCTCCTCTGGGGAAGGACATTCACAGCTCAGACGGCTCCTCATAGCCCTCCCTCGGTCCTGCTGGAGGTAGAAATGTAACAGCAACAATTTCTTTTCTTTCCAAAGGTTTCAGCCTGTTTTCACGAGTTCAATCTTGTGAAATGGGAAATGAGCCCCCACCAGTGCCCTGATCCACAGTGCCTGCATCCCTCGGGGCTTTGCACTGCATGTGATGTGAGTGCTCCAGTGACCAAGCCAACATGAATAGTCAGAGCCTATTTGTGATTTTCTAACAGGAAAATAATTTCACTAAGCAAACTGCCATGCTTTGACTCAAAACCCTGATTAGCACAGTTTGAAAACAGGGCAGCATACTGTTCTGGGAATTAACTTGCTTGACCCCTAGTCTATAATGGCACTCAAATAATCTGTGAGTCAGACCAAGTTGAAAAACTCTTGGAAGACCACACTGAAAGAATTTACTGGATTTACTGGATTTTCTTGGATAAAAGAAAAATAAGCTTGGAACTCCACTTAGTCTGTGGCCTTCAGAAAGACAAGCTTTTTCTCCTGACAGTATCTAGAAGAGGAAGACTGCCTAAGCTGAGCAGCACTTTGTGGGTCTCTTTTTAATGTACTGGAAACTCTCAATAAATAGTCATATTTATTATAAATATGCAGGTCTATTGCTATGATTACTTTTGAGTAGCACCCTTGCAGTAGCTTTCTTCTTTGGTATTGATGGGAAAGTAAGGGACAGATTCCTAACCCTGTGAATCCACAATCCTCCTCCAAACAGGAATACTCAAGGGGAGGAGAGCCCTGAATTTAACTTCAATTTAAATATCCAAAGGCTACTTTACCAATTGCATACAAGGACTACTAGTCTGATGTTTCCAATGAACTTCCAAGGACAAAAATAAACCTGTGTAAATAACCATCACAAAATACTGCTTGAAATCCTCCAAATCCTTTGGCCTACTCCTGTTTGAGCAGGCAGGAAATCAAGAAAAGCATTCTGCTTTAGGAGTACAAGCAGGACTTTGCTCTGGTCTAGATAAAACACTGACCCATCCCCACCTTATGGTTTCTGCAGCTCCTGAGCAAAATGCTCCCACCAGCCTCCACTACTTCTTTGTATCTCAGAAACAAAAGCTGTGTGCTCAGAGCAAACACCTTCAGAGAACAAACCCAGCAATCAGCAATCAACTGTCCAAAGCCACTTCCCTGCATATGCAAATATCTCCCTAACAGGTTCATGATTCCTTGTCAATCAAACAAGGCAAAGTAAACACCTGCTTACTGTCCTGGCCATGACTAAGTTGAAAGTTTCACTCTCATTAGCCCTTAATGAAATTAGCCCTGGCAATACTGCATTTCTGATTGGCTGGGAATAGCAGGGAGGAGGAAAGATACTCATCAGCTCTGATCTGTTATTCTAGTTTTATATTAACTATTGCAGATCATGATGAACCCTCCCATGGTGTGGTGCCACCCTGCACAGAACTGAAACTCAGCCTGCTCTTATGAGGCTCCAGTTTCTGCTCTCTGGTAGGATTATATATTTAAATCCTACTCACACCTACTCAGCCACAACCTAAAGGGACTCTCACCTTTGTAATCCAACCCTGAACATTAAAATATGAAATGACTTATCACAGCATGGAGCCTGATCTCCACATGCTGGAGGAGCTGTCAACTCCTGCACAGTTTTTCCATTTCAAACAGTCCAAAAATGCATTAAACACTTCCCAATATTATTTGTCTGGATAAAGTATTGCCACCAAAATGTTGTGTTAGTCTGCAGAAGAAGAGGGAAGATTTAGATGAGCAAGGTGGCTCACAGCACCCTCTCTCTGAAGGGTATCCACACCCTGCAGGAGCTAGAGCCACCAGTTTAATACTGACTGGTCAATGACAAACAAGCATCCTCCCTTCTTCCACAGAGTCTGGAGTATCCCTGGGGAGATATTCCACAGTGTTCAGAGGTTCATCCTGTTACTCATTAACCCTTCCATCCTTGACACGCAGTTCATACACCTGTAGCTCATCTGGCCCTTGCCATTGCTTAACCAGCAGTTACAGATGTGTTACAGATCTGTGCTAACAGATCTGAGAACAATCACAGAGAAAAATAGCTTCCTCTGTTACTCCAACTCACACAATTCTGCTAGAGAGGAAGGAGGAGGGAAAGAAACCTGTTCACAGTGCTCCAGCATCTGCAGCTGCCTAACTCCAGTGCTTTGGCTTGTGCAGCTTTGAGAGACTTGAACAGCTTTCCCTTTTCCCTTCTTTGTGGTTGATTTGGCCTTGCCCCATCCACTTCTGTCTAGAACAAAGGAGATTAAAATCCATACAAAGCAATAGTAAAACACAGCACAATGAAAGCACCCCTCTTACATTACAAGGCTTTTACTCAGAGTCACACATTGGCCAAAAGCCAATCAAGTCTCACACCTGTATGTGGGGGCACCTGGGAGGACACAAGAGACAAGAGAGCCACAGCACAGACTTGGAAAAGCTGCATCCCAACATCCCAGTCACACACTGCCTGCTCAAGATCCTCTCCCAGGCACCAGCAGGCCTCAAGAGCAGGGGTACACTAATTAATCTGGACTAAATTTTATCTTGGAGGTTGGCTAACACATTTCCCACTACATTCCTCTCCAGCTTTTCCCCTCTCCCATATCTTGGGCAGAACTAACAAGCCCAAAGTTACCACAGAGAAGTTGTGCCAGTCCACATTAACACCTGACTCTTAAGGTTATCAGGTCAGAGGATATGTGGAACAAACCTAGCAAGGAGAATGGGAATTTCTAAAAATGCCTATTGCACAAATTAAGTCCACATTTCCCTATTTGTCTGCTGTTCCTGTGTTTTTATCTGACAGGCACAAATACTGACAGCTCCTAAAATACCCACCCAAGTCAATGCCACCCAAGTGGCATCTAGGGTATAACACCTCCAGCATTACTCACTTGACTGGATACCCAAGATTGTGTGAATCTCTCATGAAAGAAATTTACCACCTATGGGAAGAAATTATTCTGTGTCCCATCAAGCTGGAAACCACTTGTAGAGAAGCTGAGCATAAAGGTGCAGCCATCCTGAGAAACATTAACCTGCTCCAAGGAGCCTCTGTTCCCAATTTACATTTTACTTCTTTCCTTAGTGAAGCTCAAAGTGAGTTTGAACACTTAATGGAAGAAGTAGCCTGGAGTTATTGGCTGAATTTCTTTGTGAAAATTGGAGTGGTTGGGATGAAATAACACTGTCAGGCTCCTTACAGAGACACTGTGTCTCTGCTGTGATACCAAAGGGACACTGAGTAATCAGAGCAATCAACCAAACTCCACACAGCCCAGGTTTATTTGACTGGGAAGGAGAGGGAAAAAAAAAATCAGAGATAGGAATGGATTTAGCAACAAACAGCATACACTCACTTATTAAATAACAGGCAATTTTTGAGCCCATCCAGACCCAGAACACTGCCCACAGGATGGCTCTCTGTCTTTAGGGATAAACCCCTCTGCAGCAACCCAAAGTTTAAGCAGTGAATTTCCAGTTTTCAGCCCTGGCAGCGCACGCTCCACCCATCAGTCAGAGCTGGCAGTCAGTAGCAGCAAAATGTGCTTTTCTAGAATAAAAAATGTGAGTCCAAGCCATGCAGTCAAGCAGGCTAGTGGCACACTTAGCCCACATCCCCCCTGGTGTCACACATGAGGTGGGTATCACAGATAATCTAAGTCATCCTTCAGGGATGGATCCAAAGCCTATGGGAGTGAGTAGGAGTCACAGCACCAACACTCTCAGGTTCTGAATCAGGTCCTAACCTGTCACAACTGGCATGGGCTGCATCTGCCTATCTCATACGACATCAGGACAGCACAATCAGATTAATCAAGCTTGCTTTTGGAAATATTTTTCTTTTACCATAGTACCACAATTGCTATGACAGAGCAGCAGACTGAACAGACTTGCATCAGACAGAGGTGTTTGGAACTTCTGCATTCACACTGGCTCCACTCTCAGAAAGTCCTTTATGTGACCAAAAATGTTTCATCTTGCTGCAAAAGATTAGAACAGGTAAACACAGCTAAATAGGTATGGGGGCGTTCTTACCAGAGAAAGCTCCAAGTAAAGGCTGATTACAGAGAAAAAGACAAGGAATAGAAATCCAAATTAAATGTTACAAACAATATCAAATGCATTTTAGTGTGAGCAGCCCACCAGAAAATACAGGAAGACGTCAGATGAAAGACAAATTACTTGAAGCAAGACAAAATGAGGAGAGTAATGAAAGAAATATAAGAAAAGAGCATTTCCACCAACTCCTGTAATGCTGGGATACATCTGCACAGATCCTTTTGGCAGCTTGGTTTTACAAGTCACTGCAGACACAAGTAGGAGCTTCACATCTTAGGAAAATCAGCTGCACCAGTTCAAATCTCACTGGATAAATAAAGCTATGACTAAAGGTTGTTGAGTTCCTTTTAATTCAACCTAGGAAAAAGAGGATCTCTGCATTGTTATTTTCCTCCTTCAGTGGAAATTTTTATCTCTTCCAGTAATTAATCCAAAAATGCACAGGCAGAGTGTACTGCACTCACACTCTCCCATGACGAATGTTGTGCACCCAGATGTATCAGTGTCACTTATGGTGAGACAGACACTCAAAAAGGAATTATCAGAGAGGATATTGGAAAAGATCAGGTCTATCAGCCAATTCATGTCAAATGAAAAGCTTCAGCTTTAGTTAATAAATTGGTACCAATGGCACCAAATCTTGAAAAGGGAGTCCCTACTTGCTAGCAAGTGTCACTTCTTTCTCAATTTCAAATTATGTTTTTTCCTGAAAAATACACTTTCCTGTAATATCTCAAGCCCCACCTCATGGCATATGAAAGTTGCTTCTGTGGCTAAGACTCAGGCTTTGGAGTCCAGCCTTTGCTGCGTGCAAGCTCATCCCAGAAAAGAGACATTTGGATTTGCTGCTTGCGTCTTTTAATGAAGGTCAAAGAAACATATGGACTTGAAAAACAGAGTTATAAAAACTTTAGGGAAAATCTAGATGTATTCGAGCAATTTGCTGAGTTTTGTAATATTCCTAATTAAAAACAAATAAAATCAACCCTAATTTTCCAGTATGACGCACACTGAATTTTATGTTTAAACTCGGCCACAATTTAAAGCGGCCGACGGCCTCAGACGAAGGGAGGAACCAGCATTTAAAAAAATAACCAGGATTTTCTTAGGTCGTCATGTTGACTCTAGGTACAAGTCATACTGACAGATTATTCATGAGCAAGTTCCCCAAGAGCAATATACAAAAAATGCTCCAAACTTCTCCAGAAGATGTGCTGTGACTTCCATAAAATCTGAATCAGGCTGTTAGATCTGAACATGCTTCTCTTTCACAAGCGAGAAATTACCTAATCATTCTATCTGGTAACAACCACTCAACAAGAATAAAGGTGTAAAACAGAAGCCAGTAACCATCTCTGTCACATTAGCATTATTTATATTTTCTGTGCTTATTGAAGGACTCTTATAAACCCTAAAGTTCACTCTTATAAACCCCAAAGTTACAGAATGGAAATTCTGTTCATTAGAACAAGGAACTCAACTTCCAAGAAATAAAAAAACACTTCTAGCAACCTATTCCCTTTTCTTCAACATTAAGAGAAACCAAAATGGCACATAACATTATTTCTGCATGAAACCATTGAATGTTGACATGGCCCAATCAGCAAATTCCCTGTAAAGCAGACACCAAGCAGGTTTGCAAGCCAAGGTCGCACAGAGAAGTGCCAGAACAGAAAGCAATTAAGGTCCCGTTCTTCCCCTCCCTACGCAATGCACCGAAAATGAAATCAACATCCAAACTAATTAGTTTCCAGCAGAATATCAGTTTACTTGCTCACAGGAGAGTGGTTACTGCTCTTACCAAAAACTTCTAAACATACCATGCAAAATCTTGCTTAAGCCACGGGTCCAAGCCAGGCACATCCCAACGTTACCATATACGGTCACCAAGGCGAATATGATGGCAACTTGACAGATTTGGAACAAATATTGCGTTGTCGGTCACTGAGATAACACAGGCAGGAAAATATCAGATTGTATTACCTGTATCCAGCTGGAGGTGTGGCGTGGCAGGAGCTACATTGCTGCAGGACATAGTCACTAAAGGTTAGTGACCCAGGATGGCATTAATCCCTGCAGAGGAGGGCCAGGGCAGGACACTGAAGACTTTTATGCCCTCTATGGGGCTGCTTGGAGAGAGAAGGAATGGAATAACACGAGGGATGAGCTGCTGGACCTGCACTGTTATCCCAGGTTCAGAGCAGGCATTATCTGTCGAGGCTGGGAACCAAGCTGAAGCTGCCAGGCTGAAGCCCCACACCTTGGCTGTCAGCTGGAAGGCACAGTCCCTCTTAGAAAACCACAGCACTCTCAGGTTTTGTTCTCCAAGAGTGGGTTTTGAGCACACAGGCGTGCTAGTCTTCAGCCACAAGGGAAAGAAGGGGCTTGGATATCTACCAAAATAGCTCCCGAGGAAGACTTTTTTGGTACAGGCTCCCTTTAGGAGATCCTTAGCCTGGAATAAGATTGGCCACTGAGAGTTATTCTAGACTAAGTTTTTTGGAAGGGTTATTCCAGTGCATTTGCAGGTGTACACAAGCCCTTAGTCAAAGTCTTTCAACCCAAAAGCATTAGTTCAAACACAGGCAGAGCTATCTCACCCCTAATCCCTTCAAACACAGACAGCTCTACCACCTGTACCTCTCAAATCAGACCAGCTCTCTGTTTTGCCTGGATACTTCAGAGGTACTGCCTCTTTCTTAAGAGTTTATCTTGGTTTGCTAAGATATTCCCTTTTTTACAGTGTCTTCTACATAAGTGATGAGATACATTGGTGGGATGGAGCCAGCAGGAACAGATCCGGCCGTGGAAAAATGGCCCTTTTTGCTGGGAGGTGGAAAAAAAAACCCTGCTAAACCCAATCAGTCATTCCTGCAGGGCCCTTTGCCTTAAAAGGTGTCACCTAAATAAAGATGTAAAAATAATACAACGTAACATTTAATGCAAGATTACAGCTGAACATTCAACTGTCAGGAAATATCAAAGCTGAAGCGCATGGGCAACTTAACTCTGCCCCCTTGTGCAGATGCACCACGGCACAGCCCTTGCCCAAGCACAGGCTCAGCATTCAGTCAGCTTCAAATTAATGCCCTAATTACAGCATAACCTACTTTTGCCTAAAATGAGTAGAAAAGAAGGACCATTACTTTCCCAGAGAGCCTCCTCAGCCACTTCCTCACTTGATCACCAGCCAGCAGGCACCTATTGAACTTCTGATGCCTCGGATCAGGAGGTGCTGGCACACTTCAGGCCACACATGTCTAACCTGCAATCAGGACACAGATATGAAATGCTGTTTGACCAAAACAAAGAGCCCTTCTTCCTCCAGAGAGGAGCCTCACGACCTCAGGCTGAGACTTGGCTGAAGGACTGCCTATAAAACCTGAGCGACTGCAGCAGGTAACGTTTACACATCTCCAGCGGCCAAAGCCCTCGTACGAGGCGTTCAGAAAAACTCTCCAGGCACATGAAAAGCCTGGCACATTTTTCCAAGAACCTGAAATTATCCCAATGTAAACACCTAACAATTGGAGATATCTGTCAGCACAAAAATTCAAAGTTCTGGGAAGTGTCTCATCTCTGCTCACAAGTTTGATCTTCCATCTACCTCCTTCATTATCAAAAATGTTCTCCTTCTTAAGGAGGTCTAAAGCAGGACTTAAATGTCAGAATTTTGTCTCTGTTGTCACAGCAATGACTCTTTTTTCTTCTCTGCTTCCCCTCTCTTAAACCAGCACATGAATGAATGACATTTTTCATGGGTTCAGCCCTGGCTTTTAACCTCTATTTCTTGGTAATTTTAAACAACCAGAACCGTCTCTCCATACACTTACAGGATGGGTCTTTCCAGCTCTAAAAAGTGTTCAAATAATCCAACTTCCAATACGATCCTATCAAAATTATATTTAAAAGACCTTTCCACAAGAAAAATAATCATGTCCTGAAATTACTGCTGTTAATTTTCTGTCACTTCTTCACATGACAACAGCCCACAGTGCTTCACTTTCCAAGGGCAGTAAGTGTAAGAGCAAGACAATTACAAACCAAATTTAAACAGGGTCAACCAGTAAAGGAGCCGATACTCAGCTCACATCAGAGACAAGAATCTTTTTGTCTTCTCCTGCCCACTTCAGATCTTTTCCGGAACTCCACCAACTTCTCAGGTCCATTGCAATAAAATACATCCATGAAGTCATCTTAATTCACACGCTGCTGCCCATCGCCCACAACTTAAACTGAGTCTCCATTGTAAGCCTTGCCTGGAATTCAGACTTGAAGGAATTACAGCCTACATACTGTTTTCTTTTTCATTCAGCTTCCAGCCAAATCATTTTATAGTGCTTTTGCCTCCATAAAATATTTGCTTGAGAGCCAATGCCAAAAAGAAAAAAAAAAAAGCAGTTCACTAAACCAAACTTGAGTTTTCAGAGTAATTCTCTCCCTCTCCTTTCCCACCCTCACCCCCAAGATTTATTTTTGGCAAGTTACAGCCCAAGTGAAGGGCAAGTTTAAACCTTTTAATTCACAAGTCCTTCACACTGGACAACTTCAAGGTCTTATAGCAATTCACAAAACTCTGAGACTGTTGGGAATTGCAGCTGGAGCAATCTGCATCCTAAAGTTGTACCCCTATTCTCCTGGAATTCTCCCCTACTTTGTGACCAGAGGCAGGTGAGCTGAAATCCTGGATTCCCATTCAGGCTTTCTAAGGACAGCAGCCACCAAGGTACAACACAGGCAAAGTGCAGGAAGCGCCACTGCTCCTTGCACTCTGATCCCAGAGCTTTGCTAAAAGCACCTTGCCATAAAGAAACTTTTTTTTTCCTACCCCCATCATTCCCAGGTCAACGTATTTCAATTTGCCTCTGGAAGGGTAACCTGTTTATTGAAATCTGATCAACTGCTGGAGCCTCAGCGCTAAAATACGCTCTCGCTGTTGGGAACTGTCATTTGTCTGTCACCGGGGAAGTTAATGGATGTGTTTGTTTAGTTTGTAAGTGGAAATACACAGGGCAGAGGCTGGAGGGATTACAGGAGGGGAGAGGTATTTCTGATCCACAGAGGAATGCAGTTGCTTTTCTTTAAAATTGTCTGTGTATTTTTACACAGGCACCAGGAAAGCCCCTGGAAGTTCACCTGTGCCTCAGAGACCTCAGCAAAGCCGCAGTGACCGCGCTCCATCCCAAACGCTGGCCCCGAACCACGCAGGTAAGGAGAGGCACACGTGGGCACGAGCCTGCACCTCTGTGCAGATAAAAATGTGCAGGGGACGAGTCCCTGCTGACAGCAACTCCCCTGGAGGGTCCCTCCAGGGGCACCACGGGTGTTATCAGAGCCCATGGAGCAGAGGGAAGGGACAGAGTCACAGGGTGATCACACCAAGCACGGTGCCCTTACCTCTCGCTGAGTCCGAAAATGCAATTATCCCTGCCAAAAGGAGCGCCAGCTGCAATTCCATTTTGAAAACCAGATCCCGCCGTATCGCACAGGCTACTGTCCTCTCAGACCTGGAGGCAGGAAAAAGGAGAGCAAAATAGTTACTGGGGGAAAAAAACCCTGAACAACCCTCAACTTTGCAGAGTTCTAAATCCTATTGAGAAGACTGGCAAGAAGAAACAGCAAATGAAAGAGCAACGTACTTGTAATTCATTCCTTGGTGTTCAGTGAGTAAAACTTTGCCCTCCTCTCTGCTTTAGACTGATATAAATCAAGAACCCATTGAGGCCAGTAAGCTCCTCTAAGTTTACGGTTAATGCATAATTCTTTAGTATCCTGTACAGAACCAGTCTGGAAGGCAAACAAAACGCTAGCAAGTGGCCATAAAACAAGATTTCAGGTTAACAATTTGCGGAGGAACTTGGTGGAAGGAGGAGGAGGAATGTTACCTCTCCCATCAGCAGCCCAGAAAACTTTGTGTTGCTGCTTCAGTGCCCCTCAGCCAGGCTCCGCTCTGGGTACGCGCCTTCTTCCACTCCGAGACCTATCTGTACAGCACTGATTCCTCCTTTCCTCCTCTTCCCCCGCACCCACCTCCGGCACACTCTCCCCCACCAACAGCCCCACTTGTTTCCGTGGGCTCCAGAGGTGCGTCCCAAAGCGCAACCGCACTTAATTACCCAGATTCTTGAAGATGCCTTCGCTGCGATACGCGCGCCCGGGGAAGATCAGGTTTACATTAATTACACCCCATTCTCCTCCTAAAACTCTCACTCTCTAAACACTGTCTGGATTCCTCACCCTTGTAAACTCCCCGCTTTAAACACCCCGTGCCCCCAGGACACACAACAAGCCGCGTACAGCATCCAGCACGGCGAACACGGCCGCTCC
>NW_005054479.1:879199-883324 GCF_000277835.1 Geospiza fortis | reverse complement strand
CACCCCCGGCGCTGCGGTGCCGACATCGCCGTGCCCCGGAGCGGTGCCCTCCCCGCACCCCCGTAAGCCCAGCGGCGGTGCAGACCTCCGACCCCGCAGCCCAGAACCCGTCCCGGCCAAAGCGTCCCTCTGCCCGGGCCAGGAGAGAGCCCCGGCCGTGCGAACGCACCGCGCCGGCTGCCCCGTTCTGATCTCTCGGCTTGGATGCAAATGATGCCAGCAAGAAGCTGGTCTGAACTAAACTAAACCAAGTGGAAAATAAACTGTGGAGATGTCAGTTCCTTATATTAACTGTTACAATTATTTATTATTTACTTTCAAACACGACTCGGCTGATGCATCCGCTCTTTACAGCAAATCACTGTTCATACAGGATCAAAACCAACCTGGCAGAATTCACCAAACAGACTAAACAAACGACAAGAAAAAATACTGTCTCAATGGCTAAACTTTCTGTATCTCAAAAGAAATGTCATTACTGTTGATGTTATAGTTTCTTAGATCTCTTACTTGATATGCTCCAGCATGAAGACCTCCTGGAAAACAAAGTTGTCTCAGTACTTGTTCAATGTGATAGGCACCAGGAGAATGCCTAAACCCAAGCCCAGAATTAGTTTGAACATCTGTCTTATCTTTTTTGTTAGGATTATGAAATCACACCCTCTATTTTTTATTGTTATTACTAAATATTTTTACTGAGTGGTTCCTGACAGCATTAAATCTTGATACACAAAAGCAATGTGCAAAACATGTAAGACTAAACATATAAACCCCTTGACCCCGAAACAAAGTGGCTGACAATACTGTTTTTGTATTTTACATATTTATATCATCGTTTTTATCATTAAAGTTAATTCAGCTGAGAAGTCCCAGATGGACTCCTCCTCCTATCAGGCAGTAACTTCAGCCTCACTGATTTCAAAGACAGTGTTGACTGAGGGAAACCTTCAGGACTTAATCTACATGGTCATGTTCATGCCATGCCTTCTGACAAAATCACTCTAACTTGCAGCAGCAGGAGAGCTCATCTTCACTCTACATCTCAGGGGATGATGTGTAAAACACCTCTTTGTAACATTTCCCAGCCATTTCATCCCAAAGGAGTCAAGGTCTTTGTCCCAAGGACATCACCACACAGGTGATCCAGCCCTAAAACCATTTACACAACCTGTGTTTCCGTGCAGACTGAAGTCCCAAGCAGCCTCAGTTCTGGTGCAGATGTGGGACATTGGTTCATGGGCAGGTTTCCCACCAGGTTAGAGAGACCTGGCTGAGCTCCTACTCCAAGTCTTGTTTTTTGAATCATGCACAGAGACCAAGGCTAAAATCCCAGATGCACCATGGCTGTCTTGTCTCAGACTGTCTAGACTTGGATGAGCTCTCTCTGGGCCTCAAACAGCTCTGAAAGAAAAGATCTTCCAATCCAGGCTGTGCCCAAGCCCAGCACCGAGCACCCAGCTCAGGCTGGACACAGAGGACAAAAATCCCCTGATGGATCCATTCCTTCCATCCTCACTTCCTTATTGAAAATCACGTGTGTGCCTTTGGAGGCTCCAACATCTCCCAGACTGAGAATTTCTCCTCGCAGTACAACTATTAAGCAGCAAAATCTCTCCTGCAGCCTTCCATCAGTGTGAAGTTCTGGGAGATGAAGGATTACAGAGGTGGTACACAAGAAGTTAAAATTTATTCAGGTGCCTCAACACCTTCAGATGCCCTTTAAGCCCCTTCCTTAGGCATACAGAAGCTTTTTAAGAATATGATTCCAAGTGATGTTGCAAAGGGATTACATGGGGCAGGGAATGGAGCCCACATCTTCCATACCCCAGGCTAAAATAAACCTTTCTGAAATCAAAATTTCAGCACTATTTTTTAATTTTTTTTCAGGGGCCTGAAGGAAAGTCTGAAGCCATGCTATAGGCTTCATCCATCTCAGTCCCAATACCATAGCAGAGGAATAAATGTAAAATATTGATACAAGAAAAATAATTAATATTTCTGAAACAGCTCCTAGTTTATCAGAAACAAAATCTTGTGTTGTTTTCCCAACACTTCTACCTAAAAAAGGAAACATGCAGAGCTGTGTTTTTCTTCTGGGCTGGCTGTAATTTGCAGGATGATTGAGTAGTCTGAAAGTCAACAGCCCCAGTTTGCTCCTGCACCCCCCAGTCCTGAGACAAGGCTGTGGGAAAACAGCTTTCTGGAGCTGACAAACAAAAACAAATGCTAAGCAACGAAATACAAAATCTGTGTCTCCACATGGCCTGAGAAGCAGCCTAACAGTCCATTTGTATCCAGTTGTCCCCAAAGCCCTGTTTCCGTACCATGGCTTTTCAAATTTTGCATAGCTGTGATGGTCTAGTGAACATCCATCCCCAGAGTGACTTTCCTTATGTCTCCAAAACCACAAGCTGGATTTTTCCCAGCTTTTTTACCTCTTTTCTCCCAGGAGCTGCTCACCTCCTCTATCACAGAACTCCATTCCCCCGCATTTTCTCTCTTCCAACTTTGCCGTTCGGCCTTTTCCTTTCCCCCTGCAGATGACCTGGGAGAGGCAGCACCTTCAGACTGTAATTCCTGACCTGTTCCAGTGATTTTTTTTCCAACTGCAGGTGGCAGCCACGCAGCCAGATTGCCCAGCGCTCCAAGGGACTCGGGCTGGCAGCGGTGCCTTGCCCGGGGAGCACGGGGCCCGTGGCACGGCTCCATGGGGACATGCCACCGGAGCTCCATGGGGACATGCCATGCCACCAGGCACAGCAGGGCGTGCGGGGCTGGGCGGCTCCGCGCAGCTGACGGAGCACGTGAAGGTGATGGAAGGGCATGACCAGGATTAGCACATTCCCTCCACCTGCCACCCAGTCCCTGCAGCCCTCCTCTAGTTACCCAGCCACGTGGGGTCAACCTGAGCATCCCTCCCGGATGCCTGGGCAAAGGGACTGCTGTGGATGCAGGGAAGGGTAAGTATCCTGGTTGATGGGGCAGAGGGCAGGTTTTCCTGGGTGGATCAGCTCTGATAAAGCATTTGGTGTGTGGCAAGGACAGCACAGAAAATGTCACATGAAATGAAAATTCTCCTGGGAAGACCAGGAGCGCAAAACACACTTTTCCATTTACACAACACCAGAGTCACTGCACTGCTCCATCTGGGTCTATAGCTAAGGCTGAAACGGTGTTTTTCAGAGAAAGCAGTGTGGTATGAGAGCAGAATCTCTGCCTTCCCTATATGTGGTAGCTGAGACCCAGCTATAACCTAGATAACATTTAGGGAGGATGAACGGGCAGATGGAAAGATCAAACAGGGTGATACAGTGCTGAAATCTATGTCACATGTAAATATACATTTAGTCCCTTAGAGTAGATCTGCTCTAAGTGGTGTTGCAAAGAAACAAATGGTTCATCATATGCATATGGTTCACTTTTATACATGAAGCATGAATGCCAATGTTTGACAGAGGGAAAGGGTGGTAACAGGGTTAGATGTCCAGTCATCCAAACCTTGGGTTCCTGTGCAGAATGCTGGAAGGTCCCACTTCCCCATGGCCAGGGCTTTCATGGCTTTCCACAGGCACAAATGATCCCTCTGCTACCTTGTGATCTCTGATCACTGTGCAGATCAGAGATCTCTGTGATCTCTGTGTTGGTCCGAAGCACCACCAGGAGAGAGTTCCCAGCCCTTGCACCGAGGACGGGTCGCACACACTGCCCAGCCTGGCTGTGCCTGGAGAATGTGCTTGGATTTCTCACTGCTGCTAAATCTGCACATGACAGCATCTGCAGGCAATCATTTCCACCATTCCCAGTTGGGCAGGAGGCCCTGTCTCTCTTGGCCAGGTTGGGCACGCTGTGTCAGCGCTCCCTGGCACCGGGGAAACGTGACAGCCCTGAGCAGAGTCCAAGGGGTTCTCGGGGAATGCCAGCCCAGCCCAGCCAGCCCAGCCCAGCCCAGGAGGATGCATCTCTCTGGCAGTATGAGTCCCTCACGCTGCCTTCCCAGCAGCTGCCAAATGAACTTCAAGGTCTCAGTGCCTGGGACACACTACTCAGCTGCTTAGCTCATGTCTCCAAGGTGGGTGACAGCAGAAGAAAACTCCTTGCTCCAGGCTAAGCTGAACTCTCCTGCTG
>NW_005054479.1:862471-879041 GCF_000277835.1 Geospiza fortis | reverse complement strand
CTGCTGAAGGCAAAAATCCCTTGTGCAGGAGAAACAGCATCCCAAACAGCACCATGAAGTACAGACCAATATTTCCTGGGTGCCAGCTTCAGACAACCTTCTCTGCTTCAAAAGGGTATATCAGAAGGTCCTAGTGTAATAAAACAGTACAATCCACGCAAAATTCTCCTTCCTTGCAGGAAAGGTAAGAAAAAGGAAGGGGTTTAGGTGGAAGAACACACAGAAGGTTTTAGACACACAGGGCCCAGACGTCATCTGCTTTTTCTCACTTCTTTCAGTAGATCTAAGAAAAGATACAACATTTCCAACAAAATCTGATTGCCTTCTACCCAACAACTACACCATGATCACAGGAATAAACCACATCTGAGCACCATTTCCTCGCTCCTGGAAGGTGCTCACCTGTTCAAGATGAAGAATATGGTACAAAAAGTTTGTGGCAGACTAGTTTGCCATTTGTTTAAAAGAGTTATACTCCTCCTTTTGTTAATTGTATCTCATTACTCTTTTTCGTATCCCTTTGCATCACTCTCTGCTTCTTTCCACTCTTAAACATTGAAGGCAGTTCTGTAACTCTGCGGTTGTTCAAACTACAAGTAGTTAAAGTTTCCAAATGTTCTCCATAAACACATCCTTCCTCAGGCCCCTTATCCTTTATATCACTCAACACTGGTTTCTTGGAGTCAGTCTGACACTGATGTATGAAGGATTTGATTTTGCTTTCCTTCTACATCTGGCTAGAACAAGAATAATCCCACTGGAGCCATTGGAATCATTCTAAGTGAGAAAAAAAACCTGATCAAACCAACAGACTCATATGAGCAGCCACTATTCAGTCCAGGTAGGCTGAGCTGAAGACTGAATTTGCAACCTTTGAATCCAAATATCTCATTCTGGGAGGAGACCACAATTTTGAAGGCTTAAATCTCCTCCAACTGCTTCCTCACATCATCCTCCTTTTCAAGGAAATTTGTACACATGCTGGTTTAGCAAACAAATGCAGCAAACATGAAAGAAGAGTTGCGAAAAATAACAAAAAAAGAAAAAAGCCCAATATCAACAGACGGAATGAAAAACAGAAATGTCAAGTATTAAGTGCTGAACAGACGTGAGGAATGTTAAGGGAAACTGTTTCGGGATTTATGTTCACAAAAATAAGACAACTTCCCAAACTATTTCCTTTCAAATCTCTCAGTATTTTCCATAAATTCTGTGTGCATGTGTGGTGCTCTCTGATAACATACAAATCTGCATGCATAAACTGTTTTGAAATGTTTGTACAGTTTCATCCAAAAATATGACTATATGTTTGTGTTTTAATTGTCAGCAATGGCAGATTAGGCAAGAGCCACATGCATCACGTCAGGGGCACTGACTAAGTTTAGGTGGTACAAGCACAACCTCCCCCCTTTCTGGCTGGGTCTTGATAACAAAGAGAAACCAAATTATCTGAAGGACGAACCTGCAGGAAAGCAGCAGCACAGCCCCTGCTCTCAGTGGCCAGGGTGCTGGCCCAGACAAACCCCCTGAAACCAATAAAGCCATTGCAGATTCATGCAATTGTAACCAATAGCAGAAATTTGCTGATTTCCAGGTCACACATCAGAGTTTTTGCAACTCTGCAAAAAAGTTAAACCTTGGTGGGGGGCTAGGTGGGGGGAAGAGGGGCTGACACTTTGCCTCAATCAGTGTTGCTTGAAATGTCTTTTATTTATTAACATTCTTGCTGAAGCCAAACTTTAGTTCCACTCTATTAGGAATATAATGCAGCTGCATTTTCTGTATGGGAACACCACCAAAAATATGTTAACTGTGCAGTCAACAGCTATGTCTTGTTTACTCTCGTGCGTGAAAACCACACGGAAATGATCCTCATAGGAAATTTCTATCTGTGTGCAAATAGAAGCAATAGGAGAGACTGGAATGGGATACTTGCTGAGAAATGGGGTGGGAGAGCTGTGCTGCTTTCTCCCCAGTGAGCATCTTGCTCCAGCTTGCCTGGACTGACAGGAGCTTTGTTTTGTCCAGGGTTTGTCTGAGAAACTCTCCTTGATTCCCTCAAATACAGATCCAGCCTGGGCTGCTGTGGAACAAAAATAGAGTTTGCAGGGAAGATGCATCCAGCACCTCAATGCTTTCAGTCCAGGACATTCCTCTCAGAGATACAACTTTTCTGAAGCTTATGGATGGCCCTCAGCCCATGCAGCCATACCAACACCACAACAGCTCAGCCATGGCTTTATTCCTGATGGGAATGAGCTGCCCATGGGGGAAACGCTGAACTCAGTGGGGATTTCTTGGCCCTGCAGTTGCTCAGTTTTGAAAAACTCTTGCAGTTTGTCAGAAACGTAGGCTGGTCTGTTGTCCATTTTGACTTATTGAGGAATATTTAGGGATGTAAATGTTTGTAAGAAATGTTCTTCAGACCTTGTCCTGCTGTTGCTCCCATGGCTTCATCCAAGAGCACTGCTGGGGTGGCTGGGTGTGCAGGGCAAGGCTGGGGGAGGACTCTCACACCAGGAGGACAAACCTTGATGGACCTGAGGAGCTCTGCCCGCTTATCCACAGCCCAACAGGATGGATACAAAATCCACCAAGGCATGATGCACCAGAAACTCATGGGGAGCATCTGGCCCACGCTCCCCAGGCACAGAGAGGGTTAAATATTAACCACACCAAGTCTGGTGAGGCCTGGATGCCCCTTGGGCTGGGCAGCAGCCCCCTCAGCCATCCCCAGCCAAGGGAAGAACAGAGAGCACACTAAGGAGCCCTGGAAATATGCAAGGAGCTGGCAACGTTTGCTGCCAAACACTTCTATCTTTTGACAAAGATAAATCTGTTGCTTACTTAACCCAGCCTTTATGAAACTCACAGCTCTGGGTTTCCAAAATAACAGGAGCAGAGTAGGGCTGGCTGGTGTCCTGGTGAGCAGCAGATGTACTCAGGGCAGTGAGAAGGTGACTACGTATCTCATGAGAAAAATGGCTGGATAGTAAATCATATGTGATAGAAATAAATAAGAACTTAACCTCCATGGGCCAGAGGACTTATCTTCTCATGTTTCTGTAAAGGCCAGGTGTCTGTTTACTTAAGAGAGCCATTAAGATATAGTGTTAATAATGAAGAACAAAAAAATCTGCTACTCAGAAAGCAAAATGAACGTAAAAATCTTGCATGGCACGGCAGATGTAATGCAATAGTGAGAGAGCAAAAGGTGACATAAATACATAAAAGGGTGTCCTCAGCTGTCACACAGTTTGTAACCCAAGGCCAGAGGGAAGAGAGATGTTGGGACACGAGGCACAGCACCCACTGCAGTGCTGGCTCTGAACTCCAAGGTCTGCTTACTGGGGAGCTTTTATCCGTGTTCTACACAACTGTGAGTTCAAACAGATTAATGTCATCCCAGGGTTTGGGTGTGGAGCTTTGCTGGGGCTTTGGGGTCCACCTCCTCCATGAGGTCCTACATCTGGCTGACCAGGCATTATCCATTTGCCAGAGCTTTTGTCAGACCTCAGGCTTCCTGCAAAAATGAGCTGGACTCCACTCTCATTTTCAGATCATTTGCTTAGTTTTTACAGGGACAGGTGCTGCAAAACCACTACAAATACTGGGAATAGAAACTCCCTTTTTAGCTATAAATCTCACTGGTCCCAGGAAATACTAATTTTCTTTTAGTACTACAGTTATTATCTGGCAAGAATATAGCCCCTTACTCTGCCACCCATGACCCAGGCTGAACCTGTTTGGCCTGTGTTATTGTGCTAGTGTAATTCAGTGGAAAAGAGATTGGATTAAACAGGCAGCTCTGGAGGAGTAAATAAAAGGAACATGCTTTAAAGAGTAAATAGACAAGTCTGGGTATAATGGAATAACTCCTAGTCGTGCTAAATCAAAGACAAAATAATACCCTCTCTAAAATCTGCACATGGGTGTTTGTCTCTGCAAGGAAGAGAACCAACAAAACCCAGAGGGGAGCAGAGGATGCTCTGAGGATATCCACGAATCCACACTAGAAACAGTACCCAAGAAAAAAAAGAAGAGGCAAGCTCCCTGTAGCAGTTAAGGTGCTGGGGAAGAAACCATCCAATTTCTGAATGATCTACACAAGTTTCACAAGTTTTCCAAAATTAGTGTATAGAAAGCCAGGTTAGTTCCAGGTGGTTTCTCACTGATTCTAGATCAAATTTGTTTAGCAGCAGAAATATTATTTTCTTTCCTCACTGCCAGCCCTGCAGCTCAACCTGGAGTGGCAGGTTAAGTTCTCAACTTCCCCTCCCCTTTTCCTTTCACACTTCTCTAGCAAAGCCAGGAGCATGTTTGATGTTTGAAGGCAGTAAGGGGATTTTCCAGCACAGGGAATCCTACAGGAGCAGCCAGAGCTTCTGTCCAGGCCAGCAGCACAATGTCCTAAGGCAGGAGAGAGGCCTGGGAGGATTCAATACTCCCTGGCAGCCTGAGCATGAAGATTCCAGCTTTGGGAATGGTGAGCAGGCATTATCAATCAGCTCAGCTGTTAAGTCAATTGATTTGCCTTCCTTCACAGGCAGTTTTACCCCCAGCAAAAAGATGAGAAGCTGCTGATACAAAGCTCTCTGCTCACCCGGAATTTGTACTCCAGGAGCACTGCAAGAGAAACAGGCACTCACCTCTGCAGAACTAAAATAAGAAAAAACATCTGTTTGCAAGCCAGTGGCTGATTCTGGCTATGTTCACTTCTGTATAATCCATGGTGGATCCTGGTCTGTCTCCAGCCCTGCAGAGAGCAGGGAAAAGATTTCAAAATCAACTCTCATACTGCTCATATGAGCATTAAGTATCCAAATGGGGTAAAACATATGTGGAGTCACATTTCAGAGCTGACATCCACATTTTCATGCAGTGGCATCAGAAAAAGCACATTGTGCATGACCCAGGGACATTTGTTTCCCATCTGCAGAGGAAATTCTCACTACTTTAAAGGTGTGAGGGTCCTTCCCATGGGAAAATGGGACAGTGAATCTGGGAGCAAAAAATGAAGTAATGAAGTTCCCTTCCTCATTTCTACAGTGACTTTAGTGACAGGGCTTTAATGAAGAGTTTTGACAATATACAACATTGTTATATGTTGGCTCAGCTTTATGGATGTATTGTCTCTGCTAACAAGGGAATAGGGATCATCATTTCAGCTGAAAGACATACAAGTGCAGGAAGGCTAAAAATACACAATTTTATGCAGGCATTTTTCTAACCAGGCCCTAAATGTCTTCATAAATCATTTGCTATTATGAAAAGGGTGAGAACTCAGAGTCCTGATGTGGCCATAAACTGAGATACCCAGATTGCAGACACAACCATCCCTACTTGAGCATAGCACTTAAGGTGAATAAATGGAGAGAAGGAATTCCACATACTGTAAAGTTATACAGTGCAAAAGAATTCTTCAAGGAATACAACATCCTGAGCCTATGACAAGGAAATCCAGGGCAGGCATAGGGAAAAAGTGAATACATTTCAAGGCCAGGCAGAATTAGCAGGATGATCAATCTGAATAATCCAAGGAGCCTAAACTCAGCCATGTTTTCCAACAAAGTGGAGTAAGTGTGACTCTGTTGTGTGATCCAGCACCAGGGTGAGGGACTTGGGTTATGGACACCAAAGTCATCTGCATGAAAGGGTCCTCAGGGCACCAGTTCAGAAAAGATTCAAAAGCGAATAGATAAAGCTGCAGGTCAGCATTTCCAAATTACTGACCGTGACTCCTGGGGGAAGAGCCATGCCAGTGGTGTGCCCTGGCAGGACACTCAGCTCTGTGAACCCCGGTGCACAGGGCAGGTGGGCATTAGTGCAAGGAGTGGCCTGCCAGAGCTTCTGCTTTCACCAGCTAAAAGTTCCTTAGAACCAGTCCTAGAGTGACTCTTTGCTTTCACCTGGCCAAGATTTACTCCCAAAGGGTGTTTTCCCAGTGAAGTTGCAGGGCACTCTCCCGTTGACACCATCTCCAAGCAGCACACAAGCTGTGCCTCATGAGATGCCCTCTGGAAGGTGCTTCAGGATGGGCTGGAGGAAGTTTGGGTGCAGGAACCAGGGCTGCATGTCTTGAAGCTCAGGAGTGCAGAAAAAGAGCAACATCCTTCAGCACAAACACAAAGCTTTGTCTGTGAAAAATGGGTTGTCAAGAGAATGGGGAACAGGAGAGCATTTGGGATGGTGTCTCTAAGAAGAAAATAAGATGACCCTTTATTTGAATAGAGAAACATTCTTGCTAGCACTTGTATCCTTGTAGAATTACTTTCCTTAAACATAGGTCCATGCTCTTCTGAAGACACAGCCCAAGAAGTTTAGTCTGGCGCATGCAGGAACATCTTAGTGATTAATAACTACTTTTTGCACAGCTCTCGGAGGTGTGCTGCAACTTACTAGTTCAAACATGTTTATTGGATCTGAATAAAGCCTTGTGGGCCACTCAGAAGTGACACAAAACTCAAAGTGTTAGCCCAGTGCCATTTCTGAGAAGTCTGTTTGAAGGCAGAATTGCAGCTGATTATAGTAATGAACTTTGGTAGAGTGGTTGTCCACAGGCCTGGAAATGTGCATTTCATTCTTTTGCCATTTAGTAATTGAGTCCTAGGCATCAGAACAGTGAACCATGTACTTCGGTGAGTTGGACAACACAGGTTTTCACTGGAGGAGGGTTTGTCACCCAGAATACACCCAAGCTGCAGTACAGAGCATGGATAAGCCAGATACCAGCCCTTTTCCTCTCACTGCCACTTCAGATGTCAATCACATGCAGCTCCTGATTTAGAGTAATTCATGCCATCACTCTTGTGAGCTGGAAGTGAGAATGCCTGTGTGAAGCCCAGGATGCCA
This sequence comes from Geospiza fortis, assembly GCF_000277835.1. Taxonomy (NCBI): domain Eukaryota; kingdom Metazoa; phylum Chordata; class Aves; order Passeriformes; family Thraupidae; genus Geospiza; species Geospiza fortis. The sequence continues at coordinate 872,189 of NW_005054479.1, read as the reverse complement.
GCACAGAGTCAGGGCACATGGTGTGAAAGGTGTAGGTGTAGGGCAAGTGGCTGACACCATCATCCCCTAACAAGCACAGCTTGCACAAAGAGCAAGCTGTGCACACAGACTGAGACTGACAAACTCAGTCAGAGATGGGCTGCAGCCACAGAATTCATCTCTGGGCCCAAGTCTCTTCCACAGCTCAGGAACACTTGGGCCTGGAGCTGTCGTTCAGCCTGTTGGAGACAGTCTCACAGAGACACAATGGTTTCCTGATCCAAATACCTACATGAGCACGTGGCACTCCCAGCGTCTTCCTCTTCCTCTCCCATTGTCCTGACATGTCCTCATCAACTCACTCCAGTTTGTATTGTGTTTAGAGCAGATTTGCAAACATTTCTCAGCTTTTCTGGGAATTTATTTCTTCATCCCAGTTTGTGCTGAAGGTGGCTTAGGAAATTACCTGTTATTCTGGGCTATAAGGAACTCCCCATGGCTAAACATTCCCCTTCCACACCATGGCATTAAGACAAAAGAGAAAGGGAGAAATAAATGCCTCTAAGTCTCAGTTGTGGTTGAGCAACAGAGGGGTGGTTTATTCCTCTGCTGCTGAACTCTCCTTGTGGTGCAGGGACACCCATCAGAGGCAATATGCCACCACCTTGTTCCTCATACCTGATACCATGGGAACTGAGTTATGTGATTTCCTAGGCCACATCAAAAGTTATTGGCAAGATCCCACAAGGGAATAAGTCCTCTGAGACCCAGAAGTACCAGTGAGCAAAAGGAAAAATAGGTTGGAAGCTCTGCAGAGTCTTCCACTTGTGCTAGGATGGGTATTGATGATCATTGGAACGCTGGTGTGGCTCAGGGCAGACTCTGTGCAGGCACGTCTCCATTGTGCTCCCAGTGCATTCCAGAGCCACCTCAATTCCTGTCAATGTCTGATTATCCCTCCCTTCCCTTCATAGTTAAAGGAAACATTGGAAATGCCAAGATTTACTTTTGTTTATTCTGTCTTTATCCATCTCTCCTTCTTAGCTAGTAAGTGCTGCACAGCCTCTGTTCTGCCATGTACAGCAGTAGTGTGTGAATAATAAATAACAATGATATGCTTTCAGCCAGAAAATAAACCCCATATGTGTCCTCAAGTATCTCTTTCTCTTGAAGTATTCATGCAAACATTGGTTCCAGAGACTGTTATAATCCTGTTTACTTGTCAATGCTCGGAGTGAGCATGTAATTACAGTTCCACTGTAAGATACTTAACATGTAATTCAATGGCAAAGAGCTGCCACGTTATTATAGTCTTCTAGGTTTGGATTTATGCCCTGAAATCTAAATTAGTCCCAACAATTTCTGTTCAGAGGAGGATAATTTAATGCAAATAATATCAAGCTCACCAAAGAGCAAATTTTACCAATAAAAAAAAATGCGAGCAAGTAATTTTTAGGTTTTTTTAACCTGGTTTTGCCACCACAGTTTTCTTGGACGTGAATCTCACTAGGTAGACAAAGGGTTTATGTTTGAGTATGATGCCAAAGTGACATTAAAAGTATCAGTGGCAATCAGAAACCTTGGGAATCAGTTCTGTCCTTGAAGACACAAAACTTCTGTCACACGTCTCTTATGGTGATACTGAAGTGTGGCCTTGATGTCAGTCCTGAGCTAAAAGAAAAGGAACTAAAGGAAATTATAGGCATATCTAGCCTTTGCTCACTCATTCACTCTGGTGTAGCTGTCTCTAGGATCTGTCATTATGCTACTGCCTGTCAGACCATCATCATCAACTACACTAATTGGGCCCTGCCTTTAAAATAATCCATCCTCAGCACCACAGAACTTCGCACTCCTACGGGCCTGTTCATTCAAGACTCAGAGGGCTTTACATGTCCTGACTGCTCAAGCAATGCAATGTGCCCAAGAATTTGGTCGGAGGCACAAGAGGGTATCTGTGTTTGCCACAAGACAGTTACACACTTGTCTACAGTCACAGGCTGCTCAAAGAACAGAGGGAGGACTCCAGCTCTTGGCTGCACTCCTTTTCTGCACACCCAACCCCGTGTTTTGTATGAGCCTCAGTTTCCCATTTGTAAAAGAAACTTCAGTCTTTCAGCCTTTCCAAGGGCAATCTGACACAGACAGGGGATGACTAAAGAACAAGTGAATTATCCATGGCCATGGAATTGCCTGGGTCTCCTTCACTGCCTTTCAGCAAGGTTGCCCTTCCCAAGCTATTCCCTGGCTGCTGAAGCTCATTGCCAGCCCCTTGGGTACAAAAATAAGGCAGGCACTTTGTTCCAAGGCACAGAGGCCACAGCTAGGCTGGGAGTCCACGGGAATCATGAAACAGTGGGCAGAAAGTCCCTGGAGTGGAGTGGAGTGGAGTGGAGTGGAGTGGAGTGGAGTCAGGGAGATTTGAAGGAACTTTTTATAAAAACTCTTAGTTTTTATGAATCAACTCATTTGCCACTGAAGAGGCTGGATCAGTGGGAAAGCGTATTTTGAGCCAGAAGTTCTGGATCTCTCATGTAACAGAAGCATTTAACTGCAAGGAGATGCAGCAGAGAGAAATGAGAAATGTTTCGCCACCATTTTGTGAGGCTGTGGCAGGAGAAGGAAGATCTGGGATAATTCTCCCCTTAGCTGTGATGCACAGCCATCAACTCTTCATCAATTGCACCAATAACTGGGGAAAAAATCAACTTTCCTGGAAAAAGATCATGCTTCATATTAACAGCCAAGGCACAAAAATCAGGACTTTTTCATTCCAGCCTGGCTCATTTTCACTAGAGGAATTCTGAGGCTGGAATCCTCGGAGAGGAGAGGACAGGAGAGGAGAGGAGAGGACAGGAGAGGAGAGGAGAGGAGAGGAATGTGGCCCTGGAGCACCTGGGAGCCCAGGCTGCCAGCAGGGCCAGGTGTGCATCTCAGAGCAGGGGGACCAGGGGCCATGAGCCGGCACTGACAGCCCGGGGTCCCTGGTACATCAGCTCTTGGGGTCTCACATGCATCTGCTGGAGGGTTTGAGATTTGCTGTGGGGATCAGTAAGCAGCTGGGCTGCAGGATTTCCAGCATGCCTGCCAGGTTCAGGCAAGCTGGAGGGGGTGTAACCCCATGGAAATCATGCAGGCACGTGGATGAATGTGCAATATCCTCACCCATGCACATGAACACCTGGGGAGAAGGGAGAGGTGAGTGTATCACTGGCTTGGATGCATTTGCAGAAGCACAAGAGGACCCCAGGAAGAGAGAGGAGTGACCAGCAACACGGAGGCCATCACCTGAGAGCCACCACACACCCCTTGGAAAATGCCTGGCCATTTAGCTCTCCTCTTAGCAACCCTCCACTCTGGTTTAGAGAGCTCTCTGATGGTCCAGGTTCATACAGCAGTTGCATTGTGCCATCTTCTGGTTAAAGGCTGAGGACTCCCTCTCCAGGAGTCCTGCTTCCCTCCAGCACGCAGGGAAAGGTGTTTTCTTATGCCTTCAAGAAGTGATATCTGGAGATGTCAGGGCAGCTCAGCTGCTGTGGTGTAACATCACCTGCAGAAAGGAGCCACAAGCCCAAGGCAGTTTGTGAGGATCACGGGGACAGAGGAGGTGCCAAACACAGCCCTGCTCTGCCAAGCCTGATGTTCTTGCCTCCAGGAGAAATAACATTTGAGCATATCTTTTCAGTGAGACACTGAGATAGCCCTATACCCACTTGGCTGGCTGTGCACTTATGAACCACCTGTCAGTGATGAGCAAACCCACAGGAAAGTTAAAAAGAAAGTGGACTCAGCAGGGTCCTCAGAGATGAAACATGCTCATCTCTCAGTAAGGAAGATCATAAATATCCATAAATGCATGAGGACACATGTTGAGAGCTGCTTCCTGTTACTCACGTGGATCATGAATATGGGGAACTGGATGTTCCCAACCCACCCTTTGCTGCAGAAAAATGAAGATACAAAACTGCAGAGGGATATATGATCTTGGAAAGAGAGCTCTTAGTGGAGAAATAATTGGTCTGAATGTGCAAGCCTGGACCTGATGCAAAAAAATTAACTGACAAATCCTCTTGTTTTTCCAGCAGCACAATTTATAATGTAAGTTTTAAAACATAGCCCCTGAAAGAGGAGTAATTTCCAACACTGCCACATCACACCCAACCCTGACCTCACTTGTACCAACACAGCTCACTCGATTTCAACAGCAGCATTTCTCCACCTACCAGGATCATTTTGCAGAAGTAGGTGTGCAGGAGGATGAGTTCAAAAGGAGCTAATTAGGCACATAGACAGACAAATTAGAAACAAAGACTTCACTAAATACTGGTTAAGCAAACACAGCTTCAGGGAAGATCCATGCTAAGGATTGCCATGAGCAGTACTAGAGTGAGCTGGATGAATTAGGTGCACGGCAGTCCCCACCAAAGAGCTGGCACATAATGATGTTGCTACAGGAAACAGTATGAAAGGATGAAATCACCTCCTGTTCCAAGAAAGGGAAATAGCCACTACATTTCAGACACTGCCGAACATGGGACTTGACAGACCTGTGGCTGCATTTGCCATCCTATTTAATTATTTTAATGATCTCTGCAAATGTTTTAGTCTCAAAATATCTTTTTGTAGTATTCTGAAATTTGGAGTAAATCAGGGTCATTATGAATGCAATCTGCTGATGTTACACACAGGTATCAGCCAGTGTCAGGGTACTGCTTTGCTGTTAGCTCAACTGAAGCTGGAGAAGCAGACAGAGATTTTTACAAGATTTACATGACTTCAGCCTTCTCTGCCCACTTATAATCTGCCTGCACTTCCTAACATGCTGGGTATCTCCTTGAGCAAGTCTGTCATCAGGAGGAGATATGGGAACTTGTCCAGATTCTGCAGTAGTTTGGTCGGTCTGTGCCCTCAGCGATTTGGCACAGGAGCAATGGGAGCTTGGATTGCACCATGCTGCAGCCCAGCCCTGTGTGAGGTCTCTGGGCATTACATGGGGAGCAGGAAAATGGCTGAGCTCACCCTTGCACCCAGATCACCAACAGCAGAAGAAGGATTTTGGGTCTGAAGTTGTATGTTTGGTGGGTACCATGAGAAATGAAGCACATAACCCTCTCCCAGCAAGGAGCTTTGAGCTTTGCTAGTGTCTGACCACTGCTGTTACACAGTCATCTCCCAAGAATAAGTCCTGGCCTGCTCATTGCATCATTCCTTGAACACATTGGTAGTAAAATATGAAGTGCTTTTCACCTGCAAGTGTACCAAATATCAGTCCCCCTTAGGTATCAGCTTTTAAGCCTTGCAACATTTTTCTTTTGATCATTTCCATGCCTACATTTCTATGATTGCATAGGCTAAGACTGACTCAAATATTCCATTATGGGGTCAGGGCTGTGGGCTTCTGAAATCAGCAATCTAAACAAGTAATTATTTTGTTGTTTACTGCAACTTTCAAACTTTCTTTGAACTATTTTTTTCCCACTGAATCGACTTATGGGTTGTTGTTTATTCATTGCTGCAAGAGTTTCCCTCCACTCCAGTTTGGCTCTGTCCTCCTACACTTCTGGCATCACAAGCTGACAGTTAAGGTTTTCTGCCAGGTCCTCTGCAGCACTGTGCATTTTACAGGGTCCCTTGGCCTCGCTCTCCCTTCCTAAAGAACTATCTCACTTCATTCCATCTCCATTCACTGCTCTGATTGCTGCTGGAATTTTTGACCCATCTCTCTCTTTGCCGTTTTGTTGCTTATCACCTCCAGCATTCCACCACAGGGGAGCTCATGTCACCAGATCCTCATCTGATGTCCCTGGTGAGGCCCCATTCCCTGTTCCCAGGCATTGCAGATGGTGCCCACAGCCCATGGACCTCCCTGAGACCCTCTGGGACCAAGAAAAGAGCAAGACCCCAAATGACCAGGCACTGGCATGGTCTTGGAGACCTGAAATAAGAGTCATCTCTACAGCTGATCTCCTTGTCACCCTGTTGTGCCCAGGGGAGCACCAGCAGCAGCAGCTCTCTGCTCTGGCAAATACATAGTCTGAGCAAGGGTATTTATATCCAGTTTCTAGCACGGTGCAATATCAAATACCCTGACAAATCCCAAATACCTCATGGGTGCACTAGATTCACTGCCTCCACCAAATCAGGAAGGCAATTGTACATTATTTTTGGCATGATTTGGTTTTAAAGTGGCCATGTTGTCTGCTGGCCATTGGATACTTTCCTGCCAGTTGTTGCACAAACTCCTTCAACAGACTGTGAAGTCTGGACACTTCCCCAGAACAAGCAAGCTAATTACACAGAAGATGCCAAGACCTGATTTCACTGTCTTCTTAAAGGCAGGTGCCATATTTGTTTGCAGCCAGTCTTCAGATGTCTTTGACCTGGAATTTCACTGACTTAATTTTTTCTGGCAGTTTTTTCTCTCTAGATGCGTGATCCTTTCATGTTGTCCAATTCCCACTGGCATCAGAGAGAATTTTGACTGACCTAGGGCTAAAGGACACAGCCCTGGCTTTTTTTAGCTCCCCTAGGTGCATTACATCTATTGATTTATGTGAGAAATGGTTGCTTTGCCTTGGTGGAGAAACAAAAACACCCAAGTGTGAAAAGACAAGGCGACTGAAGACACAATGGTCATATCGTTCCTGAAATGTTCGTCTCACTTCAGAAACAACACTCTGCACTCAGACCAAGTGATAAGTGAGGACACAGAATTAGCCAAAATAAACCTCCTTATCTTAAAAAAATTCAGCTCCCTAAAGCCAACCTGGATCTGATCTGTGTGAACAACAAGAGAAAGTGCAAGAACGCTGAGATATTTCTTAAAATAATATTACCATAGGACCCAACAAAATATAAGCTCTGCTCACAGAACAAAAGTTATTTGCAATTAGCTCTGATATGATGCCCATGAGAGGTCAGATGGAGAGCAGAGCACTCACCCTTCTACGTCTTCCACCTTTAATTTGCAAACATAGGCAACGATCCTATTGGGAGATACCTTGGCTGGACATCAAACACCAAGTGGTTGTCATTGTCTGTGAACTTCCCTTTAAAAGCAACAGGACCCCTCCTGGCATGTAAGGAGGCCTTTGGTTAAAATCTCTGCCTTAGACTGAATTCACAACTCCACTGAGGTAAGAAGGGTGACTCACAGTATGTGGCACTGGTTAAGGGGCTTCATTACAAGCTCTGGCCTCATGAAAAACTTCTTGCGTTGAATAAATTTTTTTTAATTAATTCTTGAGATATTCTTTGTGCATGACTAAATCCCTCTTGGACACTAAGTCAAGCCCTCAGGTGGTCTAAAGGTGGTGGTTCAGGCATATGACAGAAAACTCAGTAAGGTCACTGAGTGTACAGCAGGGAAAATGTCCCACACCATGCCTTGAAATCATTCCTCCTTACTCCCCTGATCCAGCATCATGGATGTCACCCAGAGGGATTTGTCTTCCCTGCACAGTGCAAACCCCTCCAGCATCAGACACAAACGTGTCTGCCCCAGCCCTCCTCCCCACCTACAGCACTTGGATCAGCCCTGCGCTGGGACATCTCTTCCCCTCTCCTGCCTTGCTACGAACCATCACTTAAAATCCACTCTCCTTGCCTGTTGTGCAGTTTTCCTTCCTTTTTGCACAAAATATAAATGCCAGGGGGGCCCCACATACATGTTTAGGTGCTTGTACACCAGACTGCATGTACAGGCTTCATCTTTCTCTTTTAGTTAACATAAGCTGTCAGGAAGAAAAAGGGAAGCAAAAGATGTCATGTCATGAAAATGTTACTGGCACTGGTAGTTGTCAGTTTGTCAACTGACAGGAGTTTGGATGTGCCCAATGGGATGAGAGTCCAGTGCAATCCCACAGGAGTCAAGCCCATCAATGAGCTCAGACCAAGAAAATTCTGCTGCTTTGCCAAGTATTTTGCAGGGAGAGAAGATTTTCTCCTGGGACACTGTTTCCCAGCAGGACAGAGGTGAAATGGGACTTGAGTTGTGCCCACTGAAGCCCATGTCCAACTTGTATGCCTGCTGGAAGAAGTCCAGCTTCACAATCAAACCATCCATGAGGGGAGGGCACCAGTGAAGCAGAGCATCCTCGGGGAAAGACTGTTTGTCCTTTTTTGCCTGGCAGGGAATCTCTCAGCACAGTTTCAATCACACAACACGCTCAGCAGTAATGTGGACTGAATTGTTGCTCCTCAGGGGTCTGTCTGCCAAGAAGACTGAGGAATGACTCATGTAGTGGCATTCAGAGTGAGGGGAGGGAAGGACCCAGAGGTGAAAAATGATTCAAAAGCACAGAGGTTGAATTCCATGGAGGGCAGGTCAGTCCCACACACGATGCAGGAAAATGCCCTTGCAGTGCATCACGGGGATGGAGCAGAGCACTGGGTAGTGGAGAAATGCATCCTCCTCCTAAGGCAGAGACAGCATTGCCAGGAAGAGGTAAGTGATAAACATCTGATCCACCATGAACCAGAATATCCAGAGAGTGTGGATGGTTCGGGGCTGAACCTGTTCATTGGAAAGCAGACTGGTGGCAACCAGTGGAAATGTGGACTGGAAATTTTTGCTGAATTTATTCCTAACTTACAGGAACTACTCAGTGGGAACATTCAAGAAATGGGCCAAGATGGGCTTTCCTCAGTCAGAGGTGGAAAATTCATTAGACCCACATCATGCTGGTTCCACTGTGACCCATGCAATATCTGTGTTGGAGAGAACCAGATGTGCTCCAATGATATTTCTGGGAGATGCACTTGATGAGCCCTTGAAAGCAGGCTGCACAAGGGGGAGAATACATCCCCTTTGCTACCAGAAACATTTGCTTTACATCCATTACTTTACCCATAATAACTCCTCCCCCCCACACCATTTACAGAGCCCAAGTGACCCATCTTTTTGCATTTCTTGCTGCTTTTACAAATCACATGTAAAAAAACTCTACCTTCTTTCACATTCACTGTTCAAAGGAGAGAGTCAAGCAAGGGAATATGGAAAACTGTTATAAATCCTGTTATAAAACCAGTTATAAAACCAGTGGCTCCTCGTTACATCCCTGTCCTCTGCTTTCTTGCATGTCTTTGTCCATTGAAGTCCCCCCCGCTTACACACCACCCTCCTCCAGCCCAGGCTGGGCATTTCACAGGAGGCAATGACACCTTGGGGGCCAGGAAGGGCCAGGTCAATTTTACAGAAAAATGGGCAAGTTCTGGAGAAATCATTCCCAAAGAGGCAGTTTTGCCTTGAAACTAACATAGAATACATGTCTGTGCTTATGGGACACCTGACACTGCCAAAATGAGACTGGAGTGGGAAAATAAACACCCCCAGCCCTTGGCTTGCTGCCAGCACCAAGCGTGTCCAACTGCTGCACTGGAGAGACCCCACCAGCCATGGAAAACTGGGTCAGGCTGCAGCTCTCCCATTGCTGCTGGGCATCAGGAAAAGCTAGAGGGGCAGGTTCCAGGGCTGAGTGGCAGCCAAGCAGGGCCCCCTCTGGGCCAGGGCTGGGGTGCAGGGGCTGGGGCTGGCTCCTGGGCTCACTGGAGCTGGGATGGGGTTTGCTTTTGGCAGGGGCTGGAGGGGTTGCTGTGCCGTGGCGTCATGGCCAGCTGCTGAGACCATGTCTGGGCCCAGGCACTGATTAGCAACTGTCCCAGACAGAGCAGGGTGAGGGCAGGGGGGGAGAGTGAGTGATGGATTAACCCATTTTGAGTCACACACTTTATGAAGAGC
>NW_005054479.1:801653-862243 GCF_000277835.1 Geospiza fortis | reverse complement strand
GAGCGGTTACTTTCTGCTCCAGCACTGAGTTACGCTAACAGGCATTGCTGAGACGGGGCCTGAGTGAGATTTATTTATCTTGAATCCCTTTAAACATTTCAACACCCCATGGCTGTGCACCCAGCAAGCCTGTGAAACCACATGCCTCACAGTTCCTACCCTCTCCCTGCTATTCCCGCCTGGCTGTTTCACTCCCTCCTTGCTGCAAGCCAGATTCCTTGTCAAAATTAAAACTAAAGGCATAGGAGGCATGCACTTGGCTTTCCCCTGTGCCACCTGGTAGGGCCTGGTCCTGCCTGGGGGTGGTGGGACCTCTCATCAGCACATAATCACTGCTAAAAGACCCCATGGCCTCCTCTTTTTTTCAAAGTCCAAGGCAATATGGATACTGGGGAGCAGCACAGCATGGGACACTTCTTTGAAATGGTGTTTACTTTGGAGTGCCTCGTGCTGCACGCAGGATGTGCCTTGAGAAGAGCTCCTACATCTGCAATCCATCACCCACAGACCTGGCTGAGGAGCTGAGGCTATACAGCCCCGTTTTTAACTTCGCCATCCACCGACTAACAAAACACAGTGGGGATGGTTTATGGGCTGGCACTGAATGGCACAGCAGCCCCAGCACTCTTGCTTCCATCCAGTACCTCTGTTTGAAGGATGCACTGGCACCGTCTCTGCTCCCTGTGGGAACAGGGGCCTGTTAGATGTGCATAAACTGCTCCATCCACTTCAGGGAGTTGCAAAAATGGAAAAGGACAGCAGTTTTTTTAAAGATTTTTTTGCAAAATGAACAACCAAGGCACAGAGAGTTACCCTACTCTTGCACTACTGATTCTCCTTTCTTTGAACCTGAATTGAAGGGCATGAGGTTCAGCCCTACTATTCTAAGCTGCCTAAACATCTTCCTCCCACCTCCAAAAACATGACATTCACTACCCACCAGAGCAAGATTTCCTTGGGAGCAGAGGTGAACATTTCAGGCTCCTTCCTCCCAAGCATCCTCAGTACCTTCACCAGGCTCTCTTGCCACTCCAGCTGGTAAATTCTGTGCTTTGCTATCTCGTTGTTTCTACCATTTCAACATTCTAACACCATTTAGAACATTTTCATCCAAAGATCACAAAGTGCTTTACAAGGCTTAGTTAATTAAGCCACTGAAGTATTATTACATCTCTCTTATGGAGGAGAAAGTCAAGAAAAGATGTTAAATGGCTTGCCAAACGTAATATGAGTCAGTAGCTAAGTTGGGAAAAGAACCCAGGAGTCCTGACTCTTAACCCATGGCTGTAAACCATTTTTCTCTATAAAACAGAAATTAAGCAAGCAGAAGGGTGGCAGCACAGCTTTTCCTTTTATTTGAGCTGCCTTACAATTAGGACAGCAATAGAAATATGGATTCTTAATCTTGAAACTTGGAACATTTGTTTGAAATTTGACTGTGTGGACATTTTGGAGCACTTGCTGCCTTTTGAAGTTCTCACATCGTGGTCATATTTGAAGAAACTACTGTGATAGCAGGAGTTATGGGCTTGCTGCAGGAATGAGTGCTGTGTTATCTGGGAAGTGAGAGCAGATCATTGAAACATCACTTCCAAACAGTCTGACAAATTTATGACATATTCCTGCTAGCTAAAGGCATAAAATCCACCAGAACAAGTTACTGTTTGTTCTCCTTATTAGTAAAGAGGAAAAGAAGGGAACATAAAGGTGAATTCTCTTGCAAAAAAGGACTCTTCCACCAGCCCAGCCCAGCCAGAGGAACTGCTCCAAGTCGAAAGATAAACACAGCGATAGCAAGGGCATTTCCACAAGGAGGCCAAAGAATTTGAAAGAGGAAGGAGTAACTGGGACCCCAATGAGCCATTTGCCTGTATCCTGCTGTCCATAAGTTTTATAAATTATGGGAAAAAAAATGCTGTGTGTAACTGAAAGCTGCCCCAAGACACCAATAATTTGTCTGACCTGCATTTAGACGACCAATCCGCTCAGCTCTAACTACCCTTGGCAGCCTCGTGCCGGTCGTATTTTACATGGATGAACTGTTCTTCAACAATTTCCTCCAGTGTGCTCGCAGCACAAACAGGCTTTTCTTTGCAAGCAGGTATGTGTGCCTTCTTTTTCCAGTTATTTCGTTTCTCACACACGTGATTCATATGGCTATTTGAGAAAAAAAAAACCACCCAGCCCCCACGCTCTTTCCTCCTAACAAGCTACAAGCCCTGCTGCAGTTTTATGGGACAGAGATGGAGCTTTGCTTAGGTATGGACTCTCCTGGTTTAGGAGGCAACAGCATCTCATTTTTCCTCCATTTCTCCAAGTCCCATTTCTATCTTTCCCGAATATTTGCCTGCAGTACCATGGTTTATTACTTGAGAAACTTACAATTATAACAAGAGCCAGTACTTACAGTTGCAAAATTTGCATTGCTTTCTGGGTTGATTCTGGGGCTGAACTGGACATCCAGAAAAAATCACTGTGAAGAGAGATACCTGGGAAAGCTGTGCCATCACCTCTTTAAATCCAGAGCTTTTATCCCATGTGTTTGCTCCTCATGGCCAAACCTTTAGTCCCTTGGGTCTATCAGACAGAAGATGTGGTGGGAAAAGCATAAAAGAGAGAAAGCAGATGGCAAGGGCACTGTCAGACACACATAGCTATATAAATAATATATATATATTTGCTCTTTCTGTGAAGGAATCCATCATAAGCACCAAAAGTCCCATGACCTCAGGGTGTAAGTGCAGGATTTAGGGCCTTGTAGGAACGTGCCCTTGCTCTTTATTTAACACCAAATGGGATTGTGCCTGTATGAAAGCAACACATCCAGTGGTTTCCTGCAGACATTTTGATGATGGATTGCTGGCATCACTTGTTTTTTTTTGAAGGCTATTCATTTATCAGAGACAATTACTCAACTGATAAGTTCAGTGTGTTCAGCTGTTCGTGGCTACACAGCAGCTACAGGCCAATAAATATGAGCTGCAATTAGCTTGATTAATGATTTCAGATCACTAAACTGCAACTTTGTTTAAGATAAGGCTCTAGGAAGCTTTTCTACTGAATCTGGCAAGTTTACTGGCGTTGGTGACACTACCTTCATTGTAAGCACCCCAAGCCAGCAGCTCCTTCAGTCTGACCTCATGATAAAGAGAGTTCCAGTCCTCAGAATTTCTGAAGAGCTCAGCAGGTGTTTGGTGGGGGAAGTACAGAGACAGGGAGCCCCCTCCCATCTGGCACATTGCAAAGTGCTAAGGAAATTGTTTCCAAATGTCCCTTAATTTAGAAGTTTACTCCCTCCCCCACCCCGCCCCAGCCTCCTGTTTTACTCCTCTGGGCTGGTGACCTTCACCTCTTCTGCCATCCTTCAGCCCAGCCAGCCCTGAGTGTCTTGGAGCGTGGAGCAAGGGCAGCAGAGCAATGCAGAGCAGGTTTTGGAAGCGCTGTTTGCTTTAACATGTTGGCTGTCACCAGCAGTGCTGCAGTGGGGCTTGCAGAGCACGGAGTGTGCTGGCAGCAATCCCTCCAGGTGGGATGGCATTTGCTTTTCATTCATTTTCAGGCTGTAAAGAATACAACGGTGAGTGCATGTGTGCAGATACATGCACCTACACGCTCTGCCTTGCTGCCCTCTGCTAAAGGAAACAACGTCACTGATTCCTGTGCCACAAGCCCAGACTGGTAAGGACTGAGTTTGTGGAGCAGCAGTTACAGAATTACAGCCTCTGCTGAGCTCCAAGTACAGGCTCCAAGCCATGAAATGAGCTGGGGTTCACCCCACTCTACCCAGGATGTTTTACACAGACCAGTCCCACCTCTCACGTCTCCCAACAAAGGCATTTCCAGGCAGAAGCCTGTGGAGATTTGATTTCAGTGGTCTGGGAAATGATGTGATTGACATTTCACTTTGGATGGACATCAGGTGAAATTCAAACCCTCAGACATTCCAGTTATAAGGTAGGCACTTGCCTCAACCAGCTCACTAGAGGCTGGAAGTGGGGTGTCCTCCCTGAATTCAGGGGAGAAATACAAACCATTTGGTGCTAGTAGGAATCTGCTGTTTCTGGGCTCAGGGTAACACCAGGCACAGGGACATGGCTGCAGCCCCAGCCCTTTCTCCAGTTTAGGTGCTAAATTATCTCTGCAGCTCTTTCTTCCCAAGCTGAGAGTCTCAGGTCTCCTTCCAAGGAAGAAATATTGGGAGAAGGCACCCACCACTACAGCAAGGGTCCTGCAGCTGCAGTGTAAGATTTGCTTGTGCAGTGCAAGATTTTGGGTTCAGTTCCAACATCAAGATGGGGAAAAACACTGCAACAACTGCTGCATTTCACCTCCACGTCTTCAATCTGATCTCTGTGTGGGCACAAAGAGCGAGAAGGAGAACAATGGAGCAACAACAGCCACAAGGAGGAGGAGGAGGAATCTTACTTGCTTGCTCCATTTTCAGGGCCTTTCATGCACTTCACATGACATTTCAGAGGAAAATACACTGTTAATTTAATGCCCCTCTCATTTCTCCATTTTACCCTGAGAATCCATTTAAAACATAGCATAAATATTTGGAAGTCAATACCTTTCCCTGGGATATTTCCTCACAAATGACAGGTAACAGGTATATTTTATTAGCTCAATTGGAATTGCTTTGTTCCATACCAGCAGTCCATTTGTCAGCCACAGCCAAACACTGAACTCTTTACCAGATGTCCCCAGGAGCTGAATAAAGGAAAAAAAACCCAAACAAACCCATCCCAAACTGTAGGCACTCGGGTCTGTGTACTCAGGGATGTGGATGGGCTCATCTTTCAGACAAGCCTGAAGCCAGGAAGGCTCTAATGAAGCCTCCTGGAGGAGCCTGAGTCCTGGGGACCATCACTCACCTGCTGACCTGAAGGGCTGAGCAAGTATGACAGGAAAAGAGGAGAACAGGAAAGGAGGAATTGTTGATCCAGAGATTTGATAGAGTCCCTGCAATCATCTGATCTTTATTACAGAGAAAAAGGAGATTTTGGTGTGATTCTTTGTAATCTATGGCTGCTTGATTACATCATGAAAAGGAAATATACCTGTCAGAAATGTCACCTATAGCTTGGGGATTGGTTCAGATGAAATCTAAATTTTTCCAACTTCTAGCATGCTTCTGGCTTCTTGGGGTACCAATGTGCCAGTGTCACCCCAAGGAGAAGGTTGACAAATTTGAAATCAATAGACAAGCAGCCTTGAGAAGAAGATTAAATGCTGGGTTAAGGCTTTATGATTCTCAAAACTTTTCAAGATTTCTTATCACAATTCTGGGGCATTTTCATGGCAATCCTACAGTTTTAATCACATCATCAGGTTCTTACTGGAATACAGCTGTTTTCCAGTTTATGTTCAGCAGATAAATCCCCTCCAGTAAGGAAAACCCAAAGGTCTGAGACAAATGTGCTCAGAAAGTGGCCAAGAAATGAATAAAGCCAAATCAATATAAATGACACATGGCCATATCCTGGGCTTGGCTGTACCAGAGTAAATTCCAGCTGATCAGCTTTGCTCTCCCTGGCTTCAGACCTGCAAAGCAAGAAGTGGTCCCTTCATCTGCACACAAACAACATCTGAAGCAAGAAGAAGATGAACCAAGTGGGAGGATGAGACAAAAAGAGAAGGAAGGCTTCACCAAGATGAAAGCCAGGACCAGTGGCAATCTGGAGAAGACAGTTTCTGAGCCAATTTCCACAGCCTGCTTCCTACAAAAACACAGTTGTGGCACATGCACTATGCTCCATCCCCTGCCAGCCCAACCAGGATTTTAGCAGGCCAATGACAACAATCCCCTCTGAGAAGTGAGTTATGCCAAGGTGTACCTCACTGTCTGGAGCATAATCAGGATCCAGATGAAATTGCAAAGGTGCCATGATGAGGTACCAAACCAGGTCACTGAGGAGGTCTCAACCCATGGCAGAGAAGGGCCAGGCCATGGCCCAAGTCCAGGTCATGCTCTCAACACAACCCACACCAAACCCACCAACTCCAATGGCAGAGAGGATGGTCTGGCTCAGCATGGAGGGGAGCATGGTGTAACAAGAGCAGGGAAGACGCATCTGACCATGGGTCACTGTGCCCACACAGAGAGGAAAATCAGCAGAATGGACAGGGGGAGGAAGAATCCACCAGAAGCTGTCCCTGAGGAATGCTCTCCTGAAGGAAAGGCTGAAGGATTGTCAAGGGACTGATGAGGTTTTTGCTGTTTTGATCTGGACTCAGGGAGAGAGTGAAATGTGAAGGTCTAGCCTGTGATTTGGGTTTGAAGTACAAAGGATGACAGCTTCAGTCCAGCTCTCCCTCTTAGAGCTCCCTCTAAGTACTGAAAAGCCTCAATGGGGTTTCCCTTGAGCCTTCTCTTTTCCAGGCTGGACACCCCCAGCTCTCTCAGCCTGTCTCCATAGGGGAGGTGCTCCAGCACTCTCACCATCTTCATGGCCTCCTCCGGATTTCCTCCAACAGGTCCACATCCTTCTTATGTTGGGGACCCCTGTACTCCAGGTGGGGTCTTACGAGGAAAAGATGTGGAGAATCACTTCCTTCAGCCTGCTGGTCCCACTTCTTTTGAAGCATCCCAGGATGCAGTTGCCTTTCTGGGCCACATTTCAAGCACACAACAGGGGGATAACAAATGGCCACAACTATTTTTTACCAAGCAGGCAAAAGTGGGGGTGGGAGCCTCCCAGCCCCTACAGTGGGCAGGGGGGTTTGTTTAATCTGTCCCACTCTGCCGACCCCCGGATCATTTCCTCCTCCAACAGCTGCAGCCGTGGGGGACAGCAGGGCACAGAGACACACAGCTGTCCCTTCTGATCGCCACACAGCCCTGACAAGGCTTGCTGGGTCTGGCTCTGGGACCAGCTCTCCTCAAACCCCATTCCTGGTGAACTGTTCAGGACAATTAGCTAATTTTCTCTTTTCTTTTTCTTTTTCTTTTTTTTTTTTTTTTCCTCAACCACATCAGTTTGGAGAATAAGAGATGCAACCTCTCCTCGTGAATTTTGCCTGTTCCACTGCTTTCAGCTAGCAAAGCTGCAGGGCAATGGGAGAAATACACAGCATTTACAAAGTAATTTTTGCATTTCAAATATTCCACATAAATGTATTTCTCCTTGGCCAGCACATCAGGTCTGTGAGATGGTTTCCAGCACAAGCTGCTCTTGATCTATACCCCCAGCATGTGAACAGCAATGATAGTTTTTGCATAATTCAGCTGTCATGAAGTTCTTAAAGCAGTTTGTTAAATCTCTACTGTAAGGCTTACAGTCCTGCCTGAGGGAAAGGGTTTGGGCTATCTGCCTCAGTTTTCTGTGTTTTGGAGGAAAGGGGGTTGTTTCTGCCAGTCAGCTGAAGGGGATTTTGTAACAGGAGAACTCTCACGGTGGTGAATGTCACTTCTCACAGGGAGGGCTTTTTCCATGCCGAGGTCTGCACAGTTGGAATCTGAATGGAATAAACCTACAGACTGACCAAACACAAATGGGCTTTTTAAAAGATCTGCATCAGATTTGTAAACGCTGGTCCACAAAGACCTGGCTGCAGTCATGAGGACAAAGACTTTAAAAGACTCATCCTCAAACTGGGTTGGATTCCCCAATACAAAGGGGACCAGAACAAGAGCACTAACTGCATTGCTCCTCTATTTTTTTTTTCCTCTTTAGTTTGACCCTACCATAGCATAGTTTCCCAGCCTGGCTTGATGTAAATGACAACTTTATAAAGTTGAACTGGTCTTTTTCTAACGTGGAATTTTTTTTTTCTTTGGATACAAAAAGTTCAGTATTAGACATAATCACTTTTTGGCATGCTATCTAAATATGCATTTTCTTAGATTGATTGACTCTGCGTAAAGACCTAAAGGGAATAAGGTTCTGCTATTCACTATTGTCAAAGCAATACCCCAGACTCCTAAACAAATTTGCTGCTGCAAAGGTAGGAAAAAAATAATAACCCTGCTATAATTATGTTGCCTGAAGCCACTACTCTGACACCACAAAACTGAGGTTTTCTGTGCTGTGTAGGAACTCATCTGATACATTTTTCCCTAATGCATTGTCACTTTCTCAATGGGACAGCATTTGCTCCCAAGGAACATCCCAAACTGCTCAGGTTATAGGGGATTAAGTCTCAATTTTGCTAGAGAAACAGCACAACTGTCTCAATGTGCACAGGCTAAAGGTGCAGAAATGCTGAATTGGAGAACCACAAACTGCTCAAAATGCAGCCACATCCACACCAAGGGTCCTCACAGCAAATTTAAATCATCTCGAGTTCAGATGACTGAATTTGGGGAAAAAATCAGTATCGTCCCTGTTCAGCCACTTTCTATTTGCTGTAACAATTAACAGATATTTTGATGCAGTTCTGAAAAATTCAAGGCTGATGTTTTGAGATCTGGGCAGGAAGTGTGACTAGCTGATCTAGCTGGGGGATTGGAACTTGATGATCTGTAAGGTCCCTTCCAACCCAAACCACTCTATCATTCTCTCTCCAGAGATCCCCTCTCCCAGCCTGTTTCTCAAAGGTTGTGTGCAGGTCTGTTCTTTCTTTTGCCACCAGTAGGGCTTCAGCACTTGGCTCACAAATAAAAAATCTGCCTAGAAAGGATCAGGGGAAAAAAGCAAACCCACTGTCATTCTACTGTTTGCATGTTTTTGCATATTAAAAGAAATAAAACTGCTCATTGTCATAATTGCACAGACTCTTGATTTATACACTATTTTTTGGTCAAAGGTGCACGTAGTCCTAAGCTCTTACATAGACAACATGCTATCAATGCAAACAGCCTGGAGCATTTCAGGACAAGCAAGCACTGAGAAACAAGATTTTTTTCAGAGATTAGTGAAGGTTTTCATTTAATTTGAATTTTCACAGAGAAATAAAGTCTAATTTTATCTTTGTACATAAGAAAATACTTGGGGTCAAAAGATCAATGTCTGGATCTATTACTAGTTTCTTTTTTTTGAAGACCATAGGAATAAACATGTGCCCAACTTACCATGCTGCTCCATTCTTTCCCAGTTCTCCAAGAGACATAAAGTGTTTTTTAATTAGATTATTAATTATCAAGCCACCAGATCAGTCTCACAGCAACTGCATAAAACCAGCTTTACAAGCTGTATCCATAGCACTATCACTTCCAGGAAGAGTCCAGGAAAGCAGATTTTGCACATTACCCTGATGAACAGCAATAGTCAACTGCTTTTCCTCACCTCTTCAACTCCTCTTTTTAAGCAAAAGCTGTTCCTTTTATTTCTGATCAGCCTCATACGTGTTGTCCCTATTTCACACTCAAACCATTCTGTGATTCAATGAAGATGGCATTTAAAGCCAAGGGAGCAACAGAGCAACAGCTTATCTAGGCCCTGGGCCTGTGAATCTGTCCAAAAGAAAATTTGGAATGGGAAAAAAATATTTTGGAAGGCTTTCATAGCAGTATGTCTCTAAAAAAGTTCCCATTCACTGAAGCCACTCTTTGTCTGCAGGATGTGGGACACTCAGGTAGGCATCAGCACTGAGGGACACCTCCCCCAAACTGTTAGAAAACTTCCCCCAAAAAAATCTTTGCATTGTGGCTAAGGCAGAGTACTGCTACCCCATATCATGGAGGGATATGGGGTAAGTGTAGTTTTGATTTTAATCTCAACCTGAGTATTACTGCAGCTTTTCATCAGGGAAAAATATTTAGTAAATTGACCAAAATCACTTCTTATCGTCGTTGCCAACAGGAGGTAAAAGGCAGGGAGGAAAAAAAGACCCCTGTCACTCTATTACAGCCCTCATGCTGCTGGCTTGGATACTTGCAGGGAAGCTGAAAATGTCCTTAACAAGCCCTGGCCCTGCTCTGCAGTTTGGCTATTGGGACCAGGAGGAGAAAAGGAATGTGGGTGAATGACCATGAAACTTATCATGCAATCAGAACTTGGTGTTCTTACCCATTTCCAAAGGAGGAGAGGGGAGCCAGCCAGGAAACAGAGCAAGACCTAAAAAACACACAAACCAAATCTGATTAACTGAAGAGGAAGAAAAACAGCAAGTTAGTCTCACTTTGAAGGTTCTATGTCAATGCACAAAAACACATTTGTATTTAGGTTTCCAGGCCTAAAGTAGCTGTGGGAAGGAAGAGGGGGCTTTTTAAATTAAAAATATTTATTGAAGCTTTATTTTAAAGAAGCCCTAGTGCTCTTTGAAACACAGCTTTGACAGACAGTGTGGTCTCCAGGTGGAGATGAATAACATCTTATTGCATAGGAGATGTAATGCACATGGATGACTTTTTTGGACACCATAGCACCAAAGCAAGATGAACCCATGTGCATCATGGAGTGAGGAGCCATAAAGTCAGACCTGCTCATATCCAGAGCACTGAGATGCCCTCGGTCACCTCTTAGATGAGGACTGGAAGGGACACTGAGCAAGTTCACAGATGATACAGAACTGGGAGGAGGTGTTGACTCCCTCAAAGGCAGGGAGGCCCTGCAGAGAGACCTCAGCAAACATGAGGGCCGGGCAATCACCAACCATGTGAGGTTCAACAGGGACAGTGCCGGATTCTGCACCTGGGATGGAGCAACCCTGGGTGTACGGACAGCCTGGGGAATGAGGGGCTGGAGAGCAGTGCCAGGGAAAGGGACCTGGGGCTCTGGGCAGTGGAAAGTTGAACCTGAGCCAGCAGTGGCCTGGCAGCCAGGAGGGACATCCCTGTCCTGGGGACACCAGGCCCAGCATGGCCAGCCGGGCAAGGGAGGGATTGTCCCGCTCTGCTCGGGGCTGGGGCGGCCTCACCTCGAGTGCTGGGGGCAGCTTTGGGTGCCACAAGAGAACAAAATCATTAAACTGTCAGAGAGTGCCCAAAGGAGGGCACGAGGATGGTGAAGGGCCTGGAGGGGAAGCCGTGTGAGGAGAGGCTGAGGGCACTTGGTCTGTTCAGCCTGGAGGGGACAGAGAGGAGACCTCAGTGCAGTTACAAATTCCTCGTGAGGGGAACAGGAGGGACAGACACTGATCTCTGCTCTGTGGTGACAGTGACAGGACCCAGGGAATGGCCTGAAGCTGTGTCAGGGGAGGTTTGTGTTGGGTATCAGGAAAAGGTTCTTCCCCCAGAGGGTGGCTGGGCCCTGACCAGGCTGCCCAGGGCAGTGGTCACAGCACCAGCCTGGCAGAGCTCAAGGGGTGTTTGGACAATGCTCTCGGGCACAGGGGGTGACTCCTGGGGATGGGGCTGTGCAGGGCAAGGAGCTGGACTGGATGATCCTTGGGAGTCCCTTCTAACTCAGCTTGTTTTGTGATTCTGTAAATGAGCGTTCATGCAGTGATCCATATAATTTAGACTAGCAAGGTGGCAAGGCCACAGCCTACCCTTCTTTTGCTTGTCAAGGGGGCACAGCCAAAAATCACCAGCCCCATGAGTGCTTCCTACACTTGTGAATGTACAACACTTCTCATGCTATGAAGTCAGGCATCCCCTGCACAACTGAAAACAGCCTTTGTTCCTCTGTGAAGGAGCACGTGCTGCCCCTGAGCAATCCACAGCCTTGCCGAAAATCCATATCACCATTCCCATGCTTGCTGCTCATGGTCTCCCAAAGTGTATCCTGGGCAAAATGCACACTGGGCCAGACCCATGCCCTGTCCATCCTATACCCAGACCATTGTCCCCGCAGCAGGCCTGACCTTTGGATGAGAAAGCAAGGGTCCTGCTTGCACCACACTTTTCAAAGAGCACATTAACCCTGATTGTCTTGGCTAACTCTCTGGAATTTCCTTCCTTGCCCCGGAGACAGAGCATTCTGTGGAAATGAAAATTAATACTTACAGGCGACTAGAGTTTGGGTGTGTTTTCAATTATATATTGAAAAAAAAGAAAAAGAGAGAGAGAGAGTGGAAATTCAGTGGCTGTTACAAATAAAATCATTTTAATTGTAAATTTATTTAGCAGGAGGTGGAATTAAGCACCTAAAAGAGAATGGGGGGAGAGCCCCAGCGCTGAACACAAAGCAAGGAAAGTGCGAATCACACAGTTGGCATGAGATCCCATTTCATTTTTGTTAAGTGCAGGGGTTTTAAGTCCCTGAATATCTCACTGTTCTTTCCCTCCTGTTCTCCAGAGGGAGAACAAATGCAAATGGTGTCGTGTTAGAAGGGGCTAAAAGGGCACCCTGTAATAATCCAGTGCAGGAAACCCCATGGATTCATCAAGGAGGGAAGGTGTAACAGCCTTCAGGAAGCCTGCAATAGCCTCTGTGTACACATAACACCTCCAAAGGAATTTTCTGCAGCTATTCAAGAACAGACCCAGGTCTATTCACCCCAGTTTCACCCCATAGTAGGCAGCACTCAGAGAAGCACAACAGAGGGCTGTACACACCGAAATGACCCCAGCCAGATGAAAAATGGGCTCTGTTCTTTCTCCCCTTGTGCTGGTGTTGGGTTTGACAGTCTTTCCACAGCCTGTACCCCACAGCACAGCGCAGCAAGAGCATGAACAAGCCCCCAGCAGCAACCAGTCACTTTATAACTCTTCACCACACCATACCTACACCTTTTCCGCACCAAGCAAGAACAGGAAAGGCCAGGCAAGGACCTGGCACCCACAGTTCTCCAGCAAGCTCATAGGCATGCCAAGCCCCAGCAGAGGTGTCCACAGCACAGCAGGCTGCAGGCAGGATCAAGATCCCATTTGTGGAGTGGAGGCTGAGGTGCAGGTCAGCTCCAATGTGTTTTCCATACACATTTTCCTTGAAGGATGTGAAATAATTTTGCATGGGCAATCTCGCTGTCATTTCAGATTCCTGCTCCACTAACATTCAACTTTAGCTGTACAAATAAGGGAAATATATTCCATGTTTCCAGCCAGTGCTTGTCACATCAGTGAGTATTGAAACCTTCTACTGTCAATGAATTTGTTCAGTTCGTCCTTGAACCTGCTGATCCTGTCTCCATGCCTGTGGCTGCACCTCCCTGACACACTGGCAGTGCTCTCCCTAATGCACCCCTAATGAATCATTGGCCTTCTTGTCCCCCAGGGAGAGCTGCTTGTCCACCAGGACACTCAGGTCCTTCTCTGCAGATCTGATTTCCAGCAGGTCAGTCCCCAGCTTGTAGTGAGCTGGGGCTATTCTTCCCCAGCTGCAGAACCCTCTGTTTGCCTCTGTTGAACTTCAAACAGTTCAGCTCATCCATTACCAAGAAGCTTTTTAAAATTTGAATTGCACTCTACAACTAGCAGCTCCTTTCCAGGTGTTACTTATAACATTTCCATTTCCTGTAATGACTCAGTCCTGAGAACAAAGTTTCTGACCAAAAGGAGAGGGATCACCAGGCCACTTAGTCACCTCCAGTGAGCAATCTGCATATGACACTTAACTACTCTGGGGTTTGTTTTTTTTTAATTTTTAATATTGCAGACTGGCTCCGTGTAATGCACTCTGTGTGTTGACCAAGCTTCTGTAGGAAAACCCAATTTTGAAACTGCTACATGCAAGAACAAATATCAGCTGTGACCATGAGAAAAACCATGGGTCTCATCCAAGTGACCACAGCTTGCATGTAGAGTATGAGCAATCAGTCAGTTTGACTCTTGAAAAACATACACCTCTCTCAGTTACAGGGTTTATCCTACAGGGGAAAAAAATCCCTTTTCAGTGTACAAGTAGGACTGAGAATCATTAATCCATCAGTTTGGCCAAAACTTCAAGCCAAAAACATTTTGTTTGTGTGTGTTGAAGCAGTAATTTTGTACAGCTTTCCTTAGATGTAAGATATCAATCCCCCAAAATGACGTGGAAAGCCTCACACAAAAGCACTCATTTAGTTCTTGAAACTGCAAAACTGATTTTCCAAGCTACTTTCTAGGAAACACTCTGTGAACCATGAAGAATTTCTCAACAGGAAAAGAGCTGAGCAGAGGGTTTGTGACACTGAAGAAAAGCTCCTACTGCCCCAGATTTGCTGCACAGTCTGTTAGCTCACAGCCCTTCCAGAATGAGTTCTTCTGACCTCCTCCACACCAGGGAAATGTCACATTCCCCACTGCACAAGAGACAGGCCTTAGATACCCAAAGGGTACCCAAGAAAAACAAGGTCACTACCAGATGATCCTTGGTAGGACCTTCACTGTTGGGCATGAATGCCTCACTACAGGAGAGAAGGCAGGATCCTGCAAGGGAGATGGGTGGCAAAGAAAGATAAAAATAAGGGGAAAACAACAATGACAGTGACATTGTGCAGCTGCCAGAAAGGCTGAGGGACAGAAGATGAATTATGCCACAGAATTAGAGGCTGTAGCATTGCAGAATGGTAACAGCTCCCTGCACCATGAAGGCACAGGCTGCATTTGAAGATTAAACTTGGTGGTCTCCCTAAGATTCCAGCAGCCTGATACTTTCACTGCAAAGTCATTTTCTGATGGAATAAAGCAAGATTTCAGTCATCCATCTACAGGAAGTTGTCTTGATGGACAGTATGCTCAGGGAAGTGGTGAGATCACAGCCCCTGGAACTGTTCAGATAACAGGTAGATGTGGTGCTTAGGGACATGGTGTCATGGTGGACCGTGCAGTGGTAGGTTAATTAAGTAATTGGATTCGATTATCTTAGAGGCCTTTTCCAACCTTAATGATTCCATATGTACCTGCATGGTATGTACAAATTATAGAGCTGGTTGGCTGATAACTCTCAGATTGATAGACGCATCCAGATTGATGGATGTGATCTGCAAAATTCAAATTTTCAAAATATTTGGTTTAAATATGAAATCTAGGGAGAAAAAGGAAAAAAAACCTTATGATTTTTGAGGGATAGACAAGCAATTTTTGAAAGTGGTATCAGCCCACACTTTCAAAAGATGTGTGCTGGGCTTCCTGTCTCCATTTAAAATATGTTATTACTATACCAAATGCTTACTGTTTGCCAGTGAAGGTAGTGGCCAATCCTGCAGGCTGTTTGCAAGCAGAAGATAACCAGTTCCTAAAATTATAAGGAATTCCAGAGCCTAGGAGCATTTGCAGGATTTTCCTCCCAGTGCCTACATTTGCTATAGGCTATTTATTTCAGGGTAGCTTTAATGCTTCTGTGCTGTTACCAGCCCTGTGCTGGCTGACACACCCAAGAGCCTGCCAAGCACCAGAGATGTTCATGATGCTTTCCTGCCCACACCCCTTCATCCCTTCATCCCCTCCATGCAGCACCAGCTCAAGGCCAGCAAATGAGTTCAGTTTCAAAGTACTGGCAGTGATGCAACAGTGATTGCATCTGCCCAGTCAAACCAGGTAAAAATGATTCCCATATGGTTTCCTCAGAGCAGCAGCCATGAATCATGGAATCATAAATGGTTTGGGTTGGAAGGGACCAGCCTGGTTCCAACCTCCCACCTTCCACTATCCCAGGTTGCTCCAAGCTCCATCCAGCCTGCCCTTGGACACTGTCAAGGATGGGGCATCAACAACTTCTCTGGGCAACATGTGCCAGGGCCTCACCAGCCTCACAGGGAAGAATTTCTTCCATAAAACACCAGATTCCATTTCACCAGCTAGGAAAAGGCTTTAAACAAAAGCATTTCTTTAGAGAATATCAGTGGCACTAATTTATGTGCTATTCAATAGGGATATGTGGGTGCATTTGTTACCAAACGCCAGTAATCAGATGTTAAAGATCACTCAGAGCCCACTGGGGCTTTGCACAATGTTCTGAGCACTGCAAGCCAAATGTGATGCTGGTAACACCTTCCTCTGTTGTGTAATTGCACTGAAGAAATTCCAGCTCTTTCCAATTCTTAAGAAAAGAAGTAGGAAAAGAAAAGGATAAAAGGGATTATATAGATCACCTGCCATACCTGGGGGAAATACACATTAAAAGAAGCATGATAAATCCTTAGATCAAAAGGGAACATTTCAGCTGTAAGGAATTTTTTGATGCTGTTTAAGCCCTAAGTAAAACTATAGCCAGGCACACAAATATGATTATGTGGAGAAGTGCTGCAGGTGGGTATTACTAAAACAATGATCACATCAGGAATAGAAATTTAGGAGGAGAGTGAAAGGACTGGTATGAAGGAGTCCCAAAGACAAAATCAACCCATGACCCCACCACTTGCAACACAGATATCAATACGTGGGAACCAAATCCCTTTGGCACATCAGCATTGTGCAGCCAGAAACTTGTGAAACTCGTTCCACTGGTCCCCAAATGCAGCACAGGAGATGCAGCCAGAGTATGGAACACAGAGAAATGACACCAGGGAAAAGTGGGGTTATGGACAGGGCACCAGCAAATTAAGCCAGGAAGAAATTAAATTGAGAGGAAACAGGAATGGGCAGTTATAGATGACATTGCAGCTCCTGCTGTGAACTCCCTGCCCCAAGAGGGCTCTCAGCCTTCAGCAATTGTCTTTCTCAGGTATCCCTGCTCCACTTCAAGAGTGCACACCCTGTGCAGAACCACAGAAAGGGCTCAGAGTCCAGCAGAATGCTCCATTAAAAAATAACGTAATCCAAATTAACTTGGGTTGCACCAAGTTCTGACAAACCCTTAATGACAAAGGAAAGGAAGATTTCTCCATCTATACATTGCAAAAACATTCCTAGTAATTGCCCCTGCTCCTTCATCAACAGCCCCTTTTCCCTTGCATCTCCCCATGCAGCAGATTGTGCTCTCCTCCCTCCACAGACCAACGTCATCCCACAGTCATACAATCTCACAGCACCAATGCCAATGGCAAAAAATGGAGCATTCAAACCCAAGTAGCAACAGATATCTCATTTACAAATTGCCACCATTTCACAAGACAGCAGGAAAAAAAATGACCAATTTGGAGACTCTCATTGAAGTATTTCATTCCCTTCTCTGTTGATTCACCAGCATAAATCTTACATTGTGATTTTGGTGAAGAAGAGGGGACCAAAGAGACTCTTTTCACCCTGTCCACTATTTTTAGGATGCAAGACCATCCTCAATGCTTTATGACAAGGTCCACTGGGCTTTGTAGGCAGCTTTTTTAACTTGCATGGTTGATAAAATGAAAGAAAAAAATCACCTTCTCAGTCGTGCAACATACAAATTTATGTTGTGGCATCTGGATCCTTGGGGTAACCTAGCACATTATGCCACCACTTGGCCAAATCTGGAGGAGTTTTTCCCTGCTCAGCAGAACTGTTTTACAGCAGGGCTTGTTCTTCAAAGCCCCTCCTGCTGCCATGTCCTTCTGATCACAGGGCTTTTGTGTGACTGCCACAGTGTCATAAACTTCATGTGAGGGGTGGTGGCTCAAAAAACAGAGTCTTCCCAGAGCTGCAACTCTGCAAAAGCAGTGCTGACAAGACTCCAACCATCCCAATTCTGCCAGCCAGCTGGTTAGGCCCTGGGAAGCACCTGATCTTCCAATTTAAGTGTCTTTTCATCACTCCAGTGGCAAATGAGCTCCAGCTCTATAAACAGCACCAGCCTCACAGCAGAAACCCTGTGTCAGCCAGCCCACCTCAGCACGTGCAAAGCCCTTTCTGTAAGAAGAGCACCAGAGAAGTGCTCAAATGGAGTGCTCCATGGCACATGTGGCCAGTCAGCAGTAGATAAGGACTGTGTTTGCTCAGACATACACAAATTCATGGTTGTCTCAGCACAAAAAAATATCATGCTTACCTGGGCAAGTCTATAAATAATCCCAGAGGATGGAGCACACTGCTACAATTTACCTGTGGAGCTGAGAGCTGCGGTATCTATCAGACCATTCTAATGTCCTCCAATTTTAAGGGGTTGAGTCTTCAAAATCAGCAACTGCACTGCTCCTGTAGCATATTAATACTTCAATATCACTGAGGCAGCTGCCTCTTCATGTACCTGCGTCCTCTTCCCTCCCAGGTGAACAATACCAACATTAAATGTGACATGTCTGCAACTAGACAGAATTATTGTGCAAGAGAGGGGCTTCTCAGGTGCCTCTGGCTTTTTGCACAGAGCCACACAAGGACATGCCCTGTGGCTGTGCCTGGGAGCTGAGGACCCACAGCAGCCCATACACAGCCACTGGGCCATTACAGGCATCAGAGGCACTAAATTAGTGGAAAAACTCCTTCAAGAGTCTTCCTGGACAAGATTTCTAGGTAAGAGCAAAAGCTGTCTGAGATATGGACAGACGTTATCCCTGCATGAGATAGGAACATCAGCATCCCATCCTGTCACTGCAGGCAGAGCCCAGACATGTTATCCACCTCACCCAGGGAGAGCTGAACATCAGATTAGGAACACCAAGTTGTGTAAGGATCTTGCTCTGTCCTCAGGCACGATAAAGGTGATGCATCTTCCACAGCTATCAGGGAGATACACCGCTCACATGGAAAAAGATCTTCATAAAAGCAACAATCCCAAGTGCACACCATGAGTATGGGCTCACCAGAAGATTCCAGACCATTCCTTTCATTAGGGATGGGAAAAACAAACAAACAAACAAACAAACAAAAAAGATTTAAAATATATATGTATATATATATTTGATCTGCAGTGGGAAGGGGAACAGGGCATGAATGCCTTCATTCAGCTGCAATTAACCGAGGCTCCTCCTTAGCTTCAGTACACCAAGAGGGAAATTATTTGAAAGCCTCAGCTGATGGGAATAACTGGGTGGGTTTGGGATGGAAGGAGCAAATCTTCCCGCTACAACAGCCTAATAGTACCACCTGGTGGAGAAAGCCAAATTTGCTCTGCTGCTCCAGAGTGGGGCTGCAGAGGGATGCCTGGAAGCACAGTGAAAGAAGATAAAGATGTAACGGGATTATTCAGGCTTATTTTCCCATAGAAACTGAATTCCCCCCCTTTTCACGAGGCACTCAGTCAGGGTGAAAACGACACTGGGACCAAGCAGTTTAGTTCAGGTCTCCCACTACAAACCCACTCCCACGTGGCCACCAAAGAGGCCCTTGGTGTGGGGCATGCAGCAGCCTCCTCTTGAGCAGTTTATTTTGTTTTATCACCAAAAAAAAAAAGCAGCAGCCTCCAAGGACTTGTCAGGAGGCAACCAGGCAGGTAACATCAACGTACACAGTACAAACAAGTGTCTCTCAGTGATAGGCATCTCCAAGCAGAGAAATTTCACAGCTGAATGTTAAAAAAAAAAAAAAAAAATCAAGGCCTCTGAAATTTGAATTAACAAAAGAATTATTTGGCGAGTGGCCTGGATGAAATAGGAAATACAAAAAGCTACAGAACTAGAGGACTAAATAAATTCCTATGTCAGCATATATGTAAGTTTTGAAGTGTTTAATTAGAGATCTTTCCAGAATCTGCAGACAAAATGTTCATTTTTGACAATGAAGGGTTTCATTACACTTAAGTAGCCTCATTATGCAGTTCCATCCTGGTGTTGAATCAATTAAGCATGGCAGCAATAAAGCAAAGTGGAACTAAAACTAATGTTCTAGTGGGAGCTAAATCACCAGGATTATTCAGAGTGAAATGTTGCTTAAGGAGACCCAGGCGAAGTTTATTTACTCTGGCAATTGTCCCTGTGCTGTGCCACGCAACCTGGAGAGCCTGACCTACTGCTGCACCCCTCCAAGCAGCAGAAATAAAATCCCTAAATCATGGGGAGGTGTTTGCACTCTCATAGCTAATTTAAGGCTCTGAATAAACTTATTTTTTAATATATTATACAGATAACTCAAATAAATATGTTTTAATATTATATATCTGAAACCAAATTCTATCTAAATTAAAGTTCTAAGGGAAAGACTCGTTCAAAGCCAGCAATATCTTAACAGAGAAATGGTAAATAACTTCCACTTTTTATGGAGTTTTGCAGCGCAAAATCATGAGCAAGAGTTTTGGCTACTGCAAATCAGACACTGTTGACTTCTATTCAACTACAACAACTTACAGACTCTTCCACAATTTGCCATAGCCACTAATTAGTTTACTAAAGACTCCCTGCCAGTTGTGAACTCCTGAGGTGATGGAAGTTGGAGTGTTGGAGTTTTTTACTATGCAATTAATTTTTCCATTTGCTGTTTTCTCCCCTCCTTGCTCTTGGCTCAGCTCACACTTCTCTGTCTCTGGTTCAAGCTGAGCTCAGCTCAAGCATGGTGCTGCAGCTATGTTGTGCTCAGCCCAGGGATTTCTCACCAGATGTTAATGCTGTTTATTAAGAGAAGTGATTGTGAACAGAATTGCTCTGAATTTCAGCCAAAATAGGCTTTCAATTGCTCAGGCCCTTCAGATCTGCAGGAAAACCGAAGTTTGGGTTTGAAAATTTCAAAGTTTGAAACAGAAAACTGCTTCCATTTGGAAATGCTGGTGGGAGGCAAGTTTGGGGCATGAGCCACCTGGTCTCTATCTCGACAAAGGGCAAATCAGATTTTACCTCTGAGTCTTTGGCTCCGGGTATCTTGTCACTGACAGGGGAAAAAAGATATGAGCAACCCAACCAGATCCTCAAGCTGTTGCTGTGACATACTGCTGAAATCAAAATACTCTGGTTTCCCACCACTGCTGGCCTAAGGGAAGTAGCTTTCGCATGGAGACATTTGTGAAAGCTTCAAGTCAAAAGCTTAGTGCTCCCCCTCGAAAGACAATTTCATGAAAATATTTCCTTAGACTAAGTAATTTTAATAGCATCCCTCTAGATACCATTTACATACCATTTGCCTGGAAACAGAGCAGCTTCCAGTAGGAAAGCAGGCAGTCCTGACCCAGCATCTCCCAACCATCCTGTGAAGACAGAAATGAAATTAATCCCTGGTTGAGTTCCCAAAAGTTGCACAATGAGATAGAAAGTCACACCAGCTCCTGAGCCAGAAAACTATCAAACTGGGGAGCAGAAAACCACACCACTGCTTCCCCTTTACAGGCCAGCAGGAGCTTGGCCACTGAGCAAGGAGGGACTCAAGGTGTTGGGATGGGGTGGAGGGTTAATGTGGAGGATGGAGGCTCTGGCTGTGCAGATCCTGCCAGGGTGGGCTGTGAGGAGCCAAGGAATTGGGTAAGAAAACAGCCTGGCTTCTCTCAGAGTCACGGCAGCGATACAACCCTGCAGAGTGTTCCCATTGTAAGGAATTGGCATTTTCTGATGGAAAAAAAAAGTGCTCAGCCTGGAAGCAGTTCTGTAGTGAGCACTGCCAGCACCCACTGCAGTCAGGGTGTTTGAGGAGCCTCTTGCTTTCTCAGGTATCCAAAATGACATTTCAGAGCCCAGTCTTGGGCTCCCCTGTTCTCACCCATCTTGGCTGCTCTTCAGCTTTCCATAAGATGGGTCAGCAGCAAATCTTGTGGCCACTGTTCTGTCACCACATTTCTCTTCTCAAAGGAAAGCAAGGCACAATTCTTCCCAAGAATATTTCTAAGATTCACATTCTCTGAACCTCAGAGAAAGAAAACACAATTCTTATCTTATTTGCTGTGCCTGTGTTTGTGCAAAACTAGAAAGCAATATGGACATTGTTTACCCAAAGTGATGGAGTTTTGTTTCCTTGGCCTATCAGGGCCAGGTGTGTGTGTGTGTGTGTGTGTGTTGAGACTGTCAAGTGACAGTCACGAGAGTCAGAGCAGTTGGGTCCAAGTTGAATGCTTGGCAGATTCAGTTTAGATGTAATGTAATATAGTATAGAATAATATAGTATAATAAAGTAATTAATTAGCCTTCTGACAAGTGGAGTCAGATGCATCATTCTCTCCCCTCATCGGGACAAAATATTGCTGTTCTTTGTGCTGGGGTTGCTCCACATGAGGCATCCAGAGTCTTGCTTCTTTCCTGGATTTGGGCAGATACAACGTTTGCAGATCCTGTCTCAGGAGGGTTTTTTGTTCTTCCATGTCCTTTCTGTTGTTGTTCAGGCTCCAGGAAAGTAAGTATTGTTGTTTCCCAACTCCTCTCATGCTTCATGGGGACATTCACAGCCTGAGGCATCTGAAGAGATGTTGGAAAGGCAGAAGCTGCCCACTCTTGCCCATGCAAGGAGGGAGTACTGGAAAATTGTGTATTTGGTCCTGCCAGCAGTGTTGCTTCTGACCTTTCAGGGGTGCAAAGCATCCTGGGGATGCCTTGTCCTACAGGACATCCTACATGGATGGGTGGAATCTGCCAGGGCTGAGGGCCCAGCATGAGCTGCAAACTGGGCAGCGAGCAGAGGAGCTGCTCCAGCTGGCTGATCTTTACTTGTGCTTCTCCCACTGAGCTCCACACATCTCCAAAAGGCTTTGAGAAAGTTCAGGCCTGTCCACAAGCCTCTTTGAGCTTCCCCAGCAGAGAGCCCCACAGCTCCTGTCCCACAGCTCGGGCTGCAGCTCATTCCAAATGCCTGTCTTCTGGGGAGGACTGTCAAGAAAACAATCACTCTCTAGATGTGGCATCCTGTGCCCTTCTTGGACCAGCAGGGAAGCCCCAGTTTCCTTTCTCTTTCTCACAGGCATCTCTGCAACCTCTTCCACTGCCTCCCCAGCCCCATCCCTCACTCTCCAGTCTGATTTTCCCCCCTGCCATGGGCCCCAGGGAAGATTTTCACAGAACCATTTAGTTTGGAAAGACCTTTAAGATCATTGAGTCCATCTGTTAACCTCACACTGCCAAGTACTGAACTGTGTCTCTAAAGTGCCATGTCCACCTATTTTTTGAGCACTTCCAGGGACAATGACACCATCACCTCCCTGTGCAGCCTTTTCCAAGGCTCGACCACCCTTTCAGTGAAGAAATGTTTCCTAATATCCAATCTAAACCTTCCCTGAGGCAACTTGAGGACACTTCCTCTTCTCCTGTCACTTGTTACCCTGGAAGAAGAGCGTTTTCCAGCTACCAGAACACAACCATAGCCTCATGAATACTCAGTAGTGAGCTTTGCTGAAGACTCAGCCCTGCCAATTCTGGCAAATCTGCTGAGCTCAGGGCATGTTGCAGTATTCAGGCCAAAGCAACCAAAACCTGGTAAAATAAGTGATTTGAAAACTCCCTGGAGCCCCAAAGATCACCTGTGTGCTTTGCCAGGGAAAAACAGGAGACAAGTAATTTCACACAGGAATGATTTTGACCTTCACTGCTGAGTTTCAGGATGGGACTCATCAGGGCTTGGATTTACAAATCAAAAGGACTTACTTGTATCCAGCAACTGGCACTGTTTTCACTGCAGGCAGCTGGGCAGGGTCTTCTCTCAGTCACAAATGCTGCAGACAGCCCTAAAACATCTTCCCTGACTCACCACAAGGGAAAGCTTTACCTCAGCTCAAAAGCTCTCCATTATCTACCTTGTTCCCCCCACACTGACCTTCATTACTCCCAGAGATCAGACTTCTCAGGCCCTCACCCTACAAACCAAGAGGTCCCACTCAACATCCCTTGGCTCTAAATAACCTGGGTTTGGGCATGTTGCCCTGGGCCCACCTCCTCCCACATTGACAAACACCTGGCTCAGGTGAAGCTGAGGTGTAAGAGCCTTCCCACAGGTTGTATCAGTCTGGGAGGACATCCAGCTGTACCACCCAAATGAAGGCTTGCTTCTGGAAATCGTGGTCCTAACAAATGTTATCCATTTCCCCTCAGTGTCCACCATGAAACCAGTCACAGAGAGTGGGTGCCCTGCAGGAGGAAGATGCACACTTGAATTTGAGCCATAGCATGTCTTGGGGACCTGTCTTTGCCAGCCAGGGCCACCAGCAGGAGTAGAGGCAGACCTGGAGAGGGTGTTACACACAAGCAGAACTTTCCCCTGTGCAGCACAGTCCTGGAATAGCTGAATATCCAGTGGAAAAGACTCTGAGCCCCAAGTACTGACCTAAACACAAAGGAGAGACAGATCTTCAGACAGCATGAGATTGGATGGCTCTGTAAAGTCCAAATTTCACTTCCAGAGCTGCACATGAGACTCTGAGCCATATATGCCCTCTCCCTCCTTACAGAGAAATTACAGAGAATATTAATACCAAAAAATGAATTAGCAAAATCTAGTTTTTCCTTCCTACCAGCAACTGCCTATCGCAATGCTCATGCCCAGAGTGGCTCCCTCTGGAGCATGGAAGCCCACTGGCACACAACTGCCTGTGTTCATACCACTGTCCTCCAGGAGGGAGGGACACCTCCAAGCTGCCATGGGTTCAGAGCTGAGCCCCAGCCAGCTCCCAGGCTGTCTGCAGTGCTGGCCAGGGACTGACAATTTAACAGCACAATTGAGTTGCAATGCCTGAGGACATTCCTTGGCTCTGCTCAACTCCTGGTGTAGCTGCAGTTCCTCAGACCACTCCCTTCCTGCCTTTCATAGCCAAGGCCTCTTTGATGTATTTCCAGGGTAGGTTACAAAACTGCTGCACAGAGAGACCCTCACATGATCCCTGCTCAGGGAGCACTTCCCATACCCACCTCTTGCATGGGTACTCATCATTACATAAATAATGTATTTGCTTTTATCTCTTTGCAAAAAGAGCACCAGGGAACTCACCTAGAAATGGCCAGATGAGTTCTGAATAACTTCTAGCTGCAATTATGTAGGAGGGGATGGGTCTTCCCCATGCACTTATAGCCCTGGCTGCTCATTTCCACTTGCAGCTGGATATCTGCACAATCATCCATGCACCAAGAACTGTATCGGGTGTGCAGAAAAAATGCCTTTTCTGGAAATGAAGGGGCTGGGTGTGGCTTGGAACAACTGCACAAAACACTGCTGACCCAACTAACGAGCAGCAGGAGATGGAGGAGCCAGAGTAGAAGTCAAGGACATAGCAGGCCAATATTGCAGACAGAGAGACAGCATTGCATGCCATCACAAACCCAGCTGGTGACTGCTATGGCATTTGCAAGTTCACCTTCTTAAGCTGGCATGAAAATGTCTGTACAAGGTGCAGTCATGCAGCAAAGTGCCATGCAGACACACTCTGCATGGAGAACATCCTGATGAAAACAAAAAAAAAAAAAAAAAGAAGAAAAATAGAAAAGGAAAAAAGCATTCTGAGGGGATGGTTATATTTGGCCTGAGAGCACTGTGGGAACAAACATCAGCAGCACCACATATAGGTGTCAGTGCAATTTTTCTTCCTAAACAAGCAGTCTTTTGCTATTTAAAAAACCCGTTCTTGTTCTCAAGAACATTCCATCCCTGAATTCCACACACAAAGCTTGGATCGGATGTCTACTATTCATATATTTTTCCCTCTTGGTTTCAATATTAGCTGAGGAGCATTATCGGCAGGAGTTAGAGCCGGAAATAGGAAATGAGATGGAAATTGTTAACAAGAGGGGAAAATAGCTCAAGAAGGTTGATCCTTCTAAGAACAGCCACCTTTTACAGCCTAGGATTATGCAACACTCAGACCAGGATCAATTCAGCAAAATGAAAATTCAAGACATTGCAGATTTTGATCATGCTGGTCAGCTAGCCTGTTATTTGCTGGTTTATTGTGCCTTACAAATACAGAACCAGAAAGTTGACACTCTAAGCATGAGGGGAATGGCAGGTGGCTGCATGTTCTTATCTGTGTGAATAACAATCCAGGACGGGGCAGAGGGAGAGGCACCACTGCTCTCCACAGTTATATCTTTTCCTCTTTGTGCTCTGTGCATTGTGTTAACAATCAATAAACACAAAAACGTGGAGGGAGAAAACCCAACCACAGCTAAATCTGAGTTACTGTTGGTGCACATTAAACAGATGAAGTTGGTACCACAGGGCAGGAGGACACTAAATAACAAATCAGTGCTGCAGGCAATTTTCAGCGCTTCTGTCCAGTGATTTTCCCATTTGTGCTCTGCTGGTGTTAATGTCTAATCTTGTTCCAAATAATTTATCCTTCCTGAAGACCAGCACAGTAGTCTTTGTACTCACAATAAAAACCTGCTTGTGTGCTGGGAAATAGCAACACCCCACTGGCTGTGAAACAGGTTCTCAAGGGACACTGCAGGTACTTATTGCTGGTGGTTATTTACAGCTAGAGTAGAGAAAACCAATTGTTATTCTCTTCTGCTGGAGAAGAGTCTTACCCTGGGGCAGGATGATTTAGGAGTAACTACAAAAGAGCATGAGCAATTGGGTTTGTGTGACCTGAACAGGTAACCCCTTCTCTAACATAATGAAAACTCCTCATGTGCAGCAACAGCAAAGTGAAATGGGCTTCCTTGAGCTATTATGAATGTGTCCTGTCTTATTTTACACTCTCACCAGCCACAATGAACATAATTACAGCTGCAGGAGAGTAAATCCTTGCCATATGCCAATGTGATGATTTACTCCCTGATCCTCCCCTAACCTTTAGGATAGAATGCATCAGCAGAAGCTAAAATTCTCATTCCCCAAGAGGCAGATGGAACATATTATCTATATGTTCATAGCCTATATTGATGCCATTTCAACATGTGTTGCTGAAATCCTGATGTTTTGTTGGCACTACCATTTCAGATTCAATTAATACCCAAAGAGAATCCCTAAGCAGTGTGGTTTGGCACTGCCAGGAGAGGTGATGATGCTCCTCACTGTGTATCTCAAGGATAAAAGCCCATCTGGGAAATTGTGCAGTGCAAGAATAACATAAATGTATATATTGGGAATTTAAGATGAGTACTGATTAACTAAATGTGCAACCACCACAGATTTTAACTGTGGATTTGATCCAAATGGTGAGCATAATCCTAAGAACAGAGTATTTAGTTATCTTAAGGACAGCTGTGACAGTCTGAGATCCTGTGGCTTTGGTTCCAAGAGAACAAAGCTAATTTTGTCTTTCGTGACTTTGGTATGAGTAGTTTTGGGATCCCTGCAATTTGCTTCAATTTGCAGGCTAAGCATAAATTCAGCAAAAATAGTTTGCCTGACTTCAGAATAAAAACATCCTCAGTCATACAGGGACTACTGTGTTTTCCATCTCAAAATAAAGCACTCCACTGCCCAGAGAAGGACAACATTCTCACCTAAAATTAAATCCTATTCTCTCCTCAAAGTTTTATTCTGAATTGTTGCTGTTTATTCTACTGTCTTCTTTGCTTCTATGTACACACACGAATGGCATTTCTTCATTCTTTAATACTGAGTAAATTACATAGCAAGACTTCACAGAGGTTCCCCATAAACAACGTCACATCCACTCTGCAAACAAGCAAACTGCAGTATGGGTGTTTTGGTACTGACATCCACAGTTTGGCTCCCACCTTAGGGCACATTTCTTTCACATGCTGATGTATCTTCCACCAGGGCAATGAATTTCAAACCAAGGGAGACACTTGCTGAAAAAGGATGAGCCTCATCTTGCCCAGAAAGTTGCAGCTTGAAGATTTTGTCCTTCAGCAGCAACAGGCATGAGGGCAGCAACTGAGTATGAGTGTAGACCCTGGCATGCACTTCCAGAGGCACTGAGAGCATTTGCAGCCATTTTTCTGCTCTGGATGCCACTGTTGCTTGGATGAGATGGGAGATGTTGCTTGGATGGTTTTCCAAGGGAGTACTTGCATTCCCAAGGTTTATAAATGGTATGTACTGTGAGAAATGAAACAAGTACAAGCAAGGGATGGAGAGGACTTCCTCTTGCACTCACAGAAACAAAGCCAGCCCTGGGGATTCCAGCTGGCATGATGAACCATCACATGTGTTATAGTCCAAAAGGTTTTCCAGCCTCACTGGTCTCAGGCTCTTTGAGCCATACAGTGCCCAAAGAGTGTTTCAGCCTCAGCTTTCCATGAATGGGTAGTGCACTGGCTTGAACTGGATTTACTCCTTAAAATTGTATTTAAAAGTATATTTTAAATTGTATTTATAAGTGTATTTAAAAGGACTACTGGAGTCTGAAATGAGCTGGGTTAGCACCTCAAGGGGATAAAGGATGTACATCGATTTTATTAACCTTCCCAATGTGTTAGAACCTCAGGCTCTGCACAGGATGGTACAACACAGTTTGAGATTTGCAGGCTGCAGAATTCCTGTATGCTGCTCAGTGCAACTTTTTCCTGGGGTCTTCAACAGCATCTTTATTTCTCTCCTCTCTTTCTCTACTTAATCTCTTCCGCCACAGCCGGTCTTCCCGAAGAAGAGACAAAGTAAAACCCTCAGATCACTCATGTTCAATCATTCCCCTAAAAGGGGTGGTCAGAGTGCACCTAGGAGCTTTTATTAATTCAGCTTTCCCACACTATGGTTACTTTCCTGCTTCTCCTGTGTAATTAGAAACTCATTTCCTGAGGGATACATGTCTCCCAGAGGGGAAACAATAAGAAACATTTGGTAATCACTATCCTATGCTATAAATTTATTTTAAGGCTGTAATTGCTGGGAGCTCGGAGGGATTTGCGGGATATTTATTGTTACAGCAGAGCAAGTCAAAGTACTGGCACTAGGACAGAAAGCCTTTCATCCCTGGGTCACCAATTCAAATCCAGAACAGGTAAACAGTGGATATAAGTTGCCTTCATCCAATGAGCCCTCAGGGGTGAAGGTGACTTTAGCTTGGTTGCCTTCATTTATTGCCCAGCAGGCAGATGCCAGGCTCCTGAGCCCACTGCCTCTGGGTGACCCCACCAACGTCTCAGCAGGGCCAGCAGGAAAGGTGCTGGGAAAATTATTTCTTTTCATAAAACCAGCAGTGTGCATGCACTCCTGGTAGAGGGGCTTGCAGCCAAGACTAATCAACTGGAGCAGAAACACATCCAAGCTCCTCTTCTCTCCTCCTCCATATTCATCCTCTGGCTTTCAACAGAATTAACAGTGTTCTGATATTGCCATGCAAATTTACTCTGTGAATCCCCCATCTGAGCACCCTTCATGCAGCCAAAGGAAAACAAATCCTATTACTGAGCCTGAAATCTTCACTGGCCTCACCAGCTGCAGGTGGATCTGCCCTGAGCATGGTTCTTGTGCTAGACCCAAAGGTATGGTGGATCTGAGACCTGGTCCAGGTTTACATACTGAAATCCCCATCAGCCAACCTGCCTGGCAGTCCTTTAGGGTGACAGACCCCCATGAGCTGCTGGCTTTGTCCCTTCAAAGGTACAGGCAGCACAAACCTTCCTTCTGCTCCACTCCTGGGCTTTCCACACTCTCCACTGCAGCTTTGCTCTTTGGGCCTTGTCTCTTGCAGTATTGCTCCTGAGCTGTCCAAGATGTTTTCAGGCAAACACAGCACAAGAAAACAGTGATATCTGAGACTGCAGCAGGGCTGGCCCAGCTCCAGCATGGTCCTCAGGCTGGGCTGGAGTCTGGGAGCCCCTCTCCAGCCTTAGTTACGTGAGCTTGAGTCTCAAATGCCTCCAGCAAATTCAGTACCACAACTGCACATGGAGGTGACACATTCACAACCAGGATCTGGCTCTGCAGTTGCAAACACCTCTACTGTGAAATTTGGCCCAAGGACAAGTGGGTATGTGGGCTCAGCCACCTGGCAGGCTGAGCACAACACCTGCCTTTTGGGGAGCACTTGTATGAATTGAAGGCTTCTTCTCAGACCCAGTGACAGCTCCTGGTTTGGCCAGGCTCACCTTGGTTTTTTTGGGAATGTCTGAGGGCAGAGCTGAGCTTTGAAGCATGTAAACCTAAAAGATCCAAGTTTTATGAACCAGAAAAACATAAGGTGCGCTCAGTCTTGACACCTTGTGCACAATTTGTGTATTTCCCAAACAAGCCCTCCCTAAGCCATCCAAAAAGTCAGCATGAGATTTGTAAATGTGGACAATTTGACAGTTTTATTTTTGATGAGCAGAGCTAAATTACACAACTTTTCTCACTGTTAATTAATTGGCCTAGACATTTGAAATTAGACCTAATTACTTTTCTCACTCCATTAACGTCCAGTGACAGTTGATTTCTGTTTTGTGAGAAACGTTGGAGCTTTTGCTGCATTATTCAACTACCACCTCACTGTGAAGGATCCTAGGAAGCAATAGCAACAACCTCCTTGGCTAGCTCATACTAAAATGCCTTTTGCACACAACCTGCTTTTCACCCAGGTCAATTGGCTGTAGTGAAGCTTCCTTGGATCACAGGTTACTTTACTTTGTGGAGAGTTTTTTCTTACCAAGCTGCTGTGGACAGACTCCCACTGCTCTCACTGCTGGAAAGTGCTTGACTGCTACCCCACACTGCTTGGCTTGGCACTGGCTTTTGCACTCGGGTGTTTGTCTTTGCCCCAGGTTATTCTGGCAGGATCTCTCCTCCCCATATAAATTCTTGTGGGCAAGGAGAACTTTGCCACGTTAAGCTCAACTAGCACTTGAGGTCATGTAAAGCTTTCCAGCTGCCCTTTCCCCCTGCACTTTTATGTGCATCCCTTCAGAGCATGGCCTTTGCTTGCCCCACTTCTTCTCTAGAGAGAGGATCCTTGCAGAAAGAGATTTGAAAAGCTTTAAAAAACCCCAAAAAGCCCTCAGAGTACAAGGAAAAGATGGGAACAACATTCACAAGCTGGAGAAATACAATCTCTCCCTCATACTTGGCCTTAAGATCAGAGCTGGAAACAGAAGGAGTTGTGCACTGAGCCTGTTCAGCATCTTCCATAACTTGGCTGACACAAACAGGAGAATCATCACCTGCAAAGAGGGTGACCTGGAGCTCTGGGTGGAACTGGAAGGACAAGAGATGGGAAAACCACAGCCCTTCCAAGAAATGGCTTTTTCAGGACAGCATTTCCTGGAGCATGTCCAGAGAATCAAAAAAGTAATTTTTAAATGTACAATTAAGACAAAACACAGCAGTGAAGGTCTTGCTGTCAGGCAGACTATTTTTGGCTCTCCCAGTTTCCTGGAAAATACAGAGAACACTCTTTGACAAGATTGAGCATTTTAGTCAAAATGGTTTGATCATGGCTTCAATGACATGATTAAAATATGTGGCTACAATGGCTGTGCTCCACTGCCAGATCCACAAAAACCTACCTTTTATACTTTTTAAACTTTATTTTTTTATTATTCAGCACATTTGCCTCTTTTCTTTATCAACTCTAATATATTAATTTTATGCAACTCATATGGAAAAAATATCACCAAAGTGCTGTCTAACACTTCTAAACCTTGACATCCTCCCAGGGTATTCAGAAATACATTTCTTTTTTTGTTTTGTTTTGTTTTG
Organism: Geospiza fortis; assembly: GCF_000277835.1. Classification (NCBI taxonomy): domain Eukaryota; kingdom Metazoa; phylum Chordata; class Aves; order Passeriformes; family Thraupidae; genus Geospiza; species Geospiza fortis. The sequence continues at coordinate 831,228 of NW_005054479.1, read as the reverse complement.
TTTCAGCACATTTCAAGGCATAGACACAATGCACTCCTGACCTTCCTGTCATCATATGGGGCATTTTTTTCACCTGTCCACAATATGCCCGTTCCAGGCCATATTCCAGCACCTCCCTCAGTACTACACAGCCTTCTCTGTGGAGCTGTTCCCTCGAAAGGAAACAGATGGGAAACAGCCATGGTTAGCACAGGACACTGCTTCTTATCTCTCCATCTTCCAGAAACACATGGGGCCAGCATCCTCCTCTCAACTTTCTGTGTAAGGATACATAGAAAACAATGAAAATCTAATCCTCCACCAGAATGCCCAGAAAAATCAGAGCTCAGTCCATGTTCATGAGCTGAGTGCAGCCAATCCTTAGGTTGGTTTGTCCAGAAGGTGCTTGATCTGCAGCTATGGCCCTTTTCAGGCTGTTATCACACCAATATTGAGTCAACTTTGCATCACTGGGATGCATTGTCCCTGCTGAAATGGCCATTTCCCAGGATGCACAGCTTTCATCCTGAAAGCAATAGCTTCTTCTGGCTTCTCTGAAAAATGCCAGTGAGGGGAAATTGCCAACAATTCCATGTGCTTGCTGGGCTCCAAGGTCTTGGCACAGCCACAATCCACACCATGATTTCCTCATACAACCCAGGAATGATTGGGTTTGCAGAGTGGCATCTGGCCAGGCTGCAGGATGAGACTGAGGGACAAAAGCCATGGTTAAAGAGATGTCAAGTGGGTTTGCATGCTCCTGACCTGTAGGAGAACCCAAATCTGCCCAACACCTCCACAGTTTCCTAAAGCTGTTCGACATCTCCCATGCTTCAGCCTTGTCTCCTCTCCAGGGCTGGAAGAAGGGAAAAAAATCTGAGTGGTTTCTTGACCTCCCCATTTGCAGTGACAAAACCATCACTGTGCTGATTGCAGCCCATCCCCATGAGTCATGGCCAGAGCAGCCAGGAACAGCCCTCCACTGCAAAAAACAGAGCCTGATAAATCATCTGGAAAAAAATAACCTCCTGGTTTGTCTCTCCCAGCCTGTCCCTCTGTTAGCTGCTGCTCAGAGCCACAGAAGAACAAGCTGGAGGAAATATCAGACCTTAACCCCTGCCCCAGTGCAGCAGTCAGGGATGGGGAGAGCGTGTCACTGTGTTCTTAAAATTGGTTGTTCTGATCCTACTGCTCCTCAGGATTCCTGGTAGCACTATCTGAGCTATGAATGGCACAGGAGATACACCAGGAAGAGCAGAAGATGCACAAGGAAGTGGTTGCTTACCCTCTCTTAGTCCCAGTGTTTTTATATTTTATATTTTGTAGGAGACATCACAGCAGCTGTTGCAAAGACCATCACAGAGCACAGAGGTGCTTGCTCAGGGCTGTCCCTTAGTGCACAGCCTGATTTGTGTGTGCACCCTGAGGAACAGGATCCCAAGGGCATCTGAATTCCCCCTCATTTTGGGTCTTTGCCTGAAGTAAGGACATGCTCTGACAGAAACACTGAATTTGATACCAGTACCTCCTGTGCTGGGACAGATCACAGCAGCCAGGTGTTAGATTCTAGTTTGGCTTTGAAAGTCTGTAAAATAAACACCTGCACTACATTTCAGCCTAGCAACTGCACCACTGGCAGCATCCCCACCAGTGAGCACCAGGACACAGACTGGGAGGATCTCCTGTGCTGCTGACACTTGCAATCCTAAGCAAAACCAGCATGAAAATCCTCCTATAAATCAACCCCACTCCATCTTCAGTCAACACCTGTTTTCTTCTCTCTTGCTTAGGAGGGAGTTCATTACCGCAATTGCTAACAACCTTCCCAATTCCTAGCCTAGATTCCCTCACAGCCACTTCATGCCCATTTGTTCTTGTGCCAACATTGTCCCCAGGCTGAAATAACTCTTTTCTCTCCCTGGTATATTTATAGAGAGTTGTCACATCCTCCCTTGAGCTTTTGTTTTGCTAAACTAAACAAGCCAAATCCAGACATCCCATCCCATGTGACAGGTTCTCCATAGCCCTGTTTCTATTTGATTTGTCCTGCCTCAGGCTACCTTCCCAATTCTGGGAGGTCTGCCCTGCCCTAGATGTCCAGCTCATTGCAGGTCCTACACATAGTGCAGGGTGAGGAAGAAACAGAAAAATGATGCAGCAGCCAGGTTTTGGCCTAAATACACATTAGTAGCTCCTAAGTGCCACCAGCACACACAACTCATGCAGCACCTGTGATGGGGCAGAGCCATTATCCTGTGTGGGCAGCACAGCTGAAAGCCAATATGTGAAGCAATAAACTCAAGGGAGGATGCACAGGGAATGCCAGCTGAGCAGTTTGTACTGTAGAGATTTCTTCACCAGTCAGGGGGATTTCTTCATGCATGGCCTGGGTTTTGTTCCTGTCATAAGCCCATCCCTTAAAAGGATTTTGTACAATGACCAAAGCAGAATGCAGAGCAGCAGCACAGTGGCTTGCATTAAATAAGGGATGGCTCACAAATTAAGGAATATTTAGTGGGTATTGAGGAAAGACAAACACATCTGGACACAGCCTTTGGAGAGCTGGGAAGGGGTGGAAGGACAAGCAGCAATGCCATTCTGTGATCTGAGTACAGCCTGCCCCATGGCACTGAGTCCTTTGAACTTCCCCCTGGCAAGCTTCTCCCCGCACAGAAGCACACAAATTGCACAAGGAGCTTTAATGAATTACAGCTCCTAATTAAGCTCCTGATGGTTGGGCACCTAATCTGAGCACTTGCTTTCAGAACTTTGTTTTTTCTTCGGACATGCATTTTTTCCCTATGTTTGATAATTTTAAAGGTTGTATTTCAAATAAGCCTAGTCCTGGTCATTCTTGCAGCAGCACTGCACCACTGTGATGTACATCCCTGACCACAAACTTCCCAGAAACAGAGAGGTTGTTAAAATCACTCTGTCACCACGAAGAATCAGCCTTTTTGTCAGCTCTGAGGGGCAAGGGACAGAAGGATGCTGCTGAGCTTTCCTGCTTCTGTGAATTTATTTTGATTTTGCTGATGGATGGGTGTTTGGGCAGCTGATCCACCTCAGCTGGGATTTTCCTATTCATCCTGCCCAGGGAAGGTTATGACAACTTCTCAGAAAACTAAGGGCTAGTAACTCAAATAAGGCCATGGAAAATTACTCCAAAGTGACCTGATGTCCCAAGATATTGTGTTTCATTGTTTATTTGTTTATTTACTAGGAGGGAAACCTAGCAGTCATTTCTGCTATGCAAATTGCTAAACGTTCTAAAAATTCTTGGCATGTGCAGGACTTTTCCTACTTAGTGACAACCAACAGTGACCTAATTCATATTTGACTGGACTAAGCTACAGGGCTCCAGTGTACCAGATATGTCCCAGAACTTCACCAGAATCTGCCAAGAATTCACCAGAACTTCTGCCCAAATTGTCCTCTGACCCCATTTAGCTTTAGGGTGTTAGTGCACTCCCAGTGCACTCAGAAACTGCCATGGGAAAATGTCATGTCAGATAAAAAATCCTCCAGATCCCATATTCCAAAGAAAATCAATACAGGCACTTGGTGAAACATGTCCTGTGGTTAGAAGTTCACAGAATTTGAGCTGCCATTGAAATCACAGCAAATAAAGGTTCTGAGGCACCTGTCTAAAATGTTCCATTAATGTCTGAATTATGATATCTCTTCTAGGAGAGAGAGCAGAGAAAGAAACTGAACATGAGAACTGAAATACAAGGACCTGGGAATGTTGTGGTCCAGACAAGGGATATTTAAGTGAATTAATCAGATTTTTTAAAATTTGAATGACAGTGGTAAAATTCCACACAATTAGCCATATTCTTAGAATCCCTCTTCACACTTACAAAAGAGTTGACTACACTTTCAACACAGCTGATAATTCAGCTCCAGCCCAGCTCTGAAACTGTCTTGTCCCAGCCAGTCCATTTGGTAGTTCAAGTATTCTATTGTTGGGTTAGTTCAATATTTTATTAATAAAAGTCTTAGCTTCAGGGATGTTTTCTTGGTTTTAGGTTAGTTTATTTTACAGCTCTAATAAAATATATAAAAATGAAACTGATACTGAACCCATCTCTCTGGAGCAACACTGCTCTGAAACCCTGGAGGGCCTAGAGCGGATGCCAGCCAGGTTAAAAGGCAATTTCCCCCCCAGTAAATCTGTGCTCTTGCCCTGGGAAGCTGTTCACAGTGAGAGTGGGGAGCTCTGCTGGAACAGGGTCTGGCAGCAGAGGACCACACAAGGTGTAACTGGGTTTAACTGGGCCATGAAATATCACTTTGTTGTGTTCCTGTTTAAATAGCCTCAGGGATGGAGATTGCCACATGGAGGCTGTCACCCTTCCACTCCACATTTTGCTGTCTTCCACCTCCTGCACATCCCTCCTCTGCCCCAGTCCTCCCCAGACTCTGATGGAGAGAATCCTCCACACCTGAACATCACCATCCTCTCCATGGGGCCTCCACTTCTTCCTCCTGGCATGTCTTGTGGATGGGAACAATATAATTGAGAATTTTGTGCTTTTTAGGCTTGTCTTTAGTGTGGACCTTCACTGCACAGCAGTCACATAGACTCAGGTGCACTGTAGAGCCCACTGGAAGGAGCATTTTGGAGTCATAACTTTGGTGCTCAAAAAGACCAATGTGAAATAGTAAATAAAAGTTGATCCTTGGCAATTCAGAATGTGCATGAAGAGTTGCTAAAATCTTCCAGGGTATTTATCATTAACTTGCAACTTGTTAGGATTTCCTGGACTCAGGAGCATGGTCCTTCCCCACACAGTCCATCATCAGAATCATGACAACACTGTTCTATCTCTATGTTTTGCTTCTACTGCAGCAAAAAATGAAGAAGGCAAATCTGTCTCCTCAGTATTTGTCATTTGGCCCAATTTTCCAGAATTCTTTGGCACAAACCTTTTTAGAAAAGAGGAAATGGGGAGTTTGGAGAGTTTCTTTTAAAATATACGTATGCTTATGTCTTGCTTTGCCATCAGAAATGGCAATGTGCCAGAAGGCAGAGACCAGAGGCACCAGAAGGATTATGGAGTTATGATCCCTCTGTTTGGAGAGTGGGTAGCAGTGCAGTCTGCAAACTGCAGCCCCAGCAGCCTGGTCACATATTTAAGGTAATACTTTCTGCAATGAAGACCCACATTCCAATGCTCCTGAAGATGCCATGAGCATTTAGCTTCAGTTTTGGACAGACTTTTTTATTTCCCAGTCTACATCCACATGTGACATACTCCCTTTTCCCAAATAGTTACAAGAATATTTGTCAGCTAAAAAAAAAATCATTTAAAACCACTCAGGTCTTCCACCTGCAGCAAATAAATTAAAATGAGGATGTTCACACATCACATTGGCAGCTGATAGATGGATTCACCTGGATGACAAAGGGAAATTACATCTCCCACAAAAAGCTCAAGTCCTTCCTCCCAAGGACTCTCTCTTATAACAGCAAGAAGAGCAAATGAACACTTAGCAATCAATACCAAAGGCCTTAACAGTCTGTGGTAGGAGGAGAGAGGACTTTCATTGCCTCTTCTCCCCTGGAATTGCACTCTGTGATATCCACGTGCAGATCTCTGTGATCTCTTCCTTCCTGGCAGGCACCTTCCCCACCAGCACAAACTCAGACTTTGTATTGATGCCAGAGCAGAATTTATTTCTGCCAGCCTCCAAGAAGGCCATAAAAAAATCCAGAAATGTTAAAAATGGAAGAGAACAGTGCCCAGTATTTTATTAAAACCATCCTTATCTATGATAAGCAAAGAGACTGCAGGACGTGGATCCTCACCTGGCTAGGAGTTCACTCTGCTCTTGCAGCAGGACAGGCAGCCAGCAGAGAGGGCAGGATGAGTTGCCCCTACTCCCCAGAGCAGAGCTGATATTTGGGGCTATTCTAAAAATTATGGCACAAGGAAATCAACAAGCTGGCAAGTCGTGCTGGCTGCAGCTCCATAGGAAACAGCAGGGCGGGAAAGCAGAGTTTGCCAAATGGATACGGAAAAATCTGGCAGGGATGCTTTTTCTTTTTTTCTTTTTCTTACTTTACAAAAAAATCAAGTTTCTCGGGATGTTTCACAAACAAAGCACATAAGAAAACTGTGCATAGCAGGGGAAGGCAGCTCGAGTTCCAATTAATGAATGATGGGCACTGTCTCGTGATTCGGGGTATCTGTTTCTTGCCCAGCCTATCTCAGAGCAGCACAGACATCACATACCCATTCCCTTTACCAGGCCAAACCTTCAAGCTGGCCTTGCTCACTGCAATAAATTTAACCAACAAGAGCACTAGGATCACATTTCCCTCTATATCTTCCCAACCAGTTTTTGCTTTTCCTCTCTCCACCCCAGATGCAGCAAAACATCCGTGCATTCTTTTAAGCCTTGTGCTTGGATCCTGCTTTAGATGAATTCAAGCTCATCCTCATTGCTGGGCTGGATCCAACACCTCCACTAATAATGTTACATGGCCCCAGCCTTCAGAGCACCAAATACTCAGACCTAGGCTCAGTTGTGAAGATTTTTGGCTTTCCTTCCTCTTCTGCATTGGTCAAGGCATGTGGAACAGGACTGGGCTTCTAGAGGAATGTTGGAACTAGATAATCTTTAAGGTCTTTCCATCCCAAACCATTCTGTGATTCTAGGAAGAGTGCATCATTCAAAGAAGAAACACAAGTGATACATCCCCAAAAAACATTGCATGACCACAAACCTCCCATACAACTTCCACCAAGTTTCTAAACCTTGGCTTTTGCCCTGTGAAACACAAATATCTGCATGTCCGCACTCCCCTTCCCAGCCCTGTGTATATCCCCAGCTAAATAAAGAAGTAAACAAATAATTTCCAAAGAAAAGAATATTAAATTAATTTTTAAAAATTAAGATTTCCATTAAAAATAATGCCACCTTTGACTGGTTTTAATAAATGTGCTGAGATTTTCTCATAACTTTAACTCAGAATCTCATCCTTGAAGGGCAGAGTTTTGTTTCCTCATTTGCTGTTCAAACTGCTGCTACAATGAAATCTGACTTGAGCTTTAGACAGAGACCACTAGGGGAGGGCTTCTCTCATTTTTTACAAATAATCATTATTAAATAAGTCAAATATAGACTTTGGGAGACATTTTCCTGAAAGCTCCCATAAAAATAGTTTCAAATCACTGTAGATCTGTGTTTTTTTAGTAATTTTAAATTATAAGGGCTTCAAACACAAAGTTATTTTTTTTTAAGTCACTTTTTAATAAGAAGATCGAATGATTTCTTGATATTAGGCATATTTTTAAATTTTAATGAAAAATATTAGTAAGAACACACAATTGTGAAATCTTAACATAAATTTGAACTCAAACTCAGTTAGAACTCTGTGTGCTCAGACCCAGGACTTTGAAATGACCTGCTGTGAATAAGATCTAGGAAGTTCCAATCTATGAGCAGTATTATCTGAGTCGAAACTTGGGGTGAGAGGATCTGCTGGGCCCCTTTTGGAGCCACTCCTGGGAATTTCAATTAAATTGATTTCCTAAATTCTGTAAAGAACATCTCTTTGACTTGAGGATCCCCCAGATACAGCAAATATCACAGGGCATTTTCCACCCTAAGGCATCCTGAAACCACAGCATCCAAGGCTCTCCACCCCTCAGAGCAATTCCATCCTTTCCCTTTTGGGATGTGCCATTGGTTTAGCAGCCTCCTGCATAATACAGACCTTCAGAAGAGGAATTTCAGGAGCCAGAGTCCAACTGAAACCTTAAAGAAATGCCTCCTTTCCTTTGCAAATACACACCAGAGGCAAAATTTTGGGGCATTAGTCTTGTTCCTGCTCCAGGGAAAGTTGTTTCATAGAGAAAAGCCATCCCTGTCCATAACCCTGTATAACCCAGCTAAAATCAAATGTCAAATCCCCATAAGCATCTGTCCCTCAGCCAGAGGTTGTTTTTCTTCATGATGAATCAAACCTTCTGAGTAAATCACATGAATCACCAGCGGAAACATCATCCTCACAGCTTCATCTCACACTTATGAATGAGGAGCTTGTTTTGCAGGTCCCCAGAGAAGAAATAAAGCCTTTGGAGATCAGGGAGGGGCCCAGGACTTCCACAAACGTTTTGTTTTAATAAATTGCAAACAATAAGGTGTCTCTCTCCTCCCATGAAAAAAATTATGGTTTGCTTTACAAACCATCTCTCAATTTAGCAGTGCTTTTATTAATAAGAAAATGCCTGCACTGATGACATAGCTCAATAACCCGGTTATAAATTGCATAAATCTGTTGCAACAGCTACAAATGAGCAACGTGATTTATGAGTGGGGCCACTGACTTCTACACCTGACATAAAACTTTGTAGGCAATCAGCCACATGTTTCATTTCAGTTTTATATTTGACATATAAATCACGCAAGTGAAAGGGACTCTCTCTCCACCCCCTTGAAACAGACGGAGCCAATATTTTACAAGCAACATGTAAGTCACTGTAGCAAGGACACAATATGAGGTATGGAAAATATTATGCTGTGATTTCATTAGTTTCATGTGAACCAATATGGGGCACAGCAACCTGCCTTGGAGAGCAGACAGTTAAGGGGGAAAAACCCATGGTCACCATGGAAAAGCAACTTTTCTTGCACTACCTGCCCCATTTATTTCCAGGCCTTCCAAACCTGTGGAAAGTCAACAGCTTCCCCTCCTGAGCTGAGCAGGGTCTGGCCCTGCTTTCAAGGTCAAGGTGTCCAACATACCCCCATAAAGGTGGTGTGGTCAGCAACAGAATGGAGCAGAAGAGAAAACCTGACAGTCACTAACTGGATTTTTGAGGTTGCTTTTCTCAGGTGTTAATAAAATAACTCTGCCCAGGACCTTTCACAGGATCCCTTCCCTCTTTGGATTCTACAGCAGATGTGCAAAGTAGCTCAGAGCTTCAAATTTGACCCTCAGCTCAATGCTGAATAACTATTTTTAAAAAATAAATTTACTGGATACACACTTTAGGGGATTCTGGTATAACTGGCAAATTTCTTCTGCGTTTATGTGTGACCCAGGTCCAAAGAGTCTTAAAACTCCTTCATTCATGAGTCAGATCTTTGTGCAAAGTGCTGAGTGAAATTAGGTAGTTAGATGTTTGCCTCAGAAACCCAAGGAAAAGCTGCTCCAGTTGTTTAGATGCAAATTCAAATGTCTGATTTTCAGTAAGTGTAAAATCAGACCCAAAAACATGAGAAAGTGCTAAAGGTAGGATGTACAAAAGTGAGATGAAGTGTGAAATAATATATAACAACCTAAAGAAAACATTATTTTAAATAATATTTTAAACAAGTGGTATAAATCTGTAGTACTTTCACCCAATTGCATGAGTTAGTTTATCTCAGCTGGATAAAGCCCTGTCAAAGCTTTTTATATGATCTCCTCCAGGGATGTGAATTTTTCCATAACAGAGGTGTTGGCCATTTCTGGAAAGCTCTTGCAATGAGTCAGTCATGTACTGCTTTTCCATTTTCTCAGAAGAACTCTTTAAATATACTTGAGGCAATGGAAAGCCATCTGGATGCAGAGCTGAAGGATGGGTTGGGACTGCCTGGTTCAGTGGTGCAGAGCTCTGAGGATGGGGTGGGAAATGGACTATCCAATGTCACAGCGAGATTTCACTCACAATTAAATCAAATCTTTCCTTACTTTTCATCTCCAGTGATTTTATGTGATATATTCCATAAATACATTCCTCTTGGAAACATCAGTGGGACTCTGAACAGCCACCTGGGTTACACCACTATCAATATCTAGTGCACTGAGGCTTTTGCATATCCTCAGCTGCTAACTACATCTTGAACAGCACAAATTTCTGCAGTCCCACTCAGATTGTTAATGTCTTGTCTACTCTAAAGAAAATACACACTCCAACTTAACCAGACACCATCAGATTTCTCTAGTGTGTATTCCAAGTGGAAAATAGATTATTTGTTTATAAAGATGAGTTTCTTGGGCCATAGCTGAGATCTCATTATTTATTTAAAAATGAGTTGTAAAAATATAGGAGAAAGCAAGCTTACACCAGCTGAGAATTTCCCCTGCACATTTTTTAGCTGCTCATGACCTTATCCCTTCCTCCTCCCTGACAGGTAACAGAGTTGATTTCCCTATACAGAGAAGGAGCACAGGATACTGGAAAGTTTACACCTCTGAATGTTTGTCCTGATTAAATATGTTGAGTGAGTGCTGAAAGAAGGATAATTAAAATGTTCTCTGCATGCAAATTGATGTTGAGTTGGGAGTGATGGGACTGAAGCAAACAGAGCAATGGAACAAATCAAGGTCAGTGTCAGACTGAGCTGCCAGGCAGTGCTGGGGCGTTAGACCAGCTCTGGGTCTGGCAGCAGAGGAATCCAGCACTCACCAGTATTTTGAGCCATGGCAAGGAATGCACAAGGATAAATGTGTCCTCAGAAGTCCATAGCCCAATTTTGCTTATTTGGCAGCCAACCTTTTCAGACATAAATTGCTCTCACCTCCTTGCTCTGTAGTCTTTTCTTAGACTGAAGTTGTCCTTGCATTAACTCCTTGTAATAGTGGGATTGTGCTGATGTTCTTCAGTGTCCCAAATGAGATTTCCCATCTCCAAAGGTCTCCCACTGGAGATCACATTCTTTTTTTCCTCTCCCCCCACACACTGACTTCAAAACATGAAGTGTATTCAGGAGTAGCCAGCCATGATTTGCAAAGGGGAAATCAAGCTTGACCAACCTGATTTCCCCCACAGTGAGGTGATGCATGAGGGCAGAGCAGTGGATGTTGTTTTGTTTGACTAATATATCTTTTGTTATTGTCTCCCATAATATCACAAAAGATAGGATTACAAATTAGAAGTTCAATATGTCGGCAGTAAAATGGATTAAAAACTGGTTGTTCCACTAAACTGAGGGGGTTGTGACCAATGAGATGAAGTCAAGTAGGAGGAAAATCACTGAGGATGTGTCCCAGAGCTCTGCCCAGTTCTGGGCTCCTCCAGTGCAAGAGTGACACAGATTTATTGGAACTTAATCTATTGTGACCCAGCACAGGGCCACAAAGATGATTACTGGATTGGAACATCTCTCATATCAGGAGATACTGAGACAGCTGGAACTGTTCAGCCTGGAGAGGAGAAGGTTCATGGAGATCTTGTCAATGTCTATAAATACCCAGTGGAAGAGAATGAAGATGAGGGATTAAACTTCACTGACAGGACAAGAGTGAGTGGGCACCAACTAAAACACATTAAATATTTACTGTGAGGAAGGTCAAACACTGGACCAGGTTGCCTGGTGATGATCTGGAGATAATTCAAACCAGACTGGACACAGTTCTGAACAACCCTCTCTGGATAACCCTGCTTGAGCAGTGTTGGACTAGATCTCAGGGTTGGACTAGATCTCAGGGTTGGACTAGATCTCAAGGTTGGACTTCATCTCAAGAGCTGCCTCCAACCTCAACCACTCTGTGATTCTGTGACTCTGTAGCAGCACATGGCACAACAGCAGCACTCATCTTCTTTGAAGGCAAACAATACCCAAAGTACAGCATTGCTCATTATTAATTGTTCATTAGCATAGTTCTCATTGCCATAATAGAGTATGTATGTTTCCAGACTCTGCTTTCAGTTGCAATTTGACACACTGTAATACAATAATTATAACTGGAAGTGCAGCAGTGATCAGATCCAAGAAGCATTTTGGCTGCAGACTCCCAAATTTTCAGGAAGTTCCAGTGCAGATCTGCACCTTGCACCTGGTTCCTGTCTGTGTAATGGGCAGAACCAGCATTTCTTATCTGAACAGCCACCTGCTATTTCAAGAAAGCCCAAACCCCACAGTTTTGGAGACATTCTTGTTTAGAGTCAGACTCAAGGTTTTCTAGCCAAGGTCAAGTCTGTTGCTGTAAAATATTCTACCTGCTCCACTGTATCCTGCATCTCTAAATGAATTTTAAAAATGTAGGGTTTTAAATGTTTGAAAAGGGGACATTGAACTAGAGCAGAACAAGGCAAGAATAAAAATATTTTTAAACAGATTTGATTTTTGGTTTTCTGGCAAGTTTTTCAAATAGATTTGGTGACGCATATTGCTAAAATGGAGCCAGAAATAAACTGTTTACAAGGAATTTTTTTTTCCAGTAAGTGAAAATCCAATTATTTTGATTTGAAGGTTTTGGCATTTTGCTTTTTATTTTTAATAAACATTTTTAAATATTTGGGAGATGGTTCTTTAAATGAAATAAACAACCATAGTCTGCAGAGGACTGCTCTCCCAAGGTGATGGTCCTTCTCCAGCTGAAGAAACAGGCACAAGAGGATAAATCCTGGGTCCCAGATCTTCAATAAGAATTTTTACATTATAGGAAGGTCTAGCCTCAAAAGCTGAGAATGCATTTGCTTGGCACCTTTTTCAAGAAGCATGCACTCCATTACAAGTAAATGTGCATTATTATAGTAACACAATTGCCCTGACAGAGTGTAAATTCAGACTGTAATTTTTTTCATTTTGCTTTCTGCTGGGTATTTTTGGTGGCACTTGTTTTCCTGCATAAAGTTGCCTACATCCCCACTGGGGCTATCACATATATCACCTATCTGCCTATATCACCACTGGAATTCTCTTAAACCACAGCTACTGTGGGTCAGCTCTGAATCAGATTTTCTGAAAAGTTACCCTAAAACAGAAAGCATCAATTCAAGAGCATTACTGATAGACATTGTCTACCTGGACTGACAGTGGACATTGTCTGCCTGCACTTGAGGGAGGGCTTTGACACAGTCTCACTTAAGATCCTCAGAGAGAAGCTGTTGTTTTAAGTGCTGGATAAGCAGGCAGTGATTTGGCTTGAGACCTGGTTGAGTGGCTGGGACCAGAGGTTGGTGGTCAGTGGTGTGGAGTCTGCTGGGAGGGCAGCAACCAGAAACTGCACCCCAGGGGTCACACACAGAGTCCAGCCCTGTGTAACCCCTCATGAACATCTGGGGTGATAGGGTAGAGTGTACCCCCAGCAGGTTTGCCAAGCTGGAAGGAGTGACTGGTGTGCCAGAGGGTTGTCTGTCCATCCAGAGGGACCTCAGTGGGCAGCAGAAATGGGGCCACAGGAACCCCATGGAGCTCAATAATGAGAAGTGCCAAATCCTGCACCTAGTGAGGAAAAAATGCAAACACCAGGACATGCTGGAGACCACCCAGTGGGAAAGCAGCTTGATGGAAAAGGACCTGTGGGTGCTGCTGAACACCAGATTGGGCATGAACCAGCAGCATGCTTTTGTGGTCAAGGTCAGTGGTATCCTGGGCTGCATTAGACAAAGTACTGCCAACAGGTCCACAAGGGTAATCCCACTTATTCACAGAATTCACAGAATTAAGGCAAAATCTGGAGTTCTGTGTCCCACCCTCAGTGCAGCCAGTCAGACCCACTGTAGAACATGGGATGCTGCCTGGCTATGTGCTCCTCATCTCTGACTGCTCCCCATCAGCACAATTTCATGCATTTTGTCCCATCTAGTTTAAAAGATACTTCCAACCCAAACATTCAATGATTTTGTGCGCTGAGCCTATTACCATTTCTTTTTCATGATCGTGTGGGTCCACACAAATAATTTTGGCACCTAACTTTAATAAAGAGAGCCCTCTACTCTTCACTATGCTATGCAAAACACTGCTAGCCCATGTTGGGAGGGTTAGAGTAACCTACATGACCACACCTCTTGCTGGTTTTTTTACTCCTTTTGCTTTGTGCCACTTTGGCTCAGGAGGGTTTTCCTTGAAGAGAGACTTTCAGCAGTGCTGGTGATGGGGATGCCATAAGGAGGTGAAGTGTCCCATCCTACCTTGCATTCCAAAATATTGTGGGCTACATCTCAAGTACAGGCTCCTTGTCCTCCTGTAACCCCTGGCACCAGCACAAACCATGCAGCAAAGCTGCTGTTTCTGCCTTAGAGGCTGGTTTGCTTTTGTGTTGAAATTTCATTAAGCCTTAATAACTCTCACTCATAACTTTACAACCAAAACTTCACTGCCATTGACCCTGAAAAAAATGAATATACAAACAAAAGTCTGAGAAGTGAATGCAGAGCTGAAGTAACTTACTGATGAGGACTGTAATGGTTTAATGGGTGAATTATGTACCCTCTGAGTCTCTTGCTTTGGCTTAGCTGTAGTGATGGAGAAGAAAGAAAGACCAGCTGAACATAGGAAATAGGCAGACAAGGTCCACCTGTCCTTGGCTATTGGTTACTTTTGTTACTGCAAGAACTCTCAGGAAAGAAAACCTGATATCTGACAAGACTTGCTATAAAAACCATTAGCATCATCTCCCTATTACCAGTTTTGCCACATTCAAAATGGTGGTGTTGGGTAAACACTGTGCCAGAGAAATTACAAATGTTAGTAAAAAAATATCTCCTCCATCAGAGCTGGACAAGTCCTGAAAACACTGAGCTAAGGTACATTGTGTAAGTGGCAGTCAGGCATAAAACCAAACAGAAAACATCACAGGTTTGGATCACAGCTCAACAACAGCTCCATACATCCTCATCTACCAAACAAATCAGGAAAATGAAATACTTAAAGAAAAGCATTGGGCCTTTGTTTTCCCTTCCTGGCACTCAAAACTTGGCCCCAGGTCTACTGTGCATTTCACTGACTACTGAGAAAGTGTCTGACAAACTTCAATTGAGTTTTGGGCTTTTAAGTAGACAGCTGGTATCCTCCATAGCATTAATTATCCCCAGTCCCGTTCAACAGCCAGAGACAGTGCAACCCCCCTTCAGCTGATGGAGGTGTTGATGGTTGCTTGTTGCTGTTCCTTTTGTTTCTTTCAACTGGGGTATTCTCCTCTGGGAATTAACCCTATCAGTCTTGAAGGTAGTCTTGCAAAAATAGGAATTATGTAAGTTAAGGAACAAGTTCCTCAGGGAAGCTGGGGATTACACATCCCTGGAAGTGTTCAAGGCTGGATGGTGCTCTAACAACCTGCTCTAGTGGAAGGTGTCCCTGTCCATGAGGAGGAGTTGAAATTAAATGGTTTTTCGAGTCCCTTCCAACCCAAACCTTTTTATGATTCTATGATGCTGAGATAGGACGTGTTTGGAGAGGGACAAAGATATATAGAGAAAAAAGCAGCAATGCCCAGGGGAAAAGGAAGGAGGCATTTTAATGCTTCAGGAACATTCAGGTTCAGCCCCTGAAGTCTAAATGTATTAATCCATTCTGATTTCCTGAAATGATTGACTGCATACTTTAACAATATGGATTCTTGCTTTCAGACCCCAGCCAGCATAAATCACAAATCTGCATTGTCTGCAATATATATGCCACATTTTATTACCTTGGTTCACGGCTGATACTTAATTTAATGCTCACCCTTTCGTGTAATATATTGCAAGATATGCATCACTTCATGGTTCTGCACCACGGTGCTCAAATTGCCTATGGTATTGATCTATATGAAGATTAAACCTCAGCATTCTTTAAGAACCTGGGCTCTCGGAGCACTAGATGGTGCTAGAGAATGCTCTTAGCCAGCTCCGGGGCTGCATCCCCGTAAATTCCCTCCATGTACCATGTGCTTTGTGCAGTGTAACAGCATAATCTGCATCCAGCCTCCACATGCTCAGAAGAGTTTCAGACGGGCTGCTGGCATTGCCCATCACTTTTCCTCACTGGGTGATGAGAAGTTGCTTGTTGTTGCCAGGGGCAAGCTGTCACCCTCACGAGTCAAGCACCCAGATCATGACACTGCCTTCAAAAACAGGGCTCACATAAATTTTTTTAAGTGTACTTTTGTTTCCACTCTGGTTCCTAAGCCCGAGGAGTGCTATGATGCTGTTTATGTGCTCCCTGGGAAAGCATGGCAGTGCTGGGCATTAAAAAATCAGAGCCAAGCATGGGTCTGAGCAACAAAGTTCAAACCACAGCTCAGAGCTGACTGAGGGGAGAAGGGAAGTTTGGTTTTGAACCATCCAAAGTAAAGAAACCACTGTCAGAAACCAGAGGGAAACCACCCTTGGAAACCAGAGGGAAACCACCCTTTCTCACCAGATGAGAAAGACAACCAGGACACAGAGTAGGGAGTTGTGCCACTCTGTGTCTGCTAAAAACTACAGTAATTTTTTTGATTGGAGAACATACTGGGAGATGAGGGTTTCAGGGAGACCAGGGCAGCCTGCGCCCAGCAAGAGGTTTTCTTGTGTCATTGAGGGCAGAGGGAATTTTTAGCTGGTCCAGTAGGGTTATGCTGGGAATGTGTCCTGTGATGTGCAGAAAGGGAAAGCAAATGAGCTGCATGACACTGGCACCAACATCAATGGGTGATTTTGTCACCAGCAGCTGCACCACAGGAGGACAGGCTCTTGGAGAGAAACCCAAGTGTTGGTCCTCCTGCTGCCAGGCACCCAAGGACGTGGGGTGTCCCAGGGAACCAAGGCACACAGACACTGGCAGCATAACAAGGGTGACAGAGGCACTTTCCCTCCAGGACAGCTCAGCTGTGAGGCTGCACACTGAGCTCTACAAAACCCAGGTGTTCCTAGGGCAGCCATAGAGCCTGGTGCTATTGACACCAACCTTGTGGGTTCAATCCCTGTATGGGCCACTCACTTCAGAGCTGGACTTGGTGATCCCTGTGGATCCCTTCCAGCTGTGATGCTGTGATCCAAATCAGCAATATTTTCATGGCTTTGGTGCTGTGAGGTGCTGCCCAGCTGTGCCTGTCCACAGGGTGGGCACGCTGTGGGATGGCACAAGGCAGCACCGAGCCACAGACAGCTGCTGGCAGCTGGAGCAGCCACTGGGACACAGGGACACAGGGCAGCCTTGGGGCTGGTGCTGAGGGCACAGCTGGCAGCCAGCACCCCTCCTCCTCCTCCTGCTGGGGGCAGGACAGCAGCTTCCCCAGGAGCTGACACCACACAGGCTTGGTCTCAGGCTGCCCACACAGCAGCAGCTGCAGCTCCCCCATCCCACCAGGCTGCAGGATCAGCAGGGACCCATCCAAACCACAGCTCCCAAGGCAGGCTGGATCAGGCATGATGGGGCCCAGCACGTGGTGGGCACATCTCCTGTGGCTGTTCTTCCTAAAGGGGATGCAGCTATCACACATTCATGCAACACCAGGGTGCAGCCACTGGCGCAGGCCATGCCCTGCCTCATCCCTCCAGGAGTATCCATGAGGAGCAGTGCAGAGTGAAAACCATGGCTTGTAAAACATGGAAATCCAGGTGGGTGTTATGGGCCCTGCACTTATGTGCCCCTGACACCATGGATTGAAAGCAACTGCTCCTTTTGGCTCATTGAACCTTGGTTTCCTTGATGCCACATGCTCCCATTCTGCTCCTGCTTGATGATGGCATTGAAACCAGAGGGCAATGCTTTGAAAACTTATATGTGATGTCATGGAATTACAATGTCATCACTAAATCAACCAATCAGACAACAGCTAAAGAATGACATATCCAAGGAGTTGAACTTGCGTTTTCAGCACCATTAAGATGTTTGAGGGACACAGTCAGATCTCATTAGGCCCATAGCCTGTTCTGAGACATCAGTGGAATCATTACCATTTTTCTTCTTGTTGAAATCAATTGAATTGTTTGTATGAATTTAAAGGTATCCCTCGAGCACTCAGAGAAGGTGAAACTGCAAACCAAAGGGGAAACCCCACTGCTGGGCTGGTTCTCCCAGTTCAGCAATGTGCTTAAAGTCTCTGCACTGCTGAAGAAACTTGCCATGGTGCCTCATCCCTCTCTCATGTTACATCACCACAGCCTTCTAACATCACACAAGGAGGGAAATTTGCTTTTAATTGATTGTTAACCTACCCGTGTCCCTCTGTGTGCCTTTTATTTACATTAGCAGTCTGAAAGAGCAAAGTATTCCCCTTCACATTTCACTCTGCTGGAGAAACGGGTTTGCTGTCATCACTCCTCATAAGCACAGCCTGAGACCCGCCTTCCCAAACTCTCCCTTCCACCATTTGTCTTTACTACCTCATAGCTGTCAGCTTTTCTTCTAGCTGCTACTATGAAATGAGCACAGGGTCGTTTTGGCCAAAACCCACTCAGGAATCAAGAAGTAAAGGAGGAGGGGAGCAATTGCTGATCTTCGAAGGGAAAACTGGAGAAATCTGGGAAAGTATCAATTGAGTGTTGCACCCCTCAGCCTCCAGATCAAAAATCACCGTTAATCTTACCAAATAATACATGCAAGGGAACTGTAAGCATTTATCCCAGCATCACCAGAGTTCTCTAATCCTTCTGCCACAAAGAAACCTCTTCTCTTTCAAAATAATTTGATATGTGGAGAAACCCTAAAGTGGCATTCAGTTCTCCTATTGCAACAGCTGTATTAAGCAAAGATTGAGATTGACAGTGCTCTGTGACTGCCTTACCCAACAGAACTTTCCTTAACCAATTTATTTCGTCCATGCTGCCTCAGTTTCCCCACCTGTAAAATGGAGTGGGAGCTTCTGGCTTGACAGTGTGTGCCAAGATGTGTCCAAGGAGAAATGAGTTTTCTAAGAGCTCGCTGATTTTCTTTCCCCACTGAATGGGTACTCAGATACATAGAGATTCAGGTGAGAAACATTCCCAAGAACCTGGGAGAAGTAAATAGCCCAAATTACTACAGAGGGTCCTTGTTTGACCACCCCATGAAAAACCAGCACATCATGTTCAAGCTCTTTCTGCTAGATGCTTTAATAGACAATCAGATAAATACATTTATTTTCCCCAAAGAAAGAAACCTTCTGCAGAAAAGGCGACTACATTTCAATGTACTGCAAGTTCCAACTGGGCCAGAAAGTCTAAACATTTCTTTCCAGGCCTTCGGTTTCCCAGAGGAAACTGGCTAGTGAAAATTCAGATAATTGCATCAAATACAGGGATTTCAGAATGAAAGAAGCAGTCCATCAGGACCAGAAAGAGAAGGCAAAGAGAAGGCACCTTTCTTTACTCTGTTCAAGCTTCTTGGCATCCTGCTGGGTAATTTACCCCCATTTTGGGGATGAAGAGAGAGCTCAAGGAATACTTGAAGATGGAAGGGGGCTGAATTCTCGCTTTTTTAGTGAAGTCCTAGCTAAGAACAGCTCACCAGAGGGGTGCTGGCTCACTACACAATTAGATACAAACAACACAACACGCACTCTGTGCTCTAAGTGGGACCCAGCAGGCACTGGTGGTGGCCCAGATTGTCACCTGGGTGCTGCTGGGCACTGTCACCCACCTGCCTGGCACCAACCCCCGGCCCCAGCGCTGCCACCCAGCACCCCAGCAGCCCTAAGCCGGATCTGCCAGGGCAGTCCGGAGCCAGGCTGTCCCCTCACTCCCCTCCCACCTCCCCCTCGCCAGCAGCCAGGACTTTGTGTCCTAAAAGCTCATTCTTTCCATAGAGTAAAAAATAAACCAGCATGTGCTCCTCTGCAACGCCGCCCGGCTCCACCACGGCCCGGGTGGGTTGTTGTTGTCGCCCGGCTCTGCCTCTCCTTAAATAACAGAATTACAGCGGGTCTGATCCTGCGAAGTGCTGAGTAACAGCTCGTCCCCAATAAATTAGGCAGGCACTCAGCGCCGCAGCCCGATATTTGTATCCGTGTCCTCCCGGATTATCAGTCTCTCCTCCTCGCTCTCTGCCCGGCCCCTCGGGGAGCAATTATCTGGGAATGAGAACAGAATAACTCTTTTAGCAGAAGGTTTCCACACTCGCGCACAAGGAGCGCTCTGAATGGATTTATCATGCTTGCTAAAAAGGGAGGTGGCAAAAAATCCTCCCCCCCCCCTTTCTTTTTTTTTTTCCCTGTATTTTAAGGAAAAATCCCTGAAGCGGCAGCTGTTCCCCGGTGGCTGCACACACCAGGGGGAAAAGAAAAAAAAAAGGAAAAAAAAATAGAAAAAAAAATGGATATAGTAAAACTTTTTAAGGGAGGCATGAATCGGTTCTTCAGAAAAACAAGGCAGCGGTGCCAACTGGAAATGTTTGCTTTGGGGGTGAGTTAGATGGCTGGCGTCAGCCAGGGCTAAAGACATGCCAGCGGAATGCAATATTGGGGAAGCAGCAGGTCACTCAATCACTGGCAATTTGCCCAGGAGCAACTGGATGCCTTCAGATTTTTTTTTCCTTGTGTGTGCCCATCCAGTTTTTTTTTTTTTTTTTATTATTTTGCTAGGCAAACAGAGCCCCGGCAGTTTCGAGGCTGGGGAGCTGGAGAATGGTATTTCTGAAAGGCACGTTCCTGCAGGAATACCCCCGTGGGTCTGCTGGGCTGCACAGCAGTGACATCTGGCAGAAGTGGCTGCGTTGGCTGCGTTGGGATGGATGAGGCTGGATCCTGCCTGTGCTGCCTCCATACACAAGGCAGCAGATGCAGAGCACTGGGCAGCCCCAAAGAGGGGATGGAGCAGAAAGATGGGGCAGTGCCGCCAAAAATACCCTCCAGCAAACTAGAATAATTTTTTCCTCCAGTAGCAAGTATCAAACACTACAGAGGAGACTTTTGTTTATGTTTTTGGGAAGCAGCAGGATTTTTTTTCAAGGTCAATATGCTTTATTGGAGTGGAGAAATTAGGTAAAAGACAAAAAGAAACATTTCCCTTAATGCACAATGTCCATTAACTCCCCACAGCACAGGAGGAGGGAAAGACCCAACAGGCATTTTTGTCTGCACATCTGTAGTTTTTCATTGCTATATCATTTGTGCAGAGTGCCAGGCTGCATGCAGAGCCCAAATAAACCAGGGAGGGAAAGTGTCCCAGCAGGACAGGCTCTAAACGAGGGGGTGGCCAGGCTTGCAGCAAGCAGCAGCGTTAGGGATCTGCCTTTTTTGCTAACACGGGAAATCAGTGCTCAGCCAGCAGATGAATGCAGCGCAGTCACCAGCACATGATGGGCTGATGTCGACCCGACTGTGGCAGCTCTCCAGAGGTAAAAAGGAGCAGTAAAATTGCCCTCGTTGTTGCCTTCTCCATCCATATGAATAAAACCCAATGTATGAGAGGGAGGGCATCTCTTGTGAAAGCAAACCCAAAGACAAAGTTTTACCTGAGACTCCAAACTTGCAGGGTTCAGTCCCACTCAGAAGCATTTTCACACTCAAACAGCACCATCACACCAACCCAATTTCCACCACAGTTTCACCACTCCACAGGAAAAAAGTCACCCAGGAGACTGAGGCTGCAGGAGGAGGAGAGGCAAACTACTGCAAGAACAAATCTTATCAAGCCATGAAAAAAATGGAGAGAAAGTAGAGATGTTGGGAGAGTATATTTTATATATATATATATATATATATATACACCACAGCTGTGGTCAGCAGGTAGGGATCCCTGAGGGATCTCCTAAGCAGGGTCTGTACCTGTGCTCTTCTGATGTCTCCTGACCTGGCAGCTGCCCTTGTGACACAGCCACCAGCCCACCCAAGTCCAAAGACCATCAAGCTTTGAACTGCAACATCAGGTCAGGACTCAATGCCCATTTGAAATGCAGCTTTTCCCCCCCATTTTTGGTTTCCAGAGTCATTGGTCCAGCAAAGATGGTTTTAGTTTGATCACTCTTGTCTCTCCATCAACACCTTTCTTTTTACATTTTCATCCTGATTCTGACTCTTGATCCAGCTATGGGGGAGAATGAACTGAAATGCCCTCAGCATTCAAGGTCTCCATTGCTCTCCTGAGTCCATTTCCATCTTATTAAAATTCATTCTTTGAACAAGAGCTTGTCATTAGATCACTGGACCAAGGCTTTATTTTAAACGGATTGCATTTTCAGGTCAGTCACCAGTTTCTTGTGCAGTCCTGAGAAGAATCTCCTTTCCCCAGATCCTGCTGCTGTAAAATGGATATTGTAACTTTTCCTCACTGTGTTTTTTTAAATCTCAAGAAAGAGACTTTCTCACACAAAGTGTACGCAGAGCAAAACAGTGACAACTATTTGGTTATAGAGTAAAGTATATTTAACCATTATTTAACAAAATACCCAAGTTCCTGACAATGTATTGGCAAAAAAACATTTCACCAACTCTTTTCCCACATGATTAATTCTTGTAAAGAGTATCACACTGGTGTGTCCAGCCCATACAACTCCTCTAGGTGCTGAGTCTGTCTGTTCAACTTTGACACTTGATTGCCTGCAAGTGCCTTGTTCTTCCCAGAACACCCTCAGTGTGGTCCAAGGGAGCACTGATGGGCAGTGAGGAAGGAAAGGGAGGACACACTCAATCACCCCAAAGGATAAATGTCACAGGGAGTTCTGACACCCAACCCTGTGTTCCAGGGCTGCAGATCGAGCCAGGGTGGCCAACAGAGACAGGCAGGACTGAGCCATTTGCTTCTCCTGCCTCAGTGCTGCTGTGTAACGTGGGAAATAGGTTTTGTTTCCCACGCCTCAGTTTCCCCACCTGGAACAGGGAAATAATTGTCTTGGCTTCTTTTTAAAGGCCTTTCACATGAACAGCCCTTTTAAAGAGGTAGGTTGTATTATAAGCAACGGACTCTCATGTCTGCCAAGAACCAGAAGTGATATGAGGGAGATGAAATTCAGGCCATGTCATCAGCAAAGCATGTTGACCTGGCCTTCAAGACAAGGTTAGGGCTCTTGGTGAGAGCCCATTCCTTTTTGGGATGGAAAGGAGTGGACATAGACCCAGCACATGCTTTCCTATTATTAGTCATTTGTATCCATGTATTGCTGCAAATGTGTACAGCCCTCAACAACCCACCAAAGCAAGGGCACAGCAGCTCGACCTCACAATGGGGGATGAGGAGAAGCTGCCAGGTAATTTCCCTGTGGCACCTCGGGCAGGATGGATACAAGCAGTCCTCACCAAGCCTGCCAGCCCCAGCAGTTCCATGAGCCCTCAGTGGGACTGGAGAGGGACAGGAGCGGGCAGAGGGACCTGCCTGGGGACCAGCTGGGCATCCCTGGAGGGCCAGGTGGGTGACTCGCGTTTGGCCGGGGGAAGCAGGCGAGGTGCAGGCACAGGCGAGGTTCGTGAGGAGCTCACAAACAGGGCTGGAAGCACGGCCGGGAGCTGCTTTGCACGGCAGGGCCAAATCCGCGGCTGGCAGCGCTCCGCTGTGTTTGTGTAAGGATCCAGGCCTGGCCGCGCTGCGAGGCACCGGCTGCGGGGCTGGCATGCCAGCCTGGAGCCCAGACACCGGGACAGTGCCAGATGCCGGGCATATTTTGTCAGCTGCGCGGGCTGCGAGCTGTCACACGGCGCTGGCCGTGCACCTGTGCGACCCCGAGCCGCTGGAACAGCCGGGAACAGCGCTCGGATCACTGCGAGCCCGTCCCGGCACGGGGCTGCTCACCCATGCAAATGTTAGTGCAGCACTGCCTGCTGCTCACCCATGCAAATGTTAATGTAGCACTGCTTGCCGCTCACCCATGCAAATGTTAATGTAGCACTGCCTGCTGCTCACCCATGCAAATGTTAATGCACCACTGCTTGCCGCCGTCAGTGTTCGGGCTGAGCGGCCAGCCCAGTTCCACCGCCCCGGATCATGGGATGCCCAGGGCTCCTGGGGCTCCTGGTCCAGCCCCTGGAGCTGATGCGGCTCTAAAGGTCTCCTGATGTAAGTGTTGAATGTTTGGGATCCTCCAAGCAAGGATGAGGCCAGCATCTTTGGAGAAGAGCTAACACAGTGACAACTAACACAAGTGTGTTAGTGTCGTGGTTTGATGCTGGCCCAATGCCAGTGCCCCCATGAAAATATATTCTCCTCAATGTCTACTGTGCGATGTGACCAGAAATAGAGCAAAGCAGGAGCAAAGCAGAAGCAAGAGCAAGAGCAAAGCGAAAAAGCCAAGCAAAAAGCAAGAGTTAAATGTGTTCAGTACCCAAAGGCAAGAGCTGCAGCAGGCACTGACAGTTTGGAGGTTAAAATCCTCTCAGACATGAAGGATAGCATCTGAAGGGGTCAGGGAAGGAGGCATTGAGGACAAAGCTGCATTTACATATTTTATCACCCTCTCCACAACAACCTGAGCACCAGCCCTGAGCAATCCCTGCACATCCAGAGGAAAAGTCCTGCCATGTCCAGGACCTTTTCCAGCCCCTTTGCAGGAAACATTCAGTGGGTGATGACCTTCACATTCTCTCCCTCCTTTCACCGCTCACCCAAAGTAAGAGCAATCTGACTAATTACCAGAGTTAATTAGCATGAGGATGAAACATTCAACATGGACTGCAGACTCTTAGGAAATACATTTTGGTGCCTTGAGACACAGAAAAATGATTTCCCAAGCATCATATGCACAGCACAGCCAGCTATGTGACTTTTCCTCTTTTTCTTCACCAGTTCTTTTTCCTCACATGAAGATGATTTTTAATGCCAAAGCATTGTGCTTCATCTCTCTTTATTTCAGGCCACAGGCTCACCACATTTTGGACTGGTTGCAACCCATCTGGTTTCACTAATACTTCTAATATAATATTTATAACTAGCTAAGGGCTGATCATATGATGGGTGTAATCCATAAGTCACGTGCCAGTTGTGGTTATTCTACACCTCAAGCCATTTTTCTGTATTTTGGTGTCCATAGCCTGCTGGGGTATTTCTATGTTTTGTCACTGTTGTTCCTTTCCATCTTTAAAGAAGCCTGTCTCAGTAATTGAGAGAAAAGTGATCGCTTTGTTTCCACCCAAAAATAGGAAATGAGATGAGAGAATCCACCAAAGCCTCTGCTTGCCATCATCTTTGGATTTTCTGAAGGAACTTGTGCTTAGGAAAGCTGTTGAATCTAAACAAAAGCATCTTCTCAACAAGTTCCTCCTTCCCACTACCAGCAGGATCATCCAACAGAAACCAAAACCAGGTCTGACAGGTTTAGCTCACCCATAGTCAGCTGTGGCAGCCCAACTTCATCCTCAGCAGACACAGGACACTTCCTGGCAGACCACCAGGTGCCAGGGAGGAAAGATCCTCTGTATTAAACAGGGAGTTCCAGCTGCATGCAGGTAACTTCCTTCTTGTTTTCTTTGCCCTTCTTACCCCACATTACCAAGGTGGGCAAGTAGGAGCAATCTCTGAAAAGATGCTCAAACACATTAAGAGATGTTCTTGACCCGTTCCAAATAACACTTCATAAAATAGCTTGAAGAAATTTTGGGTGAGACCATATTTGAGGGAAAAAAAAACCTAAATAAACAAACAAAACCCACTTTTTCCTTAGTTTTGAAAATAATGAATATCATTAGTATTAGGCCACTGGCACCAGGCTAGGATCTGGCCCCGTGTGGCTGCAGAGGCAGAAGGAGACTGAATTCTCCCTTTCCACGGGTGCTTACAGTTGGCCACAGCCTGCAAAAGCAAATGATTTAATGATTCATGCTGGCAAGCAGGGAACTATGACTTCAGGTTTGAGCTTCCCACATCACTTCTAGCAGCTCCCCCTGCAGATCCAACACGTCATGGCCAAGACCATTGCACAAGGCAGAGCCAAGAGGTGCTGCCTTCTCAGCCTCTGGGGCAGGAGCATTTTGTATTTGGGTTCCTCCCAGATGAAGGAAGGATTGATGAATCTGACTCCGTGTTCTCAGAAGGTTAATTTATTATTTTATGATACTATATTATATTAAAGAATAGTATACTATATGATAGTAAAAAATACAGAAAGGATACTTACAGAATGCTAAAAAGACAGTAATGAAAACTGGTGACTCTTTCCAGAGTCTCAATACAGCTTGGCCCTGATTGGCCAAAGAGTGAAAACAACTCACACCAGAATCCAATGAAACAATCGCCTGTGGGTGAACATTCGACATGAGCAAAACACAAGAGAAGCAAATGAGATAATATTTGTTTTGATTTTTCTCTGAGGCTTCTCAGCTTCCCAGGAGAAAAATCCTGAGCGAAGGGATTTTTCAGAAAATGTGAATGCCAGGAGGAGCCAGGAGCACAAAGCTGGGTCCCTCTGTGGCACATGGGAATCCAACAGCAAAGCAGAGGCTGTGCATCCAGCCCAGGAGAAGCCAAACCTCTCCTTTTTATGCAGAGCCTTTCAGCAGCAACAGCCTCTTCTCCGTGGGTCAGTTTATTCAGAATGCAGTGATGGGATTAAGAAGCCCTTCGCTGCTTGGATCGCTTTGCAGTGGGAAGATCCAAAATCAACTGATGGAAAACAGGATAAGTCCTCCTGCAGAGAGAGCAGGATTGTTTGTGGAACAGAATGATCAGTCAATGACTCTGAGCACTTCAAACCTGCCATGCCTGGAGACACGTACCCCAACCCTGGGGGCACCGGGCACAGTGTCACCGCTTGGTTGGGACCCCATGGGGGGGTTCTGTGGGGCTCTCTGTGCTTGAAGGCAGCAGAGGTGACAGGGAAAAGGAGCAGTCATCCTCTCGGGAAAATCTCAGCTGTGAACCTCAGGGCTGGAGGCTCAACTCCCATGAGGATCTCTTGAAGGAACTTAAAATCCTGAATTGCCCCAGGATTTGTGCAGGACTGAGCAGCCCCAAATAACACATCCACCAGCATATGAGTGTGGTGTTTGTGAGGTCCCCAGGACGAGGTGAGAGATGAGGAATCTGACTCCATGTTCTCAGAAGGCTGATTTATTATTTTATTATATTAATATTATATTAAAGAATACTATACTAGAACGATACTAAAGAATACAGAAAGGATACAGACAGAAGGCTTAACAAGAATGATACTGAAAACTCGTGACTGACTCCCCAGAGTCTGACACAGCTGATGGTGATTAGTCATTAAGTAAAAACAATTCACACGAAACCAATCAAACATGCATCTATTGGTAAACAGTGTCCAGACCACATTCCAAAGCAGCAAACACAGGAGAAGCGAATCAGATAATTATTATTTACATTTTTCTCTGAGGCTTCTCAACTTCCCAGGAGAAGAAATCCTGGCGAAGGGATTTTTCCAGAAAATATGATGGTGACAATATAAGGATGTATAAAACACTCCTCCCCACTGCAGAACTGGGTGTCCCCTTCCCCAGATACCACATGCCTTGTACCTTGCACAAACCCTTATCTCCAAAGAGAAAGATACTCTCAAATTCTTGCAGTATCTAGCTTGCCAAACTAATTTTCTGGTTCATCCAGCCCTCATGGGATTTGGCACTGAGAATTGGCTGAGCAGTAGCAGGCACCTAGAGCTTGTGACATGAGAGCAAGGCAAATTTTGGAAACCCATCAAACTTCCACCATCAAGAACAGGAGTCACTCAACCAACCTCTCCAAGAGCCTTCATGGGTGAAAATATTTCACACTAAAGGCGGTCACACATTTAACATGTACACATTATTTCAACTCTGACAAGTTTTAGGAGCTTGTCAGAAATTATTATTAGAGGCTTTGTACATGTCTTGTTTTCCTTCAGTCTCTCCCATGACAGGGAGTGAAGTCTTGTGACAGTCAAGACCCTGCTAAGAGTTTCCAATGTTCACACAGAGCTTGACACCTCAAAGTTACAATTATTCAGGGTCTTCTTCATCTGGAAGAGTGAATGGACTATAGCTGGTCTGAAAAATTCAGTTTTCTTTTCTCACAAAAATTCTGACATTTGCTAAAATAAATAGAAACAGCTAAAAATAAACTTTCTGCTTTTAGATATACAACTTCAGTAAACATATGAAATTTCATGCCAGAAAGAGACACTTTTCAAGGAAAAAATATTGCTTAATCCACAAAGGCATTTTCTGACAGAAAGCATTTGAGAGGTAAATATTTTGAAGCAGCCCTGGAAATTATCTTTTGCCTAGCTCAGTGCAGTGCACATTGCCTATTTTAACTATCAGTTGGAACACTCATATCTGGACCTTTAGAGAAATCTTTATTATCCTTCCTTCCAGGTAAGTTCTGTAAGAACCTCAGAATGATTCTATGCTTTCCTCACATCCAATTTCCACCTTGATTGTGACTAGGTTTGATATTTATCGTGATACATCTGTGGATTTGAAAGCAAATTACTATCTCAGGAATGTATCAGGGGCTCTGAATGTCATTAGGAGCAATCAGGAGCAGGAAAAGGGTTTTAAGTTAGGGTAAATGTGAAAATTAAAGAGCCTCAATGTCTTGTTTGACTGTGCATCATGTTTGGCTCTGCTCAAAGGTGGGTGGAAAGAACAGGAATAAAAATGTCCACACAAAAACTGGAGTCAGATCCACAGCACATATTTCACTAGGCTCCTGTTTCAGGGCAGCCAAGGTTGGCTTTCTGATCAGCTCAGCCCCAGAATCACAAAGAGAAACATTATCAGCTCTTTCTGGTGTGCTAATATCCAATTTATTTTTCAGCAGTGCAATTTCCTGCCTGCTCTTTGAACAGCTATCAAAGGACAAGACACCAGATCATGGCAGACATTCTTCTAGTGCTGACATCTGCTAAACTAGTCAGGCTGTTTCTATACAGCCCACTCAGTGCATCCTAAAATATTTTATAAGCCACCAGTGGAACAGAGAATGGTAATGTGGGTCCCTGACCTTTATTTGAGCCACCTTGATGTTCAGTGCAGATGGGGAATCACAATCCAGCAGCCAGATTTTCTGGGTCCACTCAGTTTAGGGTTTCTGTGTTACCTCCAAACCCAATTAAATCACTTAATGCCATCTGGCACTTCATATCCTTCACAGTTTTTCATCTGAGAGCACTGGCAAATCTGCATATGAAGCTTAATCCAAAAGCCTTTGAAAACCAATGGAAAGACAGTTTTGGATCATGTCTAAAAGTGCAAGACTTTATTTAGAAAACTGCTTTCTACATCTTTGCTGGAAGGTGTTTGTCCTTTGAACAAGCTCTCAACCAGCAGCAAACACATTCCAAAAAAACATCTGGACACCTAGGAAAAGGTTGGTCCCATTACATTTAGAGAAGCCCAGAAGTATCACTGCTAAGCCATTGCTCAAACTCACATGTGTCAGCTC
Organism: Geospiza fortis; assembly: GCF_000277835.1. Taxonomy (NCBI): domain Eukaryota; kingdom Metazoa; phylum Chordata; class Aves; order Passeriformes; family Thraupidae; genus Geospiza; species Geospiza fortis. The sequence goes on along the minus strand of NW_005054479.1, from coordinate 802,330 downwards.
TGTGGCTATTTTTGCTTTGGGTGACACCATTGATACCATGAATAAATATCAACGTGTTTCACAAACATAGGCAAGTACAGCAAGGGACTACTCACAGCCCGTTTTCAGAGTTATTCATGGAACCTGAAGTCTCTGTGTCACTGCCTCTCATGTCCTCTCTGGCTGTGTCCCAAAATATTTCCCATACCAGTGCTGACTTCTGCCTTAGTTTTGAGGTCTGCAGCCAGGGGGAAAAAAAAAGTGCCTAAGCACCTGGTTGTTTTCTTGAAGGTTTGGTTGCAGGTTTGCCTCAACCAGTCACTGCTTAAGGAGTTATTTTCATTGCTTTCTGCTCCTCACCATCCTTCTGGGTTGTGATTGTGTCTCCTGAGCATTACCTCTCCTACCCCTGGTTCACATCCCCCTGGCTTCATTCCCATTCCATCTGTCCTTGTCCTGGGTCCTCCCCTGTGCCATTGCTCTTACTAATCTTCAACTTAATCCCAGGCTAAACTTTTATTTTCTTCTTGAAAGAGTTCCTAGATGTATTTTGGCCAAATTTCCAGCCCATTATCTTGCTTATCCAGACCACTGTATTCTTCAAATTCATATCCATTGACCACATTTGTTTTCATTCACTTCTTTTGAGCCCTGCCCAATCCTGGCCACCTTTCTGACACTCTCAGCCTAATTTCTCT
>NW_005054479.1:797603-801638 GCF_000277835.1 Geospiza fortis | reverse complement strand
TCAGCAGGGCCCTGATCAGGATGGAAGTGAGAAGTTCGCAGACCAAACTGTCAGAAAGTTGATAATGCCCACAGAGTATGCATTTATGTGCTGTGAAACATGTTAAGAGGCCAAGGTGGAGAAACTGTATTGCAGAACTGCCTTGAATTTTGGCAGGGGTTGTATTTTATATCATATTAAATGTAGGAAGACATTTACTGACTCGTACTAACCCAAGTCCTGCATTAAACTGATGTATTGGTTACCAGTCACATCTTTCATATTTTAAGTAATTGAGCTTTTTCTCTACTTTCAGGATGCTGACAGGCAGTAACACAAAACTGAAGAGTTGTACTGAAAGGAAGCTGAAAGGGAAAGTTAGGAGTCAAATGGTTTCAGGACTCACAGACTTTATTTGAACAGTACCTAAATATCAGTGGAATGAAAAACAGAATAAAGTCTATCAGAAGCAAAGTATGGGAATGAAGTTCAGCAAGGGAATATGGAAGAAACATGCACACAGGTAAGCCAGTGTTAGAAGTCAATATAAATGTATTAGAAAACCTTCTGAAAAGCAATTTTCTACAGCTCTGAAAGCTCATAACAAAAGCTGCCTCACAGCAAGTAGTTTTCCAGACAGCTGTTCAGACTGATAGATGATCAATATGTGATAGATGAGCACTCAAGACACATTATCTCATGATAGCAAAGACAAATAAATACTGAGGATGCATCCCACACTGCAGCCTTTCCTTCTCGAGAACACATCTGAAGAGATACCTCAAACTGAAACATCGGTAGGAAAGATTTTCCAACAAACTGATAAAATGAATAAGACCAATCTGCAGACAGCATTCACCCAAGAGCTCTGTGGAAATCCAAAGAGGAAATTGCTGCATGGTTATCCATGGTGCAGAGCCAGCCAGCTGTTTGAATCAGCCTATGCCAAAAGAATAGAGGCAGTAAATGTGACGCAAAATGAAAAAGCAGTTTCCAGAGAAGGAATGAATAGAGACAAGTGTGATTCCATGTAAGGAAAACTGATAAACATTCTAAAAAGAACACTAGAGACATCAAAAAGCAGGGTGTAATGGAGAAAAGTCAAGTGTTATATCTGTAGGATGAAATTTTGATTCACAAATTGAGTTGTTTGGGGCTGTCACTGAGGGAATGGGGATGTGAGTAATGCCATTCACTTGGATTTACAAATGTGAGAACATATGAAAAATTTCATGGTAAGAGCTACCCTGGATGGTTTTCTAAAAAGGAGAACTTAGTGCTCCATGGGAATTAAAAAAAGCAAAGAGAAAATTAAAAACTAGCAGGAAAATACTTCAGAGCAATATCACAAATTTTTGCACATAGCTCCAATGCACCAATCTCACAGAGGATATAGCAGAACTACAAAAGGCAAGAGAGGGCAACAAGACACCAGAGACAAGGAACAGTTTCCAGACAAAAGAGCCAGAATAGGCTAAACCCTTCATCTTGGGAGATAAACCAGCAGAGGGGATCTGAGAGAGGTCTGTGAAGTCACGACTTCCATGGAGAAGGTGAACAGGAAATAACTGCAAATTATTATCCAAAATAAGTGCATCATTTCTCAAAACTTCAAGGGACAGACAGACACTAACTAATGAAATTATGAGACACCAAGTTAAGAACAGAAAAAAAAGGACATTACTCTCACAAATGAGTTATGGGACTGTCATGGGCACTAAAAATTACAAATTAGTACAAATGGGCTTAAAACAGTAATGGTGGCTAGCTCCGGCAGGGCTGTTAAACACCATAATCCAAATTCAACCTCAGGAGATGCCCTAGCTGCTGACTGCCAGAAGCTGGGATGATGTACCACAGGTAGCAACACTCTGCACTCAATGTGCTTCTTCTTCTTTTTTTTTATTTTTTATTTCTTCCAGTTTCTTAGAATCTTTCTATTTTATGATTTCAGGATAAGTCACAGCAGCATGACCCTGGACCCCATGTCCTTATTCACTAATATGCCACTAAAGAAATGTGTCCCAATATGAAGTTCAAACTTAACCAGAGACAAGGTGCTACATGAGATTTTGTGGCAAAATACACAATTGGTATACTCAAGTAATAAATTCAGCCTTTCGGATGAATTATTTATAGAAGAAAATAATAAACTTTTGCAGATGGTAAGACCTCCGTGAAGAGCAGCCTCTCTAAGCATCCTCTGCCTTTCCAAAACCTCAATTTCTCCACCATGGTGGGAAGAGCCCACTGGAGATGTGGGCACATTAGCTCATGTAAGTGGAGCTGTGAGTGATAGTTCTCTTCCCTTTTCACCATTAAAAGCTCTTTTACACCTGGAGAATCTGACCAGGATGCTCCAGGTGTAAAAGAGCTTTTAATGGTGAAATAAATATGGAGAAATAAATAAATAATTTGGAATAAATATGCCTCTAATTGCACACTCTTTACATAACCACTGAGAGTCACTGGGAGTTCTTGGGACCTTGCAGACCACAGTCAACAGCCACCATTGAAAAATCTGGCAAACAAATGTTTGCATTGCCCTCACCCACAAAAGTAAACTTCCACACAAAATTTATAGGTTTTAACTAAAAGAGAGTCTGTCCTGTACCTATGTCCCATTTAAGGCCTATTTCTAAAACACAAGAATATCAAGTGAAAGAATTTAATATCTTCAGGCCTCATCATTTTCACTTTTCTGTTTGGTTTTTTTGTTTGTTTGTTTTTGTGGGGTTTTTTTTGTTTTGGTTTGGTTTGGTTTTTTGTTTCTTGGGGGTTCTTTGTTTGTTTATTTGTTTATTTGTTTGTTTGTTTTCAGGGGACCTGAAACTTCAGAAGATAAAAGCCTAAAGAATGCTGTGTGCACATGGGGTAACTGAGTTTGAGCAAATGTTGATACTGGGCATCTTGCTGGTGCTGTAGGGGCCAGGGAGCACAGGGAGAAGGCGGGCTGGGCAAGGAAGGACACGTTACTGCTGCTTGCCAGGATCCAGGAGATGAGGAACACTACAGGGAACAGCCCACTAGGGGATTTTGGCAGAGCTGGCACTATACCTCACGTCCATCTCCACACACAACCCCTCTCCTGACCACAGGAACAACCTCCCAGCCTCAGACAGGTCCTAAGCAAACAAATGGGAGGATTTTTATTGGTTTTAATGATGTATGAGGTCAGATGGAGCTGAAGCCAGGCCAGCTGCCAGTGCAACTGTGCATAAATCAGTGCATTGGCTCACAGAAGGAGAAGCAGTTGAGGTTTCTGCAGGTCCTTACCCAGCTCTTCAGCCTCCCATACATCTCACACCCAAGCAATGCTGGAGCCAGCACTGCTCTTGCTGTAGGCCAGGGGTGAGCTGTCCTTGGCCTCCATGGCCCCAGGGTCGTTGTCTAAGCTGGCACAGCATGGCCCAGCCTCTGGCAGTCACTGCAGACACTTCTGCTGCCCTGCCCTGCTGGGGGAGGCACTGAGACACTGCTTTGGGCAAGGTAGCACTTCCACCAGAGCCAGGCTGAGAACTTCAGCTTCTTTTCATTTTAAACCACATTGCTTCTTCATAAAATTGAGCCCGTCCACCTGCAGCAGAGTGCATCCAAACTGATTTGCAAGATTGCCAAGGACCAAGTGTCTCCCACCAAGGAGTGTGGTGGTGCTTCAGAAAGTCAGATGCCTGCTGGGGATTCAGTGATTGCAGGGCAAGAGGGATCCTGTGTGATTATTTAGTCCAGCTTTCCACACAAATTCATGCAGTAACTCCTGCATCATATCCCCAGCTTAAAATGTAACATCTATTTTTGAAATGTGTCCAGTTTTTATTTCTACAATTCCAACAGTATAGACTCCACTATTCTTTTATGTATTGATCATTATGTTTGGCACAACTGCATTGGTTTTCTCACAAGGCTCATTTGTTGTGCCTCCGGGAATAATTGCACTTCGTTCTGATAGACAGGAGAGCCACGGAGAGCCACGGAGAGCCACGGAGAGGAGAGGAGAGGAGAGGAGAGGAGAGGAGAGGAGAGGAGAGGAGAGTAAAATTACGTTAAGCTAAGCAA
>NW_005054479.1:792402-797536 GCF_000277835.1 Geospiza fortis | reverse complement strand
GAGAGGAGAGGAGAGGAGAGGAGAGGAGAGGAGAGGAGAGGAGAGGAGATTTAAATCTCATCATTCTAAGCTAAGAGAATAAAATTAAGCGGCAGACTGTCATAAGCACTTTTTTTCCTCTAAATGCATATTGACTGTGTCAAGTAAAAAATAAGCATTTAAAAAGAAATACATTTTAAGTCAATGACAGATATGATTCCAATTTACATTGTGTGTGAATAATTCTCATTTCCTATCTCATTTCACTATCCTTCCTCAGTTTCATATTATCCAAGAGGACTCCCATAATCCTGCCCATGCACATTTGCCAAGTCTCCAAATAGCTTTAAAAAACCCCACTGATGAGAGACCACCAACTTTACGGGTTCTTACAACTCCCACTGTACATTTTATGGGTATTTAGAAATGCTACAGGGTTTTCATAATGCTGGAGAAATTTCACTTCACTTCACTAATAATAGACATGTGTTTCAGCAGCTTTTCCTCACTTTTCCTCTCCTTGCCTCCCTATATTCTCAAATTGCTGCTTTTTAAGATGTATTTTTCATAGAACTATAAAACCAGAGACATTTTTTCTATTTCTTTTTTTTTCTTTTCTTTTTTTTTTTTTTTTACCCTCAGATTATGGAGTGGACAAAACTTTCAGCCTGCCAAGCTTATGCTTTCTCTTTTTTTTGGTTGTTATTTAAATACTTCACAATAAAAGAATGTGCTCCCGATGGAATTTTTACTGCAAAAAGAAATTTCTCCCTTTCTTCTTTCTTATATCTTGTACATTTTGAAACACATACTGAAGCTCTGAAACCTCCTGAGGAAGATGGCTGCTGAAATGCTGTCAGACTATTAATGATAATGTCAGACTGCACGACACATATTTAAACATTAAAAGAAGAAGGATTAAGGCTGCATCTCAGCCTCACTTTGATGATTCAACTTTTACATTGATATCCTCAACATGTCCCTTGCAATCAGACTTCTGGTTTTGCTCTTCAACAGCATTTTAAAATAATTCCTCTTGCCTAAGGAGGATGTTGGAAACTGTACATGACAGTGGATGTTCCTTTTTAACAAGAGCAGAGCTCTGGTTTTTCACAGGGTTTTGAGTGTGTTCTGGTTTTCAGAAGTACAAAGCTGTCACCAGCTGAATCATCCTCCAGAAATGTTCAGGATGCTTTCCAGGGGAAAATGTCCTGTCCCTTGGGCACTGCTTTGGAGACATCTCCCGGGCACCCACCTGCAGCATGTCTTTCCTGGGCTCTGAAGACAAGCTTTTCCAGCATCCCAACTGCACCTACAACTAATTATTGCCACCTAGCAGCTTATTTCCATTTCCTTTTCCTTCCTACTTTTTTTCTTTAAATATATTGTGTGAAGACATATCCTGGGCTTTCACAGTAATTTCTTACAACCACATTAGTTTTTATCAGGGCAGAGAGGCACCCAACAGGGTGTGTCACCCCCTGGCAGAAGGCAGAGTCTGATTTAGGGTATGGCGCTATAGGGAGGGGGAGAGCTTGACCCTCTGTGGGGGGAGTTAATCCCTGGCTGAGTAGCTCAGTGACACAGGATGCTGGGAGGACAGGTTAACACTTCTCCAGTGATTTTTACCCAGGACTCTTATGTTCTCCACAGGGGACTGGCAAAGGGTTTATTTCCTTATTTCCAATGCCTGACAACCCTTTTGGTCACAACATTTTTCTTAATATCCAACATAAATCTACCCTGGTGCAATCTGAGGCCATTTCCTCTTGTCCTTTATCTACCCTTGAAGGCAAAGGTAGCAGAGTTGCATGACAAGTGGTGCTGGTGCTTATGCTGAAATTATTTTCTCAGTTGGTCTCAAAGCACAGGAGCAACCCCTTTCTCACCTCACCAGTGTGTAGCCATGGCCACATCACCACCTCAAAAAATGCCAGGCACATCAAACAGGGCTGGGCTGGGCTAGCTTTGCTCAGCCAAGCACGGAGAACCTCAGAGCTGGCAAGGGAGGAAATGGGAGCACAGCAAGAAGGAGAAAGGGCAATGGGATAGGACAGTGGCACCATCAGCTTGGCTCTACCAGAGAGGAAACCTTCCCTGGAGTGTCTCTATGTCCTACAAGCACCTGCCTTCTCCATATCTGTAAAAATGGATCCATAGGACATGGCAGGACTGCTAAAATGATACATATCTGAGTGCAGACAAAGCTGACATAATGTGGGCTGCAGAAAGGAGAGGTCAAAAGTTTCACTACCAGTCATAGCCATGGTCCTGTCACTCTGCATTACTCCCCCACAGCCAGGTGATTCCCTCCATCTGCTCTTCACCTCATGCCATCATTTTCACACATAGGCACAACACAGCAGGATGAGCTGCTGCATCCATATGGCACAGAGCAGGCAGCACCACCTGCAGATTTGTTTGCATTTGCTCCCAAAAGCCATGTTTCTCTGGTGGCATTGCGCCAGGACACACTGCTCCCAGCCCAAATTCCAATGCCAGCACAGGCACCATGCTTTGTTTTCCAGAGGCCAGGTGGTGAGCTCAGGCATCACTGCCCATCCCCACTGCATGTGGAAGGCACACCAGTGGCTCTGGGGCTACCATGCCATGCACTGAAGGGATGGGTTTGCTCTTCAGGAAACACACCTTTGCCTAATTGAAAGAGTAAACCTTCATCTAAACAACTTAAGTTAAGTAGAAAAGGTTGCACGAACTCTTTAATGCAGCTTAAATCTCTGTCCCTTCAGTCTAGTCCCAAGCAAGTTCCAGTTTCAATCTCTGTGTAGACAAACAGGATCAACCCAACAGGATGGTGACAGAGAATCCCCACCCAGCTTGCCCTGCTTTAACAAAGGAAGGTGAGTGTTGGAGCCCAGGAAATTCCTTTGGCTGCCCTGGAGGGCTCGAGCCCCTGCCCGGGGGCCTCAGAGACCTTGGCACAGAGCCCAAGACCCCTGTGCCTTTGATTTAGCCCTTGGGAAAAATAATTACCAACTTTATATGAAGAATTACAAGCCACGAAAATTTAAGTAGAAGGATAGTGAATTTATCATGGGGTGAAAAATAGATTTTTTGGGGTTTTTAGAATGGGGGTTCAGGGGGCAAGATGGAGGAATCTGGGCGTGTCCAGCCTTTCTCCTTCTTCTTCTCGGCTTCCATGTTCTGCTCTGATGTTGGCACTTTCGGATTGGTTTAGAGTAGAAGCTCACTGTCTAACATAGGTGATAGGTATTGGGAAGTTATTATAAATAGTGTACACGTAGTTCTTAGTGTAAAAAGATAACACCACCTCTGAGGCGGGCAGAGTGCCTCTGACTGTCTTGCTGAGCGGACCTCAGAAGAAAGAATTTTATAGATAAGAAACAATAAACAACCTTAAGACTGAGAACTGAAGAGCTCTGACTCCTTCTTCGACTGCCAGGCTGGGAAAAGAGACTTTCTAATGTATCTCGGGGTCACTCTGACCAGCTAGAGATCCCGAGAGGTGAGCAGGGTGGGAGCAGGTTTGTGCTCGCAGTCTGCGCTCTGGGGCTGGCAGCTGTCACTGCTGTCCCCTCTGGGAATGGGCACAGGCAGGGACGGGCTGCGGGCACCGCTCCGTGCATCACGCGGAGGGACGAGGCCCAGCGTGACTCAGCCCCGAGCTGGGCCACCCCGGCCATCCTGTGATACCCATAACCACAGGGATACTAAAAGGAGAGAAGGGGAAGGTCTGACAGGGGGTTATGTGACTAGGGACACTCAGGTTTAGGTTTCTTCTTGGAAGCACTCCGAAATGCAGCCACCGCCAAGGGAGCAGCTACATAACCAGCACTGAGAAGATAAACATGCCTTAGGGGCAAAATGAGGGAAAAAATGGCGTAAATGGCTGCAAACGCCTTTGGTTTTAATGGCCTTCATCTATTTGCTGTCCAAATGGATTTGATTCATGGAGTCAAGCTGGAAGAGCGAGGGGATTTTAAGGAAGCAGAATTTAATGGCTGAGACTGCAATTTTGGGCCAAGGTCCTCCTCTCGTGAGAAGAGCCCCCAAATGTTTAAACAGGGGCTCCCACTGAAGGATAGACCCTGCTGGAGGGGCTGGTGCTACTGCCACTCACTGGGATGCCTGGGAGAAACACGGTCAACTGAAAATCCCTTTGCTGGCTCTCAACTTTGAGAGTTAGAGGAACTAAGATGAAAGATTGAGAAAATAGTCATTAAGGCATGCCCTAGCATTAGCAGCAATAATTCATAGGCTCTAGCTGAGGATATCAGGGCAGTTTGCCAGCACCACCACAAGGCAGGGGGGTGCTGCTACCCACACTGGGAAGTCAGGCACTTCTGAGTTCAACTGACTCACCTAAAGTTCTTCTGCAAGGGAAAATCAAACTGCAGTGACACTTGGGACATGGGAGGCAATGGAGGGGGCAGCACCGCTGTCACAGATACGGTGCTGAACCAGCACTCAGCGCATCTTCTCCAGTACTTTCTCCACAACCTCTGCTTTCTCCACATGAGGAAACCCTTCCAATGTCTGCTCCGGGGCAGCCTGGCCACAGTAGCAAGAGGAAATTAGTCATCAGGCAGCGTTTGTGTTGCATCACAGACCTACACAAGGTCAATAGAAGCTTCTTCTCCTCACCCCATACAGGGCTGATGGCTGCTAGGTTGACATACCATGGGAGGAAGAGGAGAAGGAGGGTAAGGAACCAACGTCCTTTTCACTGCTATGAATTCAAGCATCTCACAGCTTGCATCCCATTGATTCTCAGTACAACTTAATGTCTAAGGGGTTTAGACAGTTTGAAAAGCCAGGTGCCTAAATAACAGATATACTTTTAAAAATTACAAAGAATCTCCTGAAGTCTCTTCCACCTCAAAATTTTCCTACAATCCTGACAAATGCAGTTTATTCTCAGCTGTGCCACAGCTCTGACTGTAAATTCTCCATCCCTCCCTCCCACCCTGTCTGCCTACTCTGCAGAGACCCCTGGCCCCGATTCCCCCGAGGCTGAGGTAAGGGGAACTGAGGGGTTTTGGGGTGCCAGCAGAAGGCAGCCCAAGGCTGGTAGCAGTAACCCACGAGTGCAGGCTCCCTTGTTAGCCCTGTGAAAAACAGGGCAGACTGTTGCTGCGGAATAATTCTTCCTAGCGGGTCCGAGTCGGTGGCG
>NW_005054479.1:740981-791257 GCF_000277835.1 Geospiza fortis | reverse complement strand
AGCCCGGCCCGGGCTCTGCCCGTCGGGAACCCGCGGGGTGCGCGGGGAGCGCCCGCGCTGCCCCGGGGCCAGGGGAGGTGAAGGGCAGGAGCCGAGTGGCCGCCTGACAGGAGGGGAAGTCGGTTCAAAATGCCTGGAAGTACCAACCCTAGAACTGTGCTAACACTCAAGATAAATAAATAAGGGCTTTTAATTTGCTTGCAGTTAGAAAGTTTTGGACTTTTTTTTCTCCCGGAGAGAGAGTGGTGTAGAGAGCGAAAAATAAAGCAAACCCGATAAATCCCTCCGAGGGAGAACAGAGTGTGTAGAGAGGCACTTGGTCAAGCTGGGAGCTGGGGTGATGCTCCTGTACCTAGAGCACGTGTACTTGCCAGCTGTCCAGCTGCGGTGAGCTGCCCCAAAGGGAGCACCGGGAATTTGAGCAGCACCGTTGCTCCTGTTGATTTTGGTGCAGGGTGCCTGATCCCTCAGAGCCCCTGAGGTTCTTGCAGCAGCCTGTGAAACGTTCTATATGCCCTGTGTGCCAGGGATAGCCAAGCTGAGCTGTGGTCCTCCACCAGTTAGGTTCCCATGGCTTTTACTGTACGGTGTGTTTGAAGTGTGTCTGGTGCTGGGCTTTCTTGCTGAGAAGACTTGAAAATCCTCATGGTTGTCTGTAAAGGATATGTTCATAGTGTCAGGGTGGCACTTTTGAAAGGTGACTGAAAGGTTTTGGTCAAAATCCTTCCATTACTTGCCCAGGATGAGGAGAGATGCATAGAAGCCGCCAGGCTCTCACATCTTCTGCGCAAGGATAAATCAGTGCCCTGGCCCCTGTACTCAGCCTTCTCTGCATGTAGGCACTGTGTAGAGTGCAGTGATAGACAAAGATGTGCTGTCACATTGTGCAAGCCCAGCTGTGCTGGCTTTTCTGCCTTTCTGTTAAATGTTGATGGGACTGTTCCAGGTGTGCAGGAAGGAGGAGATGCACAGGGCTCAGAGGGTGGTAAGCTGCAGATGAGGCTGACTGTGAGAGGTGTTAAGCATCACCTCTCCCAGAATGGTCCCTCCAGCCTGGTGGGAGCAGGGTGCTCTGCTTGCAGGGGAGCTCACACACACACAGGCTTTTCCCTACCTAGTAATGTTCCTTCTGGACATTACTAATCTGAGCCATTCCCCAAGTGTGCTCACTTTAGGACTCAATCCTCTCTCCTGCTTAAAGGAAATCTGCTTGTTCCTTTCTTCAGCATGCTGCCTGGAGCCCTTCTCAATGACTGCTGTGTTCTGGGTACTTGCATCGCAAGAGTTAATCCTTTCCTGTCATCTACTTTTGAAAAACAGATTTCAGGGGCTGAGACCAGGGCTGTATGTCAGGAGAGAATCACTGGTGAACAACTAAACTAGAGCATTTCTGATCACTGTGCAGTGGTGGGATCTCACTGCTCCGGTTATAGTCCCAGTAATCCAGTGTGTGCTGGGTGCTGTCCCCCGGTGCTGAGAGGCTGCCCCTTGTAGATGCAAACTCCAGACTTGATATATTTTGTTTCTGTAAGCTGCTTCCATATTTCAGTTGTTTGGTGACTGTGTGTAACACGCCTGGAAGTGTCAGTCTGATTCTCCATGGACAGACATCTACACCACCAAAACCGCAAGGGGAAGTAGCACTGATTTCCCAAATCACTGGCAATCTTGTTCTAGGCTGAGCCTCAAGCACAAGTCAGGCAGGCAACAAATTAAAGCCGCACTCTTTGGGGAAATGGGCAACTCTTGAAAAGCCTCAGATTCCTGGCCTTGGCCCTGTCTCTATAAATCACTTTGGCCATGGACTCAGCTGAGGAGCCTGGAGAACAAGCTGCCGTCCTCTCCTCCCGTGAAAGCCGGTCTCTAGGGTCAGCACAGGAGCAAACCGGCAGAGCTGTGCTCGCTCTGCAGAGAGAAAGAAATCATTCTCTGGGAAATGTTTGCCACGAGGTTTTCCTAGCAATTTGCTGAGGGGTGGGCTGGCTGTCCCGACCATCATTGGATGACATTTGTATTCATTTCTTGTTGGGCTGCCAGCGGCGTGCCTGGTGCCGTCGGTGACATCAGGTGACAGCCAGCTTCATTGCACACACGCACGGCGCTGCCTTGGCACTCACGTCATCCGCAGCCGTGATGGCAGAGGGGTTTCTGGGCTGCTGCTCAGATCAGGAGACAGGAGGGTCCTTTCTGTCACACCTTGGCCAGCGGGTGGGAAGCAGGGTATGGAGATGCCCTGGTGGAGGTACACGCAGTAGGGAAGCTTTCTCAGGGCAGCACTGTCTCCCCACACGCTAGGGCATACCAAGGGCCTTCAGCCCCTTGAGAGAGGCAATCCCTGTGTGCTGTCTGCTGCAGGCCTCCCTTCTTGTTCCTTGGTTAGTCCTCCGTCCCCTCCTTGTCATCACATATCAGGCTCTTAAGCAGCTGGGAGGCTTTTCCTGAGGCACTGAAACTGATCCGTCCCCGCAGACAGGCGGGTGAGGAGCAGGGGATTGTGCAGTGCCTGCACACAGCCCACCCTGGCCCCACTCCCCCTGGCTGGGGCTCAGGTGCTGCATGTGGAGCTGCTGGAAGCAGGAGCCTTCCTCAGCCACTGGTACCCAACACCCACAGGTGTCATCCCTGTCCCTACTGGATGCATGAGAGGAGATACCCATCCTCACTGGCACACGTGGGATAAAACCCCCATTGCCTGCAGGATCACACCCACCACGGCCACTCTGTAGGGAGCCCATCCATGCTTGCTGAGGAGGAGGTGGAGCAGGAAAGGGAAGTCATGCCTCTCTGCAGGACACTCTCCCTGTCTCAGCAGCCCACCCGAGGGCAGGCGCCTGGCACACAGCAAGCACAGCGGACAGATGGGCTGACAGCGGCGTCCCGGCGCTCCACAGCTGCCTGCATATGGCACACATGTTCTGGCTTGTGCCGGCTAACTCTCCAGATGGCAGGAAGGGGTGTGGGTTCTTTTTTTTTCTCCCAGTTCTTGGTGGAGGAAGAGCCAAACACAGTTGTTTCGCACAAGGAGAGGCTGACCCAGCCGTGTCCCTGAGGACTGAGCTGTCCCCAGCTTGCCTCGGAGGCCAGGGCCCCCTCAGAGGTGGGAGGTAGGCGGGCAGCTGCCAGCTCTGGGAAGCCTGCTGTTGGGAGAGACGTGTCCTTGCCATTGTGTTCACCCCTTGGTGTCACAGCTGCCAGGAACGAGGATTTCTCTCCCTCTCTGAAGTGAGCTGCTGCTTTTGCCATATGGCCATAGCACTGAAGTGGGACTGAAGAGCAGATGCTCCTGAGAAACAGCTTCTTCCCCTGGTCTTGGTACTTGTGGTCTTCAGCTATTAAGTCTGGAAGAGATTTCTCCCCCTTAGTCCCCCAAGGATCATTTGTCCAAGTGATCCTTCCACTGACAGCAGGTTCCTGAGGCAAGCTGGAGTTCTCCTTGGAAAACACTGACCTGCTCTGAAGCACTTTTAGGTGGTGAGATGCTTCTGCTGTCCTTGGCTGTCCCTCTGCTGCTGCCTTTCTGGTGTCCCTCCTGGGGGCTGCTCCTGTCCCTGTGCCTGGGCAGCTCCTATCTGGAGCTGGTCTCCTGCCCTCAAATGCCCTGGCAGGTGCTGGTCAGTGAGTTCTTGCACTGCCCTGGCTGCTGCAGGACCTTCCACATGTGACATGGGGGGCTGTTACTTCCATCCCTTTCATCTTCCTCTCCCTGCCGTGGTGGGAGGTCAGTGAAGCCAAACATCTCCAAGGCAGACAGAGACATAGCTCTGAGTTCACAGGGACCTGGGGTCACCTTGTCCTCCATGTGAAGAATCCTACCTGTCCTTTTGCTGGTGGGTCTTCAAATTCATGGAGTGGTGCAACTGTCTGGAGGAGACAAGATGTGACAACAACATTGCCCGTCTTCAAAGCAACTGTTCTCCATGCAGTGCAATTCTGTCTCTTTTTTGTCTGCAAATTCCTATTGGCAGCAAGAGACTCATCCTCCAGCAAGTCCCATCTGTGAAACAGAACCATTGTAACTTTTATTGCAGTATGGCCTTAGCCACCAGGTTTTCTGCTGGAAGCCTTGGCCAGAAGGGAATTGTGCTCTTCACTATGAGACTGCATGGACAGCCAAGCAAACCAGTATGTTGCATTCCCAGGAGCTAGGATCGAGCTCCTCAGCTGTGCTGACAGACCCTAAGGTGGCAGCAAACTCTCCCTGGATGGATGGAGACAACACAGCAGCCTTCCTGATCTGGAGCCTGCCTGGGCTTGCACATCTGGTTTCTCTCTGGAGCACTGCTGTCCAGCTCCTCCTGAAGAAAGTGATGCATCGAGCCACAGTGAGCTGCAGTCTGTGCTGGGAGCAAATGTGTCCACAGACATTTATCTTCCCTTGAAGTGCACTGGTGTTTTCCTAAATCTTTTCACCACCACGTTGCCAGGACATTCTCTGCCTCAGCAGCTGACAGCCTCACTCTCTGCAATCGTGTGGGTTCTGGAGATACTTTAGGGTTTTATAGGGCTTTTTAGCTGCTGGAATGGAGGTTTTTCCCCCCACACACACACTGGTATCCTTTCACTTTGTGCCACCAGCATGCACATGGCTGCTGTGGCTTGCTGTTAAATCAGTGCAGAGAAGACCCTGCTCCTTCCCGTTGGGAGCATGGTGGGACATCAGGAGCAGAAGCCTCAAGGCTACAGGAGGAGATTTTGTGGCTGTGGGGACAAACTGTCTGCAGGGGTTTGAAGGGACAAACCAGGCAGTAAATGGAGGCAGGAGCTGTGGCTTGAGCAGTGCCCCAGCCACAAGCCAGCAGAGGCTGAGGCTGTTCTGTGGATGCATCATTCATGCTCACCCTCTTTGTGTGTCATCCCAAGGGTGGCTGTGGTTTGTCACCTCTGCAGGCGGGACCCTGCACATGACCAGTGTTGCTGACACGTCCTTTCTGTGTGGTGGGGAGGCTGAGAGCCATCCTTGGTCACCTGCTGACACCTCCCAGCCCTATTCCCAGTGATTCATCCCTCTGTGATCCACCAGCAGGAAACCCTAGGATGCCTTAAAACCCAGCTCCTGAAGACAAACCACCCATTGAGCTCTGGGGGAGTGAAGGCTGGGCAGGAAGGTTTGGCTGTTGGGGAGATGCAGCTGGACTTCAGGAGAGCAGGAGCATCTTCCAGACACGGTGTGCAGTGCCACTGCTGTGTGTTGTCACTGAACAGCCCAGCGTTAACCAGAGCATCTCCATGGCTGCTGCCAGTCCCAAGTGACACTGATGGATATTTGGGAGCCCAGAGTGGGGCAGCCCTGTGGTTTAACAGCTAAAGAAGATGACAAAATACTGGCCTGAAGCAACACAGGAGGAAAGAAAATAAGGGAGAAACCAAACAAAAGGACAAAAGTCCTGAAAACAATGGCTGTGTGTCACCAAGAACAGGGCTTTTTTGCTGCCTTGGCTGCTGTCTAGATGATTTTATCCTTTGCTACAAATCCTGCTCCTGTCGGGAGGTGTTTGCTCTGCCTGCTGCAGCCACCCTGAGTTAACCTCTGTGTTTTCTTATGGCTCCCACTGAAATTGGAGAAAAGAGTCTGCTTTTCTCCATCAAGCCTTGACTCCAGCCTCTGCTCCCTGCCTTAATCCACTGTCAAATTCCTTTCTGGGCTGCAGTGGGGAGGTGGGACGCTTTTCAGTACCTTGCAGCAGAGCTCCCCAGGCTCTTTGTTCCCAGCCTGCATCTCCTTTGGTCAGTGCCATGTGCATTCCCCAAGTGATGTATCCCATCCTGGTCCTGGTTTGCAGTGTCCCCTGTGCCATGCAGGGATGCAGGCAGAGCCACGTGTGTGCTGTGGGAGGTTGTGCTCCTCTGCAGCTGCCACGGGCTCATGATGACAGCTCCTGGGGCTCAGCAGTGACAGCAAGGGAGGGGGAAGCCCTGTGGTGTCCAGCAGTGGCTGGTGACTGAAGAGTCACCAAATCCAAGCTGAGTTAATGCCATTATCTCCAGCTCTTCTATTTACCAGGGGGTTTGGATCCATTGGACTTCAGAGATGCAGATGGCCACTACTAAACTACCACCCAAAAAAGTGTTTTCTCACTATAGTGCTGGAAGGCAGCCCCTTTCAGAGGAGATTTGCTGTGCCCAGTGGCCCTGGGATTTCTCCTCTGATAATCCCAGTAATTGTCTGTCTAGTTACTATTTTGGGAAGTGGTTCAAAGAACCAGCAATAAGGTAAGAGATGCAGTTGGACTTGGTCACCCTGCTGCAGCCCAGCAATGAGATATTTTTCAGGCACGATACTGAGGGGGTGTGTTGTGTGCCCTGAGGATGTGCAGGAGGTTTTGGGGGTGCAAAACCTGTGTGGGAAGTGCAGGACAACTGCCCAAAAGGGAGCAGAGCCAGGCCTGGGGCAGCATTAACCAGACTGCCATTTGGAAGGGATTCCTGGGGTGAACTCACCCAGCACCACACCTAGGTTTTGTTTGGAGGAAGCCAATTCATTCGCTCCAAGGAGTGAACTCATGTTTCTGTAATGTGAGCGATGGGGGAGCCAGGAGCTGGGAGGGAACCAGGAGCTGGGTTCTTTGACAGCCTGGACCCACCCAGAGGCAAAGGCACCTCGGTCAGGACTGGGGCTGCTGCCTGAGCGGTGCTGCTTTTTTCTTGTTGGCATTTTTCTGCTGGGTTTGGGCCTGGGCTGAGCACTTTGCTCCCCATGGTGAGGCAAGGTGAGGCTTGCTTTCAGACTGCTGGGATTGCACTGCTAGCACAGGGCTGCCCCTTTCTGCCACTGCATTCTGGGGGCAGAGAAAGCAAAAGCCTGTCAGACCCATGGCATGGAGTAGCTGCCCATTGCTGTCTGGAGTAGAGCTCTGTGGAACACCTGACGCTGTGACACCACAGATGGTCAGGGGAGGTGACTCTTCCCCTCTGCTCTGCTCTGCTCTGCTCTGCTCTGCTCTGCTCTGCTCTGCTCTGGTGAGACCCCACCTGCAGTGCTGCATCCAGCTCTGGAATCCTCAGGACAGGAGAGATGTGGATCTGTTGGAGCCAGCACAGAGGAGGCCACCAAGCTGATCAAGTGAATGGCTGAGAAAGTTGGGATTGTTCAGCCTGGGGGAGGAAAGATTCTGGGAGATTCTTCAGCCCCCTCACCCCTTCCCCTTAAAGGAGGACTATAAGAAAAATGAGGACCAATTGTTTAGTACACCCTGTTGTCATAGGATATGGCATAATGGTTTTAAACTAAAAGAGGGTCGATTTAGACTAGATATAAGGAAGGTTTTTGTAATGAGGCTTGTAAAACACTGGCACAGGTTGCCCAGAGAGGTGATACATATCCCATCCCTAGAAACATTCAAGGTCAGGCTAGACAGGTCTCTGAGCAACCTGATCTAGTTAAAGATGTCCCTGCACACTGCAGGGGGTTGGACTAGATGACCTTTAAAGGTCCTTTTCAACTCAGACTGTTCTGTGGTTCTCTGGGACCCTTTTCCAGCAGCAGTTCCCTGAGAGCCGTGCCATATAGCCACAGATGGCCTCAGACCTGGCTGGGTTCAAACCCAAGGGTGCTGCCCCAAAGGTCCAGGTCAGGCTAGTGAGCACCAGAGGAGCCATGGGTGGGTCCTGGTTGCTGCTGTGCTGCTGGAGGGATATTTGGGCAGCAGCAGGGGGGATATTTGGGAATCAGCTCTGAAGGGATCTGGTAGGGCTGTGAAAGGATGTCCCAGGAATACTTGCAGGCTTTTCCATCCTACAGCTGTGTAAGTCATCCATGTCCCACCTGGAATATTAGAAGGACTCAGGGCCTGCAGTGTTGAGAGCAAGGTAGGGAGGCCAAGTCACTTTGCTGGTGAACCCAAACACACCAGCCAAGTCATCAAATGAGTCCTGCAAGCAGCAAAAGGACACATATGTGTTCACTTCACCCCCAGAGCTGGGTGGAAAGAGAAGCAGGCTGGCTCCAAACCCTTCCCTGCAATGTAACACATCCTGAATACAGGCAATGATCTTCTGGGCAAAGTCTTCAGCTTGTTAAGGATCTTACTCATGGAATCACAGAAGGGTTTGGACTGGAAGGGACCTTAAAGATCATCCAGTTCCAACCCCACTGCTGTGGGCAGGGACCCTTCCACTAGTCCAGGTTACTCAAAATCACATCCAGCTTGGGCTTGGGATGAGGCGTCCTTTCAGGGATGAGGCATCCCCACATCCACAGCAGCTTTGCAGATGCCAGCCTGGAGATAATTCGAGATCTTGCAGGAGGGGCTTCCCCTGTGCTCAGGGCTGACAAGCCAGGGACACTGTCAGTCCTGCTGCCCCACCCTGCCACTGTTCCCCCAAGGTGCCTGAGCCCCAGGAAGTGTCTGACTCACCCTGGGTTAGAAAGGGATGTGCAACAGCCAGAACTATTAAGTACTGGACATTTATATGAACCTCTGGAAATATTTTTGGCAGGAAGCTCAGCACAAACAATGAGGCAGCGCCGCTGGGCTGCGTGTTGGGATGCAGGGAGAGGCAGCCAAATGTTTTCCTGGGGGAGGGGGGCAAGGAGAGGGGCCCTGATGTGTTTTAACTCCCAGCGTAAAAATAAACCAGATGAATTAGCAGACAGGTAGATTCAGCAGCTTATTATGGCATGTTGAGGAACTGGCTGTCAGGAGGGCTTGGCTTTTGCTGCATCTCAAGCACTGCCTTAGAGCAGTGCCTTAGAGCTCTACACTGCCTTAGAGCTGTCCCATCTTCCCTGCTGGGCCTGGGGGCCCAATTCTGCCCTGGGTGACCTTCATGTGGAGGGGATCTGAGCACGCCTGTGCTGCTAAATCACATTTGGAGCACAGTAACAGAGACATCTGGACCCCCAGCACTCAACACCCTTCTTTACCCCAGCATTTTCATGCAGTGTAAAAGCAGACTTGGTTTCACAGATGTTATCTGTACAGGTCCAGAGGGTGTTTATGGAAATGATATCTATTTTATAAAGACAGAGCTACACAGAAGCTCAATGATGTGAGGAGCTTAATGCTCCTAAAATGCACAGGATGCTCGTGGTTGTTCCCTGCAGACCCATCACAGTGAACACACTCTGTACCCTCATGTGGCAGGGTGACATTTGTGCCCTTTCACCCATCTCCAGCTGCTCCCCAAACTCCTCCTGCAGCCTCCTCTCCTGAGCCATGTCAGAGCCAGCTGCCAGCCCATGGCTTTGGTGGATGACAGTGATGCTCTGGGGAGCTGCAGTGGATCCCTGCCCCCCTCAGGAGGGCTGGCTGCAGGTCAAGAGCACGACAGACTTCCCACGGACTTCAAAGGGAGCATCTCTGGTTTTCCAAGGGCGCTGCCTCCGAGTCTAAGACGTCAAGGATAGAACAGACCTGTTAGGTCACATCCCTTTCTATTTTCCTGCCAAAGAAGGGCTCTTCTGCACAGGAATATGTCCCAGGAGCATTCATCTTGCCTTGCTTCAACTCCTGCCAGCCTGGGGATCACTGATAAGACCCATGAGACTCCTCAGAGCCCTTTGCAGACACAACTAACAAACATCCTCTGACTGGAGCTCTGGTTCCTGTGGTCCCAGCTCGCTCTGTGCTGATGTCCCAAAGCTGAGGATGGTGCTGGGTCCTTGCCTTTCTAGCAGACAGCTGCATTCCTCAGGACTGGTGTGAAATTTCAGTTGCAGTTCCTTCCTAATTCCTTTTAATCATTGCAAATATTGCAGGCAAGATGGTGAGCTGTGCTGCTGCTCGGCAGACACCAGTGAGGTCAGATAAGGGAAATACTTTCATTAACTGCCCAGGAACTCAAGCCTGGTTCCCCCTGGCTCTGGATGGACCTGCTCAGCTCACAGCTGCCCCATTAAAGCACTGAAGTCTGTTCAGTTCAGGCATGAGGAGCAAGAAGGTGACAGAAGGAAAGGGTTTGGTCCTTGCCAGGAGCATGACAGATACCTGCTCACGTTACTGCCTGCCAAAGATCTGTGTGGAGGCTCTGTGCGAGCTGGGGGGGTTACATCTGCAGGGCCACACCAGCCTCAGGCATTTTTCCCACCTCTAAAACACTCTCTCTGTTTTAAGTTGGAGTTTGAAGATTTCTTGGCATCCAGGTGTGCCACTGACACCCTTCGCTGCAGTTTGTACAAATCTGTCCCCTCTTTCCTGTAGACTTTGTGTTAAAGAAGAGGTGATACCAAAGTTACACACAGACACACTTGGGGAAGTTTTGGCTCTGGATTTGAGCTAAGTGGCTCATTCCTCTCTTAATTTCCCATGTTTAATTCAAAAGGAAACATTAAAATGGCAGGAGCTGAGCCAAGACAGGGAGGGTTCCTATGAAATAGTTTTTCTAACACTGTTACCATGGCAAAAAAACTCTTATCTCTTAATGTTGGTTCCCTGCACCCATCACAGGAGTATCTGAACACCTCAAGGTGAAACTCTTCCCATGGGCATACAGGGCAGCTCCAGTTTGGACTCTGCTGCAGCAGTGTGGGAAAAGTGCTGTGTAATCCCAGATGAGGGTTTTGTCAGCTGTGTTAGCACTGAAATCTTCCTTGCCTTTTGTAGCAAGCACGTCCTACAAAATAGTTTGGGTTTTGTTTTGTTTCTTTTTGTTTCCTTAAGAAAAAAGAAAAATCCCAAAACACAAAAGAAAGAGCAAAACAGATGAGGAAAGGAGACATTGGCCTGCCTGCTCGTGTTGTAACTGGACAGCGTCTGTGCATCAGCCTCAAGGATTTCATGGTCTATTTTCCTTCCACTCAATTTAACTTCCTTCTTGCTCTAATTCTGAAATTACTCCCACATTTCACTGAATCCTTCCATTTTAGTTTCCATCTTGCTTTGTTCGTTCCTGATGCCGTTTGATCTGGGGTCTCTGCCGCTTTCCTTGCGTTGGCGTCCAGAGAGCCTTGGGTGTTTCTGCTGCCTGGAGCTCTTGCTTTCAAAATAACTCAGCTCGTTGCATCTGGGGACCAGGTACTGAGAGCAGGGGCATTGCTGGGAGCAAAAGAAGCGAAGGCAGGGATTTAGAGAGAGGTTTTGTCAGATAAAAAGGGGCTCTTAAACAGAATCTCTGCAATGTCCCTGCTCATTGCAGGGGGAATTTGGACTAGGGGACCTTTGAAGGTCTCTCCCAACCCAAGCTATTCTGTGATTCCGTGTATTTTTAGGGGTATCAGTAGTCAATGGTGCTTATGAAAAAAAGGCCATATGAAGTTCTATGGCTGGTTTCTGGAGAGGCACCTCAGACACATCACACCTCAAATCCTGTGTTCAGTTTTGGGTCCCTCTTTACAGGGACATTAAGGTGCTGCAGCATGTCCAGAGAAGGGCACAGAGCTGGGGAAGGGTCTGGAGCACAAGGCTGATGAGGAGCAGCTGAGGGAGCTGGAGGGCTCAGCCTGAGAAAAGGAGGCTTGGGAGGACCTTCTGGCTCTGCACAACTTGTGACAGGAGGGGGCAGCCAGGTGGGATTTGGTCTCTTCTTGCAGGTAACAAGTGACAGGACAAGAGGAAGTGTCCTCAAGTTGTGCCAGGGGAGGTTTAGATTGGATATTAGAAAAATATCTTCACTAAAAGTGTGGTTAATCATCGGAACAGGTTGCCCAGAGAGGTGGTAGAGTCACCATCCCTGGAAGTGTTCAGAAAATGTGTAGGTGTGGTGCTTGGGGACACAGTTTAGTGGTGGCCTTGGCAGTGCTGGGTTAATGGTTGGAGTCCATGTCCGGCTCAGCCTGAGAAAAGGAGGCTTGGGAGGACCTTCTGGCTCTGCACAACTTGTGACAGGAGGGGGCAGCCAGGTGGGATTTGGTCTCTTCTTGCAGGTAACAAGTGACAGGACAAGAGGAAATGTCCTCAAGTTGTGCCAGGGGAGGTTTAGATTGGATATTAGAAAAATATCTTCACTAAAAGTGTGGTCAATCATCGGAACAGGTTGCCCAGAGAGGTGGTAGAGTCACCATCCCTGGAAGTGTTCAGAAAATGTGTAGGTGTGGTGCTTGGGGACACAGTTTAGTGGTGGCCTTGGCAGTGCTGGGTTAATGGTTGGAGTCCATGTCCTTAGGGGTGTTTTCCAGCCTAAAGGATTCTATGTGTTGTACAAGACATGGCCCATAGGGTCAACAGTACTAAAGTCCTTGTGCTCTTGGATTAGGGTGAGCCAAGGAATCAGTTTGGATTCCCATAAGCACCATGGCAGAGGTCTTCCCTAGGAAAGAAGAAACCAAACAGCTTGGATGGGAGTGTGGATCAGTGATCAGTGTAAAGGCAGAGAATGGTGGGAGGGAAACAGGGCCAGTTCCTGCAGGGAGGGACATCATGGATGGACAAACCAGGATCTGACTCTGAGCTTAGCTCTGCTTTAAACAGGGAATGTCAGGTTCTGCTGTCTGAAATTGTGGCTGTGTGAGCTGTGCTGAAGTTCATGACTCTGAGTGATGAGGTAATCATATGGCAGAAGAAATAAATACCACACAGATAAAGTGGAGTGATGCATTGGGAAAAACCCATACCAGAGTCCACATGTGAAGTGATAGACCCCGAACTGACCATTATTTCAGAGAAGGGAGACCTTGGGGTTTCTCTAGGTGGTTCAAGGAAAGTCTCAGGTCAGTGTCTGGCAGCAGTCACAAATCAGATCAGGAGTTGGGAAGAAAGGAATATTAAACAAAACAGAGAACATAAGCATCTGTTAGATATATGCACCCATAACACGAACACTTTGTGTTGTTCTGATCATCTCATCTCCAAAGGGACTAGGAAAGGTTCAGGAAAGAGCAGCAAGGGTCATCAGAGATATGGGATGGCTTCCATAGAACTGTCTGCTGAGGAGGATTAATCTTTTTCTTTTGGAGAAGAGGCTGAAAAGATGATCGTGAACTAAGAAACATATGTCACACAGGAGCTGAATAAATATCTGTTGTCTTTTCTTCTAATACGGAACTGTAGTACCTCAAGGGAAGACAGTAGGAGCCAAGTTCAAAACAAGCAAAAAGAGAAAAAATTTATATCGACTGGAGAGAACGCTTTGCAAAAAGATGTTGTGGGTCCTCAAAATCAACAGGGCTGGTTCATCTTACCAGACCAAGTTCATGGGCAGAAAAGATCTATCATGGGTTGCTAAATTCAGGGATGGCACATCTAGCTGTAGTGATGGAGGTGATGGTAGCTGGAGCCTGACAGAACACTCGGGGAAATCCTGTCTATGCCTGCGCTGTTCTACTCCTCCTTTGGCATCTGTGTCTGGCTGCTGGGGGGTTTGTGGAGGGGCTGAACCCGTTTTACCTTCTGTAAAGTCAGGGAGAGCAGTCTGGGGGTGATCCCATCTTTGTGTCCCTGTGGAGGAGAGAGAAGCTGAGGCATGAGCATGGCAAGAGGAAACAAAAATCCCCAGCCCTGAGCTGAGTGTGACACCCTAGAGGGCTGTGGAGAATGGAGACTGGTGTGGAGGCAGGTGGTGGAGAAACATGGAGGTGCTCCAGTGATTGATGGCTGTGAAGACTTTGACAGGTGGTCAGACAACCTGGGGGGCTCGGATGGATTTCAGATGGATTTCAGATGAATGCACAGCTTCAGTTTCCTGTAACCAATGGACTCTTGTTCAGTTGCTGAGTGACCTTCAGCAATTTTGCAAACTAGAAAATGGGGCGCCCAAACCTGTTGAATTCAGAAGACCTCTCTTTAAGCTGGACATATTAAAGTTTTATGCCTAAAATCAAGTGTAGATGTAGTGTTTTTCTAGATCATGATTGAAAAGCAACTCACCCTTCTGCAGCAAGAACCAAATACTGCTCAGTTATTGAGACACATTCAGTTTAGTTTAAATTGTTCAGATGTCTCACCTTACAGTAGAAATCTTTAAGGGTGAAGAAATAAATTGCATAAGATACACCCAGCTCCCTGAAACAGGCTCTGTTTTGGTCTATTTTGTGGGGTGAGGTACCATGATGGAGTGTTAGAAATTAGAACAGGTAGAAATTATTGCCTGCTCAAGGTCCTGCTACTCAACCACATCATGTTTTTGCATGGGCTAAAAGTCACAATTGATGATGTTTGAGCACAAAAATACCAGGTTGTAATATAGCTGCTTGTACCTTCTTATTGCCTTATTCTGCAAGACCTGTGATGACATGGGAGCAGATTGTGGGGAGTAAATTACTCAAGACAAGTTACTGGGGGGCATGGGGATGCAGGTTTCTAAGAAACAGGGCCTCCAAGAAGTGAACTGAGCAGCAGGCAGATGTCCTGGGCCGTATCCTGCCATCACATTTTAAGCAGAACTGCCCTGCTGAAATCAAGAGGCTTCGTGCTGCTTTCATCCCCGTGGAGATCAGCAGGGGAGTTCTTCTTAAAAACCTGTTGGGACCATATGGCATTTTATCACTAGAGTTTCTATTTATGTTAAAACTGCTAAGAAAATAACTCAGAGTTGTTTTGTCATGCTTCAAGCGAGATATTTTGTTTATCTGGCCTAATTTTTAATTATTTCTTTTTCCCTGTTGCCCTTTCTAGGTTCCCTGCTATTCTTATGGTCAAAAGTTGTCCAAACTGGCCATCTTGAGAATAGCCTGTAACTATATCCTTTCCCTGGCCAGACTAGCAGACCTGGATTACAGCGCTGACCACAGTAACATGAGCTTCTCTGAATGCGTGGAGCAGTGCACTAGGACCTTACAAGCAGAAGGAAGATCTAAAAAAAGGAAGGTATGTTACAGCCTCTCTCCCAACTCACCCCCTAAAAAATGGTGAAAGTTACAAAAGGGAGGGGAAAAAAAAGCCAAAAAAAAAAAAAAATCCAAAGTGGTTTCCTTCTTTTCTGAACCTTGTGAAATTTGCCTGATATTTTTTATCCCTCGCCTTTCTCTCTCTCTGTTTTTCTCCTCCATCCATCTGATCTTGTAATAACCACATTCCTCCCTAATCAAAAGCTTTTCTCTCCTCCCCGTCCTCCGCGCCAGGCTCTTCCCCTCGTTAGTCACCCATCGTGTGTTTCAACACGAGCTGATCCCATTAAGAGTCATCTTGGGACTGTTACTTGTTAAACCAAACCAACCTTGAGTCGCCTTTGGGAGCCTGTAACACGCTGTCACCCTCCTGTGTTTTCTGTTTTGTTTAATCTCACACTTATCTCTGAGAAAAATCACCCGACAACAAAAAAAAAGGTAGCTAATGGAGACAATATATGTATAAACACATTAGTAAGATGTATGACCCGAAGGACATGTGGGTATCTTGAGGAAACAACGTTAAATCTAATTATGCCTTGCATTCCTTTAGGTTACTTAACACTGAACCAATTAGGTGAAATCATCGTCAAGCGGCGGGAGGAAGAAGCAGAGCGTTCTGCCAGTTTTCCTCTCAGAGAGTGACATGGGTGAATTAAAGGAGTGATTGATGTCTTTGTTCAGGCTTTTATGACAAAAAGAGTTTTGTAAACTTGAATTGAACTTCCCCCTGCTCTCTGAGCTTGCTTGTCAGGCAGGATAATAAATCAGCAGGATTTTAATGGATGAATGGGCAGCTAAGCTGGGGAGCGGGCTCCTTCCCCGGTGTTGTTAAGATCTGCCTCTGATTCGGGCAGGTTTCCTCACTTTTCCTCCTCTTTAGCCCAACAAATCACCCTGCAGCAACTCAGTTTATAAATAAACACAATAGCACACTCCCTGTTGCTTCCTCTGGCTGTCAGGGGCTGTATTTATGCCCATGGAGCAGCAGTGCCAGGCAGAGAGAGACACAGCACCACATGCCCACAGCTGACTGCACTGCCTGGGACTGGGAGGTGTGGGGGAGCTCCAGGGCACAGCCCCAAATTGGGGGTTCACTCTGGGCTCTGTAGTGCCCAGGGACCCTGAAGTGGTGCTACCAACCCTGGGGCAAGTTGAGAGTTGGTTCTTGGGTCTCCTCTGCAAGTTAGGATGGGGGAGGAGAAAAGCATAATTTCTGGGGCTTCAGCAGGTTGCTGGTTGGGTCTTGGAGCCCCTCTCCGTGTCAAGAAGAGGATGAGCATCCTTTTGAAGCTTTAGTAGATTACTAGTTAGGTCTTGGGTCCCCTCCCAAAGTCACAGTGGAGGGAAGGAAGAGAATGAGCATCCTTCATGGGGCTGCAGCACATTTCTGGGCTGCTCTGCAGGCTTTGGGTGCCCAGTGGGCTGAGACCCATTGTCTTGGCATATGTAAACCAATGCAGGTTTAATGACAGGAAACAAGGAGCCAGATTTTTTACATCTGAGGGTTAGAGCTGGGCCCATCCTTAATTAAAAAAATAAATTAGGAATTAAAAGCCTTCCATTTACGGTGGTTCCCTTCAGAGTGGATGCGTGGAGAAAAGCCCCAAGCCAACCAAGAGTGCCTGAACAATTGAACTCTACCAGGGCACCTCCCAGTCACCACCAACCCACAGAAACAGCATCACCAGGAGAAAATCTGCCTTTTCTCCATGTTCTTGCAGGACACCCACCCTAAACCTTCTCCAAAAGCCCTCTCAGAAAAGCAAGCCAGCCGTGGTACCCGAGGCAGGGTCTTAATCCCTGCTCTGCCTTGCTTTTCTTGCTGGAAATTATAGTTCTGCTGCCAGTTTAGGGCAGCCCCAGAGCTGCCCTACACACAGATTCCCTTATGGATGACAAGTACAGTTTTATTTCCAGCAGTATTTGCTCAGGGGGTGGCAAGAGCACATCCAGCTGCTGATGAAGCCAAAACCAGCAGGTACCATTGAGTAACTCTGGTAAATCCCAGTAGATGGGAGTGGGGATGCAGAGCCTGGGTTGGGAGGACTCATCTTGCGCGTCTCCCTTTCTCCTTGAGCCAAGCAAATCGTGAGCACAGGGGAGGAAAAGGCTGTTGTCAGAGGGAAATTACAGATCCGGGCTGGCTGTGCAGCTGATCTGAGCTCTGGGTGTCAGGTGGTGAGAAGGGATGTCTCTCCTGGGGGGTCTCACATGGGCGGCTGGATGAGGATACAATGGCTTGGCCCAAAATCGCCGCGCCCTCATTAATGTTGAGATCGGCACGTTTTTGTGAGCTCTGTGTGTTTTTAATCAGGTCTCTGAAACCACTACTCACTGAGCAGTTCCTCTGAATTATCGACTTTGGGGTGGTTGTTATTTTGTTACTGTTTTTTTGAGTTTCCTTTCATATTCTCTCTTAAAAAATCCCAGCAATCCTGAGCACAGATCTCCACTCCTTGAGCTGCACGTTGGGTCCACAGCACCCTTATCTCCTGTCATCTCCATTTTATTGTGTGTCTGCCTCTCTCACTCTCTCAGCTCTCTGGTTGCAATGTGCTGTGGCACCGTGATCTTTTCACACAAAAAAGTAGCTGGTTGGAGTTTGTTTTGGCAGGCAGAGACTCCAGATGTTGCATTTGCTGGATTGTGCATTGCCTTTTGCTTTGTTTTTGGGGGCAAATTGTCCTGTGTCCCTAACACTAGGTTGTTGTTCATATTTTGCTGTTGCAATAGGAAATTTACTGAGTGGTTTTACCCCCCCTCCCCCGCTTTCTATTCCCATTTTGTTAATTAGAAAAGTTGGCTTTAGTCTTTCAAAGTTGACTAGAAAAAAAAATCCCCTTTTCTGTCCTAACTACAGTTATAAGGTGATTTTAGTTCTTGCAATTGAGACTTGACTGAGGGTGTTTGGTGATGGGAGATCTCATTTATAACCAACAAAGGAGGCTTCAGATGCCTTTTCTTAAAAAAGAAGAAAAAAAGCTGACTGTGGGGGGGTGGTGGTGGTGAATTCTGATGATAGTTTTCATTCTTTAAAGCTGCCTCTTGCTTGGTTATAAATGATCTGGACTAAGCCTTGTCCTTAACCGTGCACCCAAGAGTTGCACCACGTTGGAGATCTGGGTTGCAACACCCTCAGCAGAGCCCCAGGTCCTGCAGGGGCCGCACTGATGTCCTGGAAAAAGGGGGGGAATTGCCTTCAGCTCCGGCCAGGAGCATTCTCCAGCAGCACAGAGAAAGGAAAGTCAGCAAGAGAAAGGGAAGTCCAAGTTTTCCTTACCCCCAAGGTACCCCATTTCTACATGGCACATGATCCTCAGTGGCCAGGGGTTATCGGAAAGCCTCACAGGGATTCTGTGGTGTTTGGGGTCCAGCTTGCTGCTCCCAGAGTCTCTCTCTGTTTTCCAGCTTTTCCCCCACAGGGCTGAATTCTGGTGCCCTGCAGGAAAGCAGCTCAGGGTCAGGATAGGGTTGTAGGGTGCATGGCTGGGGGCTCTCCCTGGAATTTGTGGGGTGCAGAGCTGTGCATCACAGCTTCCCAGCCCCACAGGATCTGGCCCCAAAGCTGTGGGGCAGAACTTCATTCACAACCACACTCAGTGCACACAGAGCAGGATCCAGCCACAGACCAACACCCTGCACAGCGCACCCAGCACCCAAAACCCCAAACAGCCGTGGCAAGGCGCCTTGTCTTTCCCTTCCCCTTGGGATTAGCCCCCGTGCTCAGCAGCAGCATCGCCGCGGCCATGGGAGCCCAGCTGGAGCAGGGAGGGATGGGTGAGGGAATTTTTTTCTCTCTCTCTCTCGGCTTCATCCTCCCCCCGTCGCGGCTCTTCTGGCAGTCGCAGACTCCAGATGTTCGGAGCGCGAGCTGGGAAGTCCTGCTGGCGCCACTTGGGGCAGAGGGCAGGGGAAAGGCACGCGAGCTGGAACCCGGAGTACTCAGTCACTGCAGGACTTGGCGCATTCCCCAGCTCGCTGCTGGCACATTCCCCAGCTCTCTCCTGGCCATCTGTTCCAAAAAAACACTTTCAGAACCTCATCATCACTCAGGATACAACACTGCGAGCAGCTGTTAGCGAGGCAGAAGGGGAAAAAAAAAAGGAAAAAAAAGAAAAAAAGAAACACACACACACACATTAAAAAAAAAAAAAACCAAAACCATGCGAAAGGTCTCTTTGTGAGAGAGGAAACTGGGTTATGAATAACAGGCGAGCTGTTGGAGCTCAATAAAAGTTTTCAGCTGGAATTTAGTTTCTTGTTTTTGTGCCTGTGTGTGTGGATGAGCACAGACGCAAGGAATTAAAAATTAAAAATAAGCTATATATATGTCTTTTCCCAGATAATTAAATGATATAGAAACATATATGGAATTAAAAGATTCTCTGTTTGCTGCAGCCTGCTGCACTAAAAGGGCTGACATTATGTATGTCATTATTGCATTATATAAAATAGTTGTTGTGATGTTGTGCCGTGCCTTGATGCCCCCTTATTGCTACTTTGCTAAAAGCAGAGCTCCTGCTGTAGGTAACACTTATTCCCACTGAAAAAATTGGAAGGAGGGCGTTCTGCAGGCATATTTACCTGCAGGAGTGGACAAGTTAAGGGTTTATATTATAAAAGAGAAATAGTAGTGGCAGACTTGATTTGTACAGCTCTGAAACCATTTGCTTGGAGCATATTTTTTTGATAATGCTGTATCATGACTCGTGATTTATTTTGACAAAGCCCCGAGATAAAGCCACAGCTCCCACCCCCTGGTTTGTGCGGATGATCCTGGCTGCAGGGTCTCGCTGTTATTGATCATCTGATATTGATTATCAGAACCATTCAGAGCCAGCACAGTAAAACCTTGATGATCTGCATGGCATTTCTTCCTCGTGGCTTCCCATCCTGTGCGGGGAGGAGGGGGTGGCCGCCAGCTCCGCGGGCTCCAGGGAGGAGCTGGACCACAGGAGAGCAGCAACCCGCCCTGAGCCGCCAGTCCATCTGTCCATCTGCCACGGGACAGCATCCCTGGGGGCACAGAGGGGACCTGGGTCTGCCCAGCCATGAGTTATCCCTGCTGCATGCTGGCTGAAGGATTACCCACCCAGGGACCTGGTTATAAGCAAGGCAGTGAGAGGGTAGTGAGATTAATTTGTTTATCACTTGTGTCTTGTATGTCCCTGCAGCCCAGAACAAGGATTGCAGGTGGGGCACAGGTGCTAAGGTCCATGAGGAGTTCATGAGCAAGATCACTCAACTCTGGACAGGGAGGCAGGAGCAGGTACCCCAAGGGCATCCCCAAGGGCACTGCACACCCTGCATCAGCCCACTGGGGCATTGAGCATCAGTACCCCAAAGAGCAGGCCTGAAGCTTTTCCTTACAAAAGGATGTGATGTGGGACTCCCCTGTTGCATCACAGCACCCGAAAAGCCCCTTTGCTTTAAAGGGTATTGGAACAGCCACGTCACAGCACAGGGATGGGACCCATGGTGGGAGCAGGATCCCAGCAGAAGGTTCACCCCCTTGGTAGCAAGGGTGTTGCCATGAATAGGGTAAGATCCACCCCACAGATACTGGGTATCTGCAGCAAAAGGAAGATGTGAGTAGAAAAGACAGGAGAAGCCCTGGAACAAAGGCTGACTCAATTCCAGAAGTGCTTTGATTTATAGAGATTGAAATGCTCCAGGATGCTGCAAACTCACCAAGGTCATTGGGCCAGTTGTCAAATTCAAGAGCCATGGGAGTTCTGATGTTATTAGTTTAAAGCAGACCCAGGCTCATAAATCTGTCTTCAGAGCTCCTGGCTGAGTTAAAAGGGTGGAGGGGGAAATGAAAGCCTGTTCCCACCAAACATAACCCATGGCCAAGCGTTGGGCAATGCCTGGGGACCCATCAAGTGGTGCCAGTGAGGTGTGCTGAGCATCTCCATTGTGGTGCAGGGAGATCTCTCCATTCCCCTTTCCATTTCCTGTGTCTGGAAGGTACAGCACTAATGCCCTGGCCTGGTTTGTGCATATTCCCTCTTGTCCCCCCATGGCTGATCTTCCCCAGTTGCAGAGACTTCAGAGCAGAGACCTGGCCCTGAAACTCCTCTTCCTAAAGCCATCCTGCTTCCCCAAACCCACAAATGCTTTTGATCTCTCTGCTGTCTTTTAATATTAATGACAGCAATCATTGCTTCCCTTCTTTTACATTTTCTTTCCATAGGTAAATGTGGGATAAATTAAAAAACCAACTTTTCTATTACAGGTTATTAATATATGTTACATATTGTTGAAGGGTCCCAACAGAAACACTGGCAATGCACAAGGCTGTTTGTCATTCTCCCACCTGAACCTCATTTATTCAAAATCGCAAATAAAGCCTTGAATTAGGGCAAGTTCCTACATCTACTCTGAGCAGCACTAGGTAGGATTGTCCAGAGACAGCTCCAGGAATCTGGGGTCCAGCAGACACCAGCATTTATTGCATGGAGGATGACCTGGGTGCTTTTAGTGAAATACTCTTTTCAAGAGAAACCTTGATGGTCCTGAGGCAATCCTGAGCTTCTCTGGGTCTGCACTTGACAGGAGGGGGTGAAAGGTGGAATTTAGGTTCCTCTGTCCCTTAGCCTGTCATGGATGATCAG
The DNA here is from genome assembly GCF_000277835.1 of Geospiza fortis. Taxonomy (NCBI): domain Eukaryota; kingdom Metazoa; phylum Chordata; class Aves; order Passeriformes; family Thraupidae; genus Geospiza; species Geospiza fortis. The sequence continues at coordinate 769,939 of NW_005054479.1, read as the reverse complement.
CTGTAATCGTTGATCTCACAGCAGCTGCCCTAATGATAGCCATAAATCAAATAAATACCAGTAGGTTACTGGTATTTTATACCCTGATGTTACAATATCCAGTGATGGAAAAGGAGAGGCAATACAGAAACAAAACAGACTGGGGAAGAAAGTTTTTCAGGCCAGGCTTTAAGGAGTTTGACCTTGTTAAGACTGACAGAAATATGGCTGACCTGTTCAGGGAATTGGTGACTGTGTCCAAAGGACTTTCAGAAGCTGTACTGCACCCTGAAAGGTTCTTAAATCCACTGGCAAAAAGCAAGAAACGCTGGTAGCACTAGCTAAATGTGATCTCATTTCCAAGTTTCTAATTCCTAAGTTATTTAAAAGAGGATTTAGAGCCCACGTGATGAAGGCAGTTTGGACAATGGGGATGTGATCTCATGAAATCCTCAGGCCCTGAGGATTTTCTTCTGTTTTGAACTATGTTAACCATTGTTTGTGGGATATTTGTGGGGCTTATTTTAATGCTGAAGGGGGTTTAGATGAGATTTCCTTGTCTAAAGCTGCCATGGTTTGGAGTTGACCATTTTCCTATGGGCCTGGCCACAATATTCTGTAGCCCAGTGTAATGTCCCAAGTAATCTGCCACAGCTGTGACTCACAGGGGATGCACAGGCACATGGGACAAGTTGCAGTCCCACAGGCTGAGCAGCCATGCCTGCAGAAAACTCAATGCAACAACTAAAATGTGGAAGGAAAGCCCATCTCCTGCTTAAACCCATCTAGCTGCCACTCCTTTGCTTTCTGAGATCAGCTCCTGAACTGAAAATAGCAGGTATTTGCCATCACTTCTAATTATTTTTTTTTTGGCAGGAGTTGGACCCAACTCCAAATTACTGTGTTGTTTTTCTTCCCCAAGCCTTCCTCTTCCTGTCTGCCACTCCCTCTCCTCTGTGCAGGCTCTGGCCTCCATTGTGGCACCTACAGATGGTTCCACTGTGAGCCCAACTCTTGAAAATTGCAGATCCACGGCCAGCAGTCCCCAAGGATGGTCCCGCGTGCGTCAGCGACGGTCCGTGCGAGGGACACCATGTGTTCACTGATCTCATGGTGCATCTTTCTCTTTCCAGGAGTAACAACCAGGAAGGGAGGATTCAGAAGAGCTTCCAGCCAGAGTTACATCTGGTCTTGGCAAAGGTTGCACGATCCAGATGAAGACTGAAAGCAGCTTTTTTGCAGAAACCCCTATTGGAGATGACGATTGGCCAAGGAACTTTCTTAATCTCTGGAACAGAAAGGAAAAAAGGAAAAGAAAAGGAAAAACAAAAGGATAGGGATGCTTCTTATTGTTGTTAAGCCAGCCACCTTTTCGTACGTGCAATTTATTTAGCACTTTTCCCTTTGCTTAACTGGGAAATGTTACCCTCTCAGCTCATGTGTACAATAATTTTTTGTTGTTGTTGTTGCTGTTGTGCCAAAGATTTGATGGAGCTTCTACACTGTGTCTTATTTTTGCCTTAATGTTAAATCTTTGAGCCAAAGAAAAGTCAGAGGAGCCATTCAGATCGTGGCAAGCAGGCCAGCCAGCTGTTGCTGACAAAGCCCAATTTCTGTACCCTTCTGTGAGTTACCTCTTATTTCTGCAGCCTGCACTTCCCTGCCTGCAGCCCTGGAGCCAGCATTTGGTGTGGGCAAGAGCTGGGACAGCACCAAACCATGCTGTGGCATTCAGGTTTGCTTCTTCCTTTGAGCTACTCTGTAGTTCTGCCTTTTTGGGCAATTTCCTGATGTTCCTGCCTGTGCGACACATCCACAGGGTAGAAATACTGACACAAAGTGAGAGCTGAAACAGGAGCTATGAATTTATTTTTTTTAATAAAGAAATAAAATTAAACAAGCAAAAGCAAAGTGCCATGTAAAGCAAAGAGAGAGAGAGAAAAAAAAAAAGAAATCATAAGAAAGTTCAGCCAGGCAGAAAGAAGTGCAGCAAAATGATTCAGCCGGTGTTTCAGGTTGGTGAAGTCGTTTTTTCCATGGGGTTTTTCAAGTGGTCAGAAACCCGTGTAATGCAAAAGCATTTGAATCCTATACTGTACCTTTCACTTCAAATTGAAGTAAAAAAAAAAGAGAAGAGATGGAGAAACATTTGCTTGGAGTAAGCAGACTTTATAGGTAATGCAGTTCGTATGCAGGACATCTGCTAATGATGAGAGACGGAGCTCTGTGTTCAAGTAAAAAAATCTGAGTTTCCAAACCAAGAAGATTAACATGTTTTGTTAATCTCAAGGGGAAGTGTTATTTGTGAGGCCAATTCACATCCTGGCACTCAGTGTGAATCAGGTTCCTGTGTGTCTGACTTACTCCAGTGGGGTCTGGCCAAGCCCCACCAGGCACTGGGGTGGGTGAGGGGAGGGGGCAGGCAGGAGGCACTGGGCAAGGGAGGGAATAGTCTCTGTTTTACTGACATGAATATACAAAACTTGAACTCCTCAGTGCCTGCCTGTTTATTTCCCAAGCTGAGCAATGGGCTGGTGAGCCCCGAGCTGGGGAGCTGCTGTGCAAAACCTGAGTCTGGGGTGCCAGGCTGCTCAGTGCCAGGTCCCCTGGCTCCCAGTGAGCTCGAGATGTCTTCTGCCACATTTCTGGGACACGTGGGACAGCTGTGTCCAAACCCCCTCCCAGGAGCTCATGATATTGCTCCCCCCTCCACTCTCACCGCTGGTCATTATTAGCAGCCCAATAAAATACATTTTTAGATTGTCATTTGTATTTCTTTATTAAAGCACAGTTTTTAACGATGTCTTTTATGATATACATTAAAGCCAGCTTTTTAGCTTATAATGGGGAGAGGGGCTGAGCTCACTGACTGTGGGAAATGCTCCAGGGCTGTTTGCACTCATGTCAAAGGACTGGGTTTAAAGTGCATTTGCTTTCAAGAACCAGCAAGCAACTGGACCTTGTGTGTGTGGCCCAGCCAGAGAAAATAGTGAGAAAAAGGGAAATGGAAGACAGTAGGAAAAAAACAAAACAAAACAAAACAACCTCACAGGATGACCTAAAGGGAGAACAGTAGGTTTTGCCATGACCATGCTGCAATTCTCCATCTGGGTTTTGAGCAAGAGCAATGGGGACAACCCCAAGTTGTCCTGGTACACACAGGAAACCCTGTGGGCATTTCTTTGAGCAGAGTGAAGCATTCCCTGAGCATTTTTAATTTGAGAAGTACCATCATATTTTAGCTATGAGTTCTGCAATGGCTCTCATTTTGAGTTAATAATTATCAGTAAAGCAAGGTCTGCAGGGAGAGCCAATGATACCATACTGCTGATAGGCTTTATTTACCCTTTTTTTCCCTTTCAATGCCTGTTATAGATAAGGAATTTGCTGCAAATACGTAAGTCACAAGCTGGACAGCATCACTGGGTTGCAGCTGGGGCTTGAGGTCACACAGTATTTTTTGTCCCCCTGATTAGGGAAATATTAACCCTTGGGATTATGCTGCTCACTTAAAAATTCCCAGATTCACTTTCCTTAAATATTCCCTGCTATTCCCACCCTCCAGTATGTGATGGCAGAGTGAAAGTCCCTAAAAGCTAAAAAATAAACTGGTTTGCCTGATTTAAGTGAGCAAGACTCCGAAGAGGCTGTGTGGGTGCTTTTGAATCACACACAGGGAGGTCAGGCATGGCGAGAGGAGCAGCAGTGACACCCCTGCCACTGCCCCTGCATCTCAGCCCAGCTCCACCAACCAGCCCTGACAACAACGAGAAGGATGAGTGTTTACCAAAGGGTGGCAAACATGTGAGTTTGAGCACTGTCATGGAGGCTTTCATGGGCAGGCACACAGTGGTGTCAGCTGAGGTACAGAGCTGACCTTGCCTCACTCCTCCCTCCCCGAGAAGTCTCTCTGAAGATAACAGGGGAATGATGTTTGTTATCATGCTGGAAAAGCAAAACAGCCCTCGTGCCATCACCTCCCTGGGGTCAGCAGAGCCAAAACCTTTGCTCCCAGTTGGCGCCGACTCCCAGCTCCACGTATTGGATGGGAGGGCACAGGAGCCTTGGACACACAGCCCCACAAAGGATGACAGCTCTGCTCAGCTGACCCTGACCCACTGTGGGACCAGGGGGGATCATGTTCACTATGTAAAGGGGAGATATTTGGGTTTTTCAGGGATGCTGAATGCCACATTAGACTCAGATGCCCTATTAAATCAGAATTCACACACCAACACGGTAACATTGCCTGGCTGTAAAGCACTGCACCCACTGCTCATACTGCATCCACTGCAAAGGTGCCAGTGGGTGGGTGAAGGGCATCAGCTCTTCCCCTTAATTCTGATCTAGCAATTGCTGAAGAAATTCAGTGGCCAAGTTGATACCAAAACAAATGATACCAAAGGATCCTCTTATAAAAGTGACAACACTGCCAGACTTGTTCAAAGTACTGCACAGGATTTGCAGCAGCAGTCACCTTTTACCTGCTTGCTAAATAATGTCCTTGCAGCTGCCAAGTCCTTCTTGCACAAGGAGCTCTGTCCTGCAGACACCTCTAAATCCAAACTTTTTCAAGCCAGATTTGGTATCACCACTTATATAACACTTGAGGTTGCCAGGGCTTGAAAGGCAGTCTATGAAGGCTGTCTATGAAGTCTCAAAGATGTGTGGAATAATCTGCCCCATAAAGCCAGTTTCCTTTCTTTTGAGGGTTTCCTATTGCTCGTGGTTGGTGGGGTTAGTAGAGATGCAGAGGAGTAATATGACTTTTACTTACCATTTCTATCCTTGAACACTGAGCTCAAAGTGGCTTTCAGTGTTGGCTGTAACCATTAGGACCCAAAGGAACAGTGTGAAGTTGTGTCAGGGGATGTTTAGGTTGGCTATTAAGAAAATGTACATCACCCAGAAGATGCTGGGAACTGGAACAGGCTCCCCAGCAAAGTGGCCACAGCACCAAGCCTGGCAGAGTTTGAGGTGTGTTGGGATAATGCTGTCAGGCACACTGTGTGATTTTTGGGCTTCTCCTGTGTAGGGCTGGGAGTTGAGCTTTGATGATTCTTGTGGGCCCTCCTCAGTTCAGGATATTCTATGATTATATGATTTCTAGACCAACATAACCACATTTGCACAATAACCCTTGCCAGGCTCAGCTGAGCATCTCCTCCCTCTGCCCCACATCAATAGAAATACTCCCACTCAGGCTAACCCATCAGTCTTTGCATGGCTGGGTAAAATCTCTTTGGTAGGCCGGTTCTGGCTGCCATGGTTCCCATTCATCATCTCTGCTCTCACTGGGGTATTTCCATTCCAAAATAGGGTGCCAAAACAGAAACTTTCTGCCCAAACCAAGGTGGCCAAGTGCAAACCAGGTCCTGTTAATAACTCCCAACAATGTGCCCCCAAGGATATGCCTCAGGGCAGACCCAAGCATATTGGTTTTTTCTCCTCCTGTTGTCACTCTGAAGTGCTCTGGAGACCTGAGCAGAATGAGAGTGGCTGACCCTTGTCCGGCTGCTGTGGAAAATGGGGCTCAGCATTGTAAATCCAGGTTAGTGTTGGCAAAGGTGCTGGTGGGCTGCTTCAAACAGAGCCCAGAAAGCAGGTTAACCTGTCAGCAAAGGAAACAAATCTCAGCCTAAACTATGCAGCAGATATAAATATATAGATGTTGAAACAAAAGTCACTGCCTGAACTTTGTGATATAGTAGTACAGGAAAAAGAAATCTCCATTGTTTCTGCCCTCCACCAAGCTGCCCTTGTGCTGAGATGGTACATCTTGGAGTGCTGGGACAGCAGTGCTTAATCAACCCATTAACCAATGTTCATCAACCCAAATCACACATAAAGCCTCATAAACCCATATGTATGAACACAAATCCCTCACAGAGCTGCATGCAAAGGTCAGGACTGGCCTTGAACCCTTCCTGTGTCCTTAATCCCCGCTCAGGGCTGTCTGACAGCGCCAGCACTGACACCTTTTCCCTACAAGCTACGTACTTTTGGCAGGGATCACCTTTTAGGGGAGGTCTACCATGACTCAAGGCACTTTTATTACAAATCCTGGGCTGAGCCCAGCTTTTCCAAGCTGGAAGGTGAGACACAGCACATGCACAGCTCACCAGGTGACCTGCTGCCTCAACGCTCTTTGCTGCTGCATTTACAGGATTCCTTCCCTCCCTCCACAACTCTGGGGTCTTGAAAACCATCTCCCCCTTCCCATAAATAACTAGGAAATTCATTATCTAAGCAAGAAAATGTGGATCCTTCTTCCTGGGTGTTGATGAATCAAATTCTCATATATAAACTATAAGGAGAGGGTTCCCACCTTGGTTTTTTGGATGTGGTATTTCATGGACTCAACCATATTTCAGTGGAAGTTTTCTTTCTCCTGCCTCTGCTCTGCTTCATGTCACAGTGGCACCAATTACACTGCAGCTGTAAGATGGGTATTGTCATTATTAGTAATTGTATTCACCCACTCCATATAAAAATATCAGCACAGGAACATGAATGATTTGTGTAATGATATATTTGCTGTTATTAGGACCTAATATGTTATGCCTGTAATTACACACTATGGCCCATATAATAAGTTTGGAATTGCTGTGTAAATTTTGGGTAATTGAGGAAAACTAGGCTACAAACAGGTCCCCCTAGACCAAGTTCAGCCTTCATTACCAGGAAATAACCATTATTAAAGGCTCTGCAATAGACAAAACACTGGACTAGGAGCTAAAAGCCTTTTGAATATGTAACAGCAACGAAGAGAAACAAATAACCAGTGCAGGAGAGCAAGAGAAGTACCAGTCCAGGTAGAGTCATCCCTAGGGAATATTTCTTCTAACTCTGGATTCAGGAATACTCCAGCAAAAGCCCAAGGAACTTCCAGAGGGTGCAATGTATGCTGCAAGCAGCATAAACCCATTCAGATGCAACTGTTTCAGAGGATTTAGAAGCCATGCTCCTCATTACAAAGGAAGTTAAAATGCTCACATCTAGATTAAAAGTCTGCCAGAGGTCATCACAGCCTAATGCATAGTCAGGCTTTTCTGAATCGGCAGGAAACATTGACATTGATTAAATTTATCCTCTCCTTCACAGGCCCAAGAGCTTTTCCAGATTTCAATGCATTTTTTTGGTGAAGCTGATCCTTCCTGTCCTCACTGCAGTATCTGCACATCTTCCATCTAAAATCAATAGCCACAGCATGGTCCCCCATGGGCTCCTTGGAGTTGTGAGAGTTTCTGCTGAGGATGGGACGTGATGGGAAGAAATGAGATCAGCCACTTTTATGGCCCAGTGAATAGTTATGGGCTTCAAGGGCTCTCTCATGGTCATGAACCTCTGAACAATTTCTGATTGTTCAAATTTCACTGCAGCCTTCCAGCTTCGTCATCTGCACTGCCAACTTCTATTAAGGTTCCATTAAAAGGCAATGAAACACAGGGTCTTTTACAATACCCTTGACAAAACAATTTCCCTTTCTGGATACAGTAAAAATTTTCAGCCAAAAATACAACTTTTTTGGTTAAAAAAAAATTAAAAAAAGAAAGGGAGAAAATGTCAAGCAGATCAAAATATTTCATAAAATGCTGTCAGATTGTCTCAGCCAGAAAAAACAATCCAGAAAAGGCTAATTTTCAAATCAAAGCATTGATTTTTCTCTCTGCCTATCATAATTACATTTGTTTTCACTTGCTTATGAAAAGGCCTAAGTATCAGACAATATTTCATTTTGTGTAGAGCTAAGTGTTTTATTCAGATCAAAGTGTTTTCCACAACACTTTGTCATTGATAGGTATTTGGTAATTTAATTTTACTGTTATTAGTGTACCTTTTCCTAAAAGGATCACTTTAAGTGTAACCACACTTAGCAGCAGAGAAGGACAAATGCTGCCCTCAGATATAACCAGGTGCATTCAAGCAAATCCTGATTGAATCAAAATGTGTTATAAAAGTTAAGGGCTGGGGGGGGTATAAAATTTAACCCAAAGTGACACATAGAATAAGCTTGCCCAAGACACTGCTTCAAAAGTTTTAACCCACAACACACCGATAGCTTATAAAATACATGTCCTTTTGTATCAATATTGAAGCAAGTGTGATTTGGGGGCATCATTGTGCTGGATCTTTCTGAAGCCCAAGGGATTTCTCACAGCATTAAGCACAAGAAACCAGTTTGATGTCCCAGTGACAGTGTCAGGGATGGGTTTTGTGCAAGGAAAGATCATTTACTTCAAACACTGGTAGGTATTGAGGTCTTGTCCCCATGAGCATACTCCTTCTGATAAAATAATGGAATCACAGGATCATTAAGGTAAGAAAAGGCCTGCAAGATCATCAAGTCCAACTATAGACCAAATACCAACACGAGCCAGATCACAAAATGCCACACCTACTTGTTTTCTGAACACTTCCAGGGATGGACACTCCACCACTTTCCTGGGGACCCCATTCCAGTGCTTAACCACTCTTCCAGTGAAGAACTTTTTCCTAACATCCTGGCCCCCATCCCAAATACGTAAGAGAGTGTAAACTATGGGCTTAACTTTAGGGGTCTTTGCAATGAAGCAGAAGATCCCATTGCTCTACCCCTTTCTGTGACACACATTTTAACAGTACATAACTCATTAATTACACCATAAATCACTCCTGGGCTTGCTGTGCAGAGGAAAGCAAGGGAGTTGTTTTGGAAGAAGGCTGGGAGGGCTGAAAGTGAGACAAGTTGGCAAGACCCATGGACAGCCTCGAGCCAGCAGAAGAGAGAAAGGAGCTGTGGGGTGAACAGGGCCCCAAGCAGCCGAGGCTGAGAGGGGTAGAGCTGTCCCACCTCATTGGTAGCACACATTGGAGCAACCCTGAGGCTGACATGAAATGTGAGTGGGTGCTCCTTGCAAGAGCAGTGCAAAATGGTCACGAGTCCTCCATGAGACATTTGTCTCTAAAAGCTAAAGGAACACTGGAGATCAGGTCCTCACTCTGCATTCTCCTGACTTCTCCATGATGGAGTTTATAGCTTCAGGGTGGCTTACAGACATATACTACCTCAATACTGACCTGAGTTTTACAGACTGCACATATGCAGGTCTGCAGTTCAAAACTAATTGCTATGACCTCACATAAAATAGTAATAATCAACTATCAATAATACTTTGGGAACTGGGGGAAAAAGGAAGGGAAAATGTTCATTCTTAGTAAAAGCTGGTGCTGACGGTCAGGAAATTGAGCCTTCTGCAAGCATTAGTCACAGGAGCCAAAAACATTGCTGCTGAGTGTTTCTGGGGAGCATATGCTTCATATATTGGAAGATATTCTTCTATATCAAGTCTTTGTAATTACAGAGACATGGCAAATAAAGGCAGAAATCATAAAGATTTCCTTTTCCTCTGGTAGATAATCAGTCCAGGGTGTATTTATGTACAAGCAGAGAGCTGTCTCCATCCCAGCCTCTCAGCTCCCTGCATCTCCAGGACGCAGTCCGATGAGCAGCTAGCTGGTGTTCCCCTGATGAATCAAACCATTTGCTGCAGAAACACAAGATGTAGGGCCAATATTTTCAAAAGCTGCCTTTAAAACTCTGGCAGCAATTTAGTGTGGTCATGTTTCCGAGTGTGAAGTTCTCCATGTATGAATGCTTGCACTCAGGATTTATTTGCTTGGACTGCACTCACATCCGTGCAGGGAGTATGACCATGAACACAAAGTTTTCCATGTGCTATCTGCTAGATGGGGGAAAATGGGTTTAAAGGATTAAAAGCCAGGTAAGGACTAGAAATCTGGTAAGGATTTGTAGTTCCAGGGTGTTGTTTAGGGCTTTAGGGCAGCCAGTGAATTAGAGGAAGGAGAAAAAAATTACATTTACAAACCAAACAGCTTTGCTACATTCACTACTACCTTTCTTTCCTTGCACTTCACTAAGTGGAGGAGCAGTGTCTTTCTGTGGACACCTGGAAGCACAGCAGCACAAAGCACACTGCACAGATCCCAGAGCTGACCTCAGAGCTGGAAATGGTCTGGCCACATCAGCATCATCCAAAATCAAAACTAATTAGTCCTTCTGGGAGCACATCAGCTCCAGTTATGTGATGTTAACATGACATGAGACTGCAATCAGGACCTGAATGGGGACCTGCTGTTTGGGGGTACTAAACCTTTCTGACTTTGCTTGGGGGCTCCTTGCCCACCCCTACCTTACACCTCATTTGTTATCCACTGTGCTTAGAAGGGAAAGGCCACAGCTCAAACTAAGCAAGATGTTTGCAATGTGTATTTTTGAATGTTCTGTGATGTATTTTTGAATGTTCTGTAAAGCATCTCATCACAGGGCAGGACCATGCCACACTGTGAAACCAGAAAGATGCCACTTGCCTCAGCCCACAGGCAAATCCACCTATCTCTGTATCACCCCCATTTTAAGCCTTTTCTACTTTTAAAGAAAAGCTAGATATAATACAGAAATAAACCCACCAAGAGTCCTGCAGTTTTCATGGAGAACAGTGTGCTTGCTCAGGAAGCGTGAAATTAAAAGCTCTGGAGCGTGCATTTGCCCAGCTCCACATCACATGTACCTCATCAGCTCTGCAGCAGGGCAGGAGCTCAGTCACCAATTCTCTCCATGGCCTCATCCTGCAAACATGCACCCCTGCAAGCAAGGCTTACTCATGGAAACACTATGCCTGCATTCCCAACATCGAGCAGCTCAGGAGGAACCTGTTCTCCAGGCTGCCCTGGGGACACGGCTGGCACCTGGCACTGTCCCAGAGTCAGCCTGGCACCATCAGGAGGGTTCCAGCAGCACAGCAAGCCACCAAGCCTGGCCAAGAAATCCCACGTGCTCCGAAGGACACCCTCTGGCCATGATCAGGACTCACTTGGATGGTTTCTGACAACACAGGACACCAAAATGTCTTCTCAAAATAAAGTGCCTCCAAACAGCTTCCAAGAGGCTCCACAGACATGTCCAGGAGTTTTACTAGAAGCAGCTTGTCTGCCTCTCCATCCCTGTGTTACCAGAGTTTGCTTTGTGGCGTGCCTTCCTTCTCCTTATGAAAATTTGGATGCTGGAACAGCCCCCTTCAACAGCCTTCATGTCCTCAGGGCTGGGCATGAGACAACAAAATGGACTCCTGAGAGCTGAATCCCAAACTACAACAGCACCTCACATGTTTTCAAGGCTGAGTGATGGCCAGTGTCCTGCTCCTCAACAGCTCAGGCACAGCAGGGCAGCAGAGCCTTCAGCCCAAAAAAGTTTTTTCTGGGGCAAGACTGGATCACATCAGGTCTGGAAGCTCTGTCACCTGTGGGGTGTGTAACTGTGTGTAACCCATGGAGGCTGTAACTGTGTGCGTGACACATGACCCTCTGTCCCTCTCTGTGTCCCTGCCATCCCCTGCTGGGATGCTCTTCCCACATGGAAGAGAAGAAAGCCAAGGGACCTGCCCTTCTCTGAGGGATGGGGTAGCAAAATGTCTTGCTTGAAAACCTGAGAGGGTCCAAATTTTCTTAAGGGGAACAAAAGCATACCACAAAGCAAAATTTGGTGACACAGGGATGGAGAGACAGGCAAGCTGCTTTTAGTAAAAGGTTTGTGACCCCTGGAGAGAATCCCCCTTGGGGCTGAGGGGTTGAGGTACTTCCTAGGACCTCATACATGCCCCATGGACCACGGTGTCTCCATGGGGTTCAGGGAGCCCCTGCCGTGACCCCCTCCCCGCGGCTCCAGCTCTGTTGGTCACAGTGCCCCAACGCACACGTAACACATTCCAGACTCCTCTGGTTTGACAGATGAGTATTTTGACAGCTCAGAGAAAACATTTTGCAAGATGCACAGTCAAAGGCTCTTTCAAGGCGAGATGTTGTGGAAAGCCGCGTGAGCTCTCCAAGGCGCTATCGCTCGCTCTCTCTGCCAGCCACGCTAATGAAAGCTCCCTGTGCAGGCCAGAAGATGCAGCAGGGAATAATACAGTCCTTTAAATAGCATCCTAGCTGGCTTGAGGAGGCCAAGAATGTTTTAACTCACTTATAATTTCCCTGTGGTTCAACCCTCTCTCCTGCTGTAGCCTGCTCTGGGCACTGCGGCCAAGCAGAGGCTTGGGGAGCCTTGGAAATGGCATTAACCAACAACACGTGACTGTTCTGGGACTGCTCGTGCTCATGTCCTTTCCCAAGCAATTCCCACCCTGGATGTGCTGCTCAGACCTTCATTACCTGGAGGAATTTGGCACAGGAAGACACAGCACTGAGATCAGCAGAGGAGACCTTGTTCCGCCCATGACTGAACTGAAAGAGATGACTGCTTTGATGACACAAGGCACTGGCCAGAAAATGCTCCCCTAACATCTTCCATGTGACATTTTTCCAGAGGCAAAGCCAGCTAAAGAGGTCCCTGAATGTTTTCCTCCTTAGGACCTGTTCAACCATCTGTAAAGCAGGTCAGTGAAAGAAAACACTTGGCACCAGAGAAGGGGAAACAAAATAAGTGAGATTTAAAGAAATTGCACACACCCCATTTGCAGCACGACCCACGAGCAGCAGTTTTGGCATGGCTGCAGGACAGAAAACTGCCAAGCAACAGAAGGAAAATGTGTGGGGCTAAGAAGCATTGGGAGTCCCTTCAAGCAGCTTTGCTCAAGGACAATCTTGAATAGGGGACTGAGTCCTGAATAATGAGGAGAAGAAGAAATATGAGGGCATCATTTGGAGGTTTAGAACTTCCATATAGAAAGAATTATTTAAATTAATTCCCAGTCTCATGCCCCACGGGAAATTTTGAAGAAAATCTTGAGATTCAGTGGCAACAGCAGCCTAAATAAAAAATAAAGAGAGGAAAATTTCTTTGGGGAAAAAAATATCAAAAGGATCGTTTTCTCTGCTGAAAGCTAAAAGTCTTCCACAAAAGAGTCATTTTGCCACTCCCCAAAAAACCAGAAAAAAATACCAGCATTTTTCCATTTTAATGGTTGCCTCATTGTCTTCAACTTCAATGTTCCTTCTGCAAAACCTCCCAGCCCTGCCCTGGCCTCCTGGTGCCCATCAGCTCTTGAGGACAGAAGGTTTCTCTTTTGTGCAGTTCACAGCACACAGTGTCAGTGTTTTAATCAGGTTATACTACTGATGGCAATACTCTGACACTGCCATAGCTTCAGAGCTTTGTGATGCTGAAAGTGTGTTACCAGAGCATGTCCAAGGTTCCGGGCTTTCTCTCTGTTTTAATTTCTTCTTGCTTTTCTCTGCCACTGCCCCAAAATATGTCAACTTCTCATCCCAAAGGTTTGGTGCTATGGAAATAACTAGTGGCACTGTAATATTTTTTGTGAAGCAAATGGTGTCAAACAGCTTTAACCCAAGTGTCCCATATTTTACAGGGGTATTTTAGGGATTGTCCCTAAGTTTTATCAGATGTTTTACTTTGTTGTGCAGGTCTACAAAGGATATTTTAAATCACCCATCTTGTCATGGGTTTTTTGCAGATCTGAATGATTTGTGTTGCATAGATCTACCAGCAATCTGCTCAAGTTTATTATATTAGAAAAAAGGTTTATGGAAGTGTCAGCAGAACCAGATCTTCTTTTATCTGGGGACATCTGGTTTATCTATGAGCCTTTTCCCTGAGAAAAGCAGTTCTTTGTATTTTTCCCAAAAAGAAATTTGGCCTCTTCCTCACTTATTTTGTGTTTGGGAACAGATACTTTGCATTAAGCTAACCATGGTCAGGGTCCTCAAACTTAAAGCGCAACTCTGTTTGCTACAAATCCATTTCCATGCAGCGCTTCCAGCACAAGAAAAAGGCATCAAAACAGTTTTTAGTGGGAGCTGGACAACTTTCACTCTTCCAGCTGCAGCTGTGTCAGAAGGAACCACTCTGAAAAATCATGGCTCTTCTGGTGACAATGAGTACAGGTGGCTTTCCATCCCCTTTCCAAACTACAATTGCAACAGCTTCAGCTTTTCAGGCTGTAAAACAGCCCTTTGGCAAGTTTGTGGTGAGGGTGCCCCATGCCCTGTCACCAGCACAGTGGGGACCAGGGCACGCTGACAACACTCTCCCATGGGGAGTGAACCCATGCCCAAATCAGTGTCAGCACCAGGCATGGCCCTGCTGCTGTAGGACTTGCCCTTGATTGCAAAGGTTTGCTCACAAGAGAACAGATTTGGTGCCTGGTTTGACCTCCCCCAGCCCCTGTTTAAAATATTCAGTGTTCACAGTACTCAAACACGGAGTTACTCTGCACTCAAATTTTGATGAGGCCATGTCATAAAATCCCCACATGGTTTGGGATAGCAGGGGATCTTGAAGATCATCTCTGTCCAAGCTCCTGGCTACAGACAGGGATACCTTTCCCCTAGTCCAGGTTGTTCAGAGCCCCATCCAACTTGGCCTTGAGAACTTCCAGTGATGGGGCAGCTGTCATTTCTCAGCTTCTCTGAGAAACCCATGCCAGTGCATCAGAACCTGCAGAGTAAACTGTGTCTTACTCATTGAATCTAAACCTGCCCTCTGTCAGTCTGAAGCCCTTCTTCCTTATCCTGTCACTTAATGCCCTTGTAAAAAGTCCCTCTCCAGCTCTCTTGAAGCCTTTTTAGGTACTGGAAGGTGTAGCCTTCTCTTCTCCAGGCTGAACATCCCCAGCTGTCTCAGCCTGTCTCCCCAGCAGAGGGGCTCCAGCCCTCTGATCACCTCTGTGATCTCCTCTGGACTCAGCAGGTTCAGATCCTTCTTGTGTTGGGGGTCCAGAGCTGGACACAGCACTGCTGGTGGGGCTTCATGAGAGCAGAGTAGACGGGCAGAATCACCTCCCTTGATCTTCTGGTCACCCTTCTTGTGATGCAGCCCAGGACACAGTCGGCTTTTTGGGCTTCATGTGCACATTGACAATCTTCTTCAGGGGCTATGTTGAGCTTCTCAATCACCAACACCCCCAAGTCCTTCTCCCCAGGGCTGGTCTCAACCCATTCTCCACTCATCCTGTGTTTGTGCTCGGGATTGCCCCGGGGCTGGCACATATAGTGGCGCTATCCAGGGACTTCACTGACATTTGTGACCCCCAGCCAGGAGGAAGCAGCCTGAGAGCACATCCACAGCTCAGCTGCAGGAGCCTGCAGCCCAGAGATTTAAGCATTCAACAACCACTAAACTCAAAAATAGACAGTAGGCGCCAAAATCCTCAGCTGTGGCTCCTTGGACTACACTGGATTTACGCTGATTTAAGCCAGCTGAGGATCAGCACCAGCGGGCCAAGTCCTGCTGTCCTACCTCAAGCTGATGGCCAGTTGACGTGACTGATGACTGAGATTCCCATTTAGCCTAACTGGAAGCATGAGCAGGGCCTGTGTAGTGCTACCATTGTTGACTCCAGCCTTTTGTCTCGGGCTGTAACCGATAGGCCTAATAACCGAAATCATACTGCATGCATTCATTCACCCTCTTCACAAACAGCATGTTATTGAGCTCCGTGGTGAAAAGGCATGCACAAACACAATGGGGCTGGGATTAAGCCCAGCTGCATTACCAAAGTAAATACTTTTGCTGCTGACAGTTTGTCTGTGGGGATTTGGAGAAAAGTTTTGTGCATCTACTTAGGCAACATATGGTTTTATTTTTCCTGTTAACAAAAACAGTAGTGGTCAAAAGTCAACACCCTCTGATGACTGTTCGGTGGCCAGTGTGGAATGGGCTTGGTGGTCTAAGTCCAGTTCCTTACATGTCCACAAAAAAAAATCATTCTCTTCCTGCATTCCTCTCTCACTTGGCACTGCGGTTTGCAGGAAGCCAGGGGGGTTTTGAGGTTAATCTCATCTGTCCTCCTTTCTGATTGAAAGCAATGGGTGACGTGGTTTGGGTTAAGATACTCTGC
Source organism: Geospiza fortis (assembly GCF_000277835.1). Lineage (NCBI taxonomy): Eukaryota > Metazoa > Chordata > Aves > Passeriformes > Thraupidae > Geospiza > Geospiza fortis. The sequence continues at coordinate 754,103 of NW_005054479.1, read as the reverse complement.
TAGCTTCTTTCATTCCCCTTGTGATGAAAACCCCTCCACAATCTGTTTCCTTGAAGCCTGAAGAGAGTCAGAATTAATCCGCATTAGCTGGCGGCCGGGGCATGTCAGCCAGTCAGACTTCTAAAGCAAACACACAGCCATGAGGAGGAGCAGCATGCCAAGAGCACAAATGGTCTGAATTTAGCCCTTCATCTCCAAGCCGAATGCACACTGTTCTCCAAAGATCTCTGCAACACTCAATCAACAGCTGGTCACCTCCACATCTGAAACCAAGAAGAAAACCCACTAGGGCCTGGCTTTAAATTTGGCAATGATTTCAGCAGGCTGGTAAAGGGCAAAAAGATTGGCTGAGCTGCCCCAAGTGCCCATCTCACATAGCTCCAGTGAAGGAGATGGCAGATACTGGCATTCAGCATTTTTGGGAAGAAAAAACCACCCCCATCACCAAACCCTCCGTAGGGATTCCCCTAAAAGATTTTAAAGCTTTTAAGGTGCAAACAGGTCTTGTCTACACTGAGGTAATGAGAATTACAGCAACTAGAGCACAACTGCTAACACTTAGCATCTGCAGGGTCAGAGGCAGCTCAGAGCTGGAAGGAGTGTTAACTAGATCCACCACATGAAGTAATTGTTTTTAAGGGAGTGTATCCAAGCTGGAACGCAGCGATGTAGAACATGCACACTCAGACAGGTGTAATCCCAGGCACAGTGGGTGGTAAGCAAGGCTGGAAAATCACAATTAGGAAGCCAGGATGTGTTGCCTAATCCAGGCTTCCCCACCAAGATGAAGGTAGATTTTTGAGGGCCAGATCCTGCATAATGCCCAGCTAGTCCTGTAATGTGTTTGCAACCCTCAGATACTCCTGACATCTCTGGAAGCTGAAGGCTTGAAGGGTTTTGCAGGGGATGCTCAAACCTGCCCACAAACAGCCAGAAATGGGCAGAGAGCCAGGGCTGGAGGGATTAAACCAGGCAGAGAAAGTGCTGCAGCTCAGGTTGACGAGCAAATGGAGCTCAGAAATGGAACATCACAGTCCCATAGTCACACACATCCATCTACGGAGGGAAAAGGGAAAAGGCAGAAATTGTTTCTGCTCCTATGAAAGACAATCAGTGAAAACAAAAGCTTATCTTAACACTTTTCTGCAGAAGTTCAGGGGTTTTCATTCAAGAAGCAAAAACTGAAAAATGTTTGGTTTCTGGCAATCAAAAACTGGAAACATTTTGGCCAGAAACCAAAACAATTTGGGATTTCTGGTTTTTGGTTTTCATCTGTTTTTTTGCCAAACTCCTTAGCTTACTTTTGCCAAAAAAGTGCACATTTTTCAAGCTTTTTCTTCCTCAATGAAAACCTTAAAATTGTTGTTGAAATTGGACATTTCCCACAGATTTTTGTTTTGATTTTTTTATTTAAAGGCATGTTCAGCAAAAAGAATGTTTTGAATGAACAATTTCACCCAAGAGCTCTGTAAGCAGATCCATTGGAGGGACTATCATACCCTCACTTTTATCTCCTCTCCCCTCCTCTCTTCTCTCACCCAGGGGACTCAGGGTGGTGATCCTGGTCTGGTTTTGACCACCACATGGCCAAGCTTCAGAGCTGTGGAGCTGCCTTGGAGTATAGACAACTCTGAGCTGGGAGCGGCTTGGGCTTTTTCTGAGATACCAACTCTCAGGAAATAAGAAATGCAGCAAAGGAAAATAAATATCTGGAGCCTGGATTCAGCAGTGTTTGTACTGGGAACATATTTGGGCGTGTAGCTCTGGGAGAAGAAGCTGCTGGTACGTGTCCTCCAAAGTGCCTAAATGTCAATTACCCTCAGGTTTGTTAAAGCTGTTGGGCCTGGGTCTACCACAGAGAATTGCTACAATCTGTATTAATGTTCAAAGTTTGGCACAAAAAATATGGATGTGAAAAATGGACAAGAAAAATTAGATATTATGGACTCATGACATAAATCCAGTGCTAGGGACTAAACAGAAAATGAAAAACACTAATATATGTCTACTCTGAGCACTGAACTTGGTGGTGGAACTGAAGAGCAAACCCAGCTCAGAATGGAGAAGGTGTAGTAACCCTGTCTCCAGGGATAACTTTGATCTGACCCAACACTGAAACCAGAAACTGCACAGAAGAGAAGGAAATCTGGACTGGAGTCTGAGTGCCAGAGTTTCATACTGCACCTTTACAAAGCAAACTACAATAACAATTTGGACTGGGTTTTGAATTTCAGTCATCCAACCAAAGAGATCTTGGAGCCCTTGTAAGCAGAGCCATCTTATGGCTGCATTCCCCCTTTTAGTACCCTATTTTTCTTGCTTTCAAGGCCTGTTTGGGTGTTTTCTGTGGTTGTTATTTGATGCCCTGCCAGCGCAGGCAGAGTGAGACCAGGAGAAGGAGGGCCAGCATAGGGAAGGCAACCACACGTCAGCAGTGAGTGGAAGAGTGTGCCAAGAAGAAGAGAGGTGAACAGCCTCAAATTTAGGCAAAAATGGGATTGCCACACAACAAAAATGCCAACTTGGAGAACTTTGAGCAGGACGTTTGGAGAGATCAGCCAAGACAAGAACTGCTGACAGAAGGAAATGGATTTGGGGTGTCTTGGAGAAGGGGAGGAATAAAGAATGTGTGGGCGAGGAGGAGAGAGGTCATCAGCTGGTTATGAGGATGAAGGTATTGTCAGGATTTGGGGATGGGTCAGGGGTAAGGAGGAGGGTCTGAGGGGCTGGTAAATTCTCATAATCCAGGCAATAAAGGAGTAATGAGGGATTATCAGGGGGCTGGGTGGTCAATGAGGAAGAGGAGCAGATGAGGGGTTTTCTTTTCTTTTTCCACGTTTGGATAATAATGGCCCTTTACACTCTTTTAACACTGATTTTCAGCAAAGTTTATTTAAGCTTTGACACAGTGCAATGCTGTCAGCTGAGCCGTGGTTAACAATGCTGTCTCCTAAGCCCAAGGCAAGCAGGGCAAGGGGAATAAATTAGTTTAAACCTCTGCAAAGTTTTCCCAGTTGCAACAGGGTGAAAGCACAGGCACAGTAAATTACTGCAGTTCAGCTTGCTGTTAATTCAGCGTCTGAATTCTCCAAACACAGAAGAGACACTCTGTCATTGATGCAAACCTAGAAACAAGCTAAAATAACAGCACAGGCTGCTTTCAGACGCTCTGACATGGAGCAGTTAGCTTGGGTGGTGAGCTGGAGCTGCTCGTGGTGAAAGCTTCACAAATGGAGAGGTGGGTGAAATGCCAGACAGCCCTGGGACAGAAGGAAATGTTTATATTGATTTATTCTGACATTTTGAACTGCTATGTCCTTGTAATAAACCCCGCCCCCGGCGTGGGTGTTGCTTGGATGGTCCCGACGCGAGATAGCGAGAAAGCCAAGAGGGGAAACTGAGGCAGGGCAAAGACTGCACACCCAGCTGCCCAAGCCCCTTTTGTGGCCCTTTATCGGGGCTGTTTTCGCCCATTGTGTACTCACATAGTTAAGAGGATCTAGGAAGCTGCGATTGCTTTGCTTTCCAAAGCCTTTACTCAGGAAAAGACTAATTAAGTGGCTGTGTTATTACAGCAGGTCCTGGAGTCTCGGAACACAACCAGCGGCGATTAGGCAGGCGTCAGCTACTGGGCGGGATTTCCCACTGCCCAGCTGTGTAATTATCGCCGCAGCTCAGCCAAAATCCTCTGACAAAGAAAACCAGCTGCAGGCTGCGGGGCTGGGAGATAGCACATGTCCAGTGGAGAGAGAAAGAATAACCTCCTCTCTGTGTTTTTCCAAAAGAAAGACGAGAGAAGACAAGCGCTCACATTCCTGTGTTGGAGCAGATGGCAATGATGGCTTTTGGGGAGCTCCTGGAATAGGAATCAGGGGTGCACTTTTTTGGGGGAAGTGAATATTCACTGCTTTCCTGATTTAGGGACATGGAGGTGGCAGATGAGAGCTGCTAAGGAGGGAGGATCTGCTTCATTGCTTTGAAATGTGGACCCCATGCTGCAGCATCATCCCTGCAGAGAGGGGCTGAGGGCTCTCTTTAATAACCCCAATAAAGCACTGAAGTGCACTTTGAGCAATGGAGAAGCTCTGGTTTAGTTTCTAGAGAAGATTAGATTTCTATTGTCTGTGACCCTGACAAACCTCCTGCCTCAGTGTCCCCATCTCTAAGGTGAAGGTGTCTGTGTTGGGCACCCCAGGGGCTGTCTGAGCCACGTCCATGATACCTTCAAACAAGCTGTGCAGAACCCAGACCACCACTCAGGAGCTTTCTTCTGTCAGCTGGTGCCACCAGATGCACCTAAAAGAGATGTCTTCCTTGTCTGTGGTCACAAGACTTTGTCAAAAGCCAATGCACAAAAACATTCATTTCCATTTATGTGTGGTAGCTCCCTTCCCAATTTCATATCATCATTGAAAGCTTTCTTATCACTTGCATCTGAATTTAGTTGGAGCAATCCTCTCCCTTCCTACAAACAGCCTGGCAGGACCCTTTCAAACAGTGCTTGCTTGGTGGAGCCTGCAAGCAGGGCCAGATCTCACCTGATCTGCTGCATGAAGAATCCATCTCATCATAAATGTTCCAGCCCCAGCCTCCCACTGCAACCTCTGTGTCTGTGCAAATCTGCCAACCATTACTAAACCCCTTCTCAGAGGGCTCTTCAACCCACAAATCCATTTACTCTGAAATTGCCTGACACACGGCCTGGATGCGTAACGGAGAGTGTGACCTTCCAGCCATCAAGCGTTGCTAATATCTCAACTATTTCAAGTGTTTAATAACCAAATTTAATGCAGTGAGAACAATTTGATTGAATGCACAATATCTGTAGCAGCTAATTAACCACAGTAGCCCAGAGAGGTCTTGGACTTCGTACAACCTTTCAATATAATTACAAATTTTTAACAGCAAAATGAATTTAAATCCAGTCTGACACAGCAATCCATCTTCATCTCCAGATAAAAGGTAGCACATGGGGTATTAACATTTAAACAAGAGCCATGGGCAGTGGAGAGAGACAAGGAGCATTAGCAGATGTGCTGAATTAATTACTAACAGCACCACAGGAGGGGAGGGGGGTGAGTACTTTACATTTTACAGGTCCGACTTAGAGCCACTCATTCTGCTGGCTCTGCCTACTGAAATTAGACTTCATGTCAAATGCAAAGCCATTTAGGTTTACCTGTGTCTGCTCCACAGCTCCAGGTGTGTGATTCCTGACTTGTTCTCCTCTTCCATGTGCTGCAGCACTCACAGCAGCAAGCACAGATCATCACACCCCTGATTTTATTAGAGCTGTTCCCCAGAAAAGTGGGTCCGAACACAGCCCCCATTCCTCTGTGCCTGGGTAAGCTCCTGTCTTGCAGGGGATCACTCAAGGGAACTGTTTTCTGTCCTGTGAGCCATGCCTGGAGCTTCTCCTGAAGATTTCCTCCTGTCCCCTCTTCCTGGACATGTTCTGTGGCTTTCAGGGTCATGAGAATTTGGGTACAGACCTTGCAGGGTCAAAGTTTGAATTCACTTGTTAAATTCATGATGGCAATTAAACTGGATTTTAGGACAGTAGGTGGGATTCATGATCCCCTGATGGAGCATGCCAGGTAGTCTGGGGGATTTGGGGTCTGTGTTCCTCTCCATTGGACATAAAATATTTCAGATATGATACAGGACAGGAGAGGGTTTGGTCCATTCCACAAGCAGAGCATCTTGGAGACCAAAGCTGTTGCTGGCATTGATGGATGCCACAGGCATGGGGTAACTTCCATGCAAAACCCTGACATTCAGCAGTGTCTGACCTGAAAACTCAACCACAAGACACCTTCCCAGCCAGCCCTCAGGCAACAAGAACAAGAGGGGAAGAATACAACATTTGGTGTTGTAGTTTGCTTTCTTGGTTTGAGACTTCTGCATTCAGAGAGCCTCTCCTAAAATCCAGGAAGGCAGGTGCCAGATTTTAAGTGAAAGGTGAGATCCCGACTTCAACAAGCAACCACCTGCCCTCAGCTGCTTGGATGAGGCATTTTCAGCCTTTCTGGAGCCTGCACTACTGTAAAGCCAGCACAGTCAATTTTTGTGAAAGTGCTCCCAGTTGACACTGGTGTAAATAAACATCAACATTAGACTCACAGTAAAGCAGACAAAAAACCCAATAAGAATAAAACACAGACATCCTACAATCATGGTAGTGAGCAGCACTGGTGAATATTTGTAGTTCTGAATAAATAGTAGGACATGAAGGAACTATTTGTTCATACTGTTGGGAACCCTTTAGATTCCTACTTAGCTTGTATCTGTCAGAGACATTTTTCCCCCAAGAGCTTGTGAAGCATTACTATAAAATGTGGATTTTTAATTGACGAGTTCAAAACCAGGATGACTCTGCCAAATGTGATAGCATCAGCTGGTGGTGTCATTTGTCATTGTTACAGGCAAATAAATCAGTGAGTTAATCAAAGGGGATGAAAAATGAGGTGGTTTCAATTTTTGGAGTCCTGAATCCAAGTCCTTCTCCTTTCTTCTCATCAGTCTAGGCCAAAATGCCAACAACACCAGCTGGCCAGTGGGCACTCATTCAAAAATCCAGTGTAGACAACACATAGGCACATTCTCAGTTGTTAAAATCAAGGACAAACAGAAGGAGATGTTACTAAGCAGGAGACAAAGAGGAGGGAAGAAAGAGTTCTCTGGAGAGTGCAGCTGAAGGAGATGAGCAGAGAAGCAGCCACTGCTGCTCAGTCCAAGGCCCCTCAGTATCAAACATGACATGAGGTCTCTCTGGAAGGACAGAGTGGTGAAACATGTTCATTCAAGGACCCCTTGGACTACTGCATAAAAACAAGCAGAGATCAAAATCTGAGCGTTTGTGACTCCTGTTTGTCAGCAGTATGTTGCCTGGAAGCTCCGTTCTGGGCTTTTGCTAATCCCATCAGGATCCCAACCATCAGGTGCTGTTCCACCCCACAGACACTGCCCTTTGCTTGCAGACAGGAAGATTTTCTTTCAAATCTTTGCTCTTAATATGCCAGTGCTGATGTTCAGCAGAGCCAAAGTAGGTGAGAAGATAATGCATTTGGTCCAAAGGTGTCCTGCTTATCTCTCTTAGATCCCTTTGGTGGAAAGACAGGAGTTATTTCCCAGATGAAGACCTAGTGTATTTCATGTGGTACTTCAATCTGCTAGAACAGGCTCTCTAATGCACAAGGGATTCAGCCAGAGGGTCTCTTATCCTGTACAGACTCTGGCTTCCCTGAGCCACTGTGAAGAAATGATGCAGCCAGCATGTCCAAGTCCATGGAGAAGTACAGGCACTCCCAAATAAATCTCCACTGTGATCATAGAATAATAGAATATCCTGAGCTTGAAGAAACCCATAAGGACCAGTGAAGTCCAGCTCCTGGCCCTGTACAGGACAGCCCCAAGAATCCCAGAAGGTGCCTGAGAGCCTTGTCCAAACACCCCTTGAGCTCTGCCAGGCTGGTGCTGTGACCACTGCCCTGGGGAGCCTGGTCAGTGCCCAGCCACCCTGTGGGGGAAGAACTTTTCCTAAGCCTGATACCACTGCAAAGCTCATGCATGAGCTGAAACCTTTGCTTGGTGTCTTATGGCTGACCCCAGAAGAAACCCAAGGTCTTCCAAGCCCATGGCCAATATCAGCAAGAGCATCTCTCCTAATTCTGAATATTTTGAAGGCATCATCTCATAATTGTTTCCCCCCTAAGTCCGTCCCCCACTACTTCTCCTAGCAAAGTTCACTACAAATCCAGTCCCAATAGTCCTGAACTTACATGTATTTATAGGAAAGTGAAAGACTGAAACAGCATCTCCTGCACAGCTCTGTCCTGGTCCTCCACCCAACTGCCCTTACTCCAGCCACAAAATCCCAGAAATCTGTAACAGTTCTTACTCCTCCCACATTTTCCCCTTTCTTAATTTTCCCTCTCTTTAACATGAAAATCACACTTTACTTTCACTGTCCCTTGAAGTTTGTTTATGCAGGATCAGAACAGACAATGAGGGAGGACCAGATACTTCTCCACAGCCAGCTGTGACTCCTTTAAACTCCATATTCCCAGTATCCTCACATTCAGAGATGAGTAAGTCTGGTCTGGGGGTTCAGATGGAGCCAGGTGAACTGCTCAGCTGTGCACTTTGAGATGCTGGAAGAAAAAAACTGGTTTTTTCAATATATGTGGAACCTCTTCCTCAATAGATGTGCAAAAAATGGAGAGAACAGTGATATTCTCTTTGCTCAGAGCTTCCACAGTTTTAGGACTTTAAAGCTTGCTGCAGAAAAATAAGTGAAGACTTACCCCAGAACCCAGTGACATCTGTGAAAAAAACACAAAATGGTAACTCAAACAAAAACAAAGCCATCTCTTCCAGGACTTGAACTTATGTTCTCTGAATTTGACCTCCTCTCCACTAATGGGTATGAAAATACCCTCGACAATGAAACATTTCTTCATAGGCAATTATCTTAATTTTTATTACACAGGAATTCCTTTTCCTGTCAGACGGGGTTTGGGTGAGCTGAGCACTGCACATGGCATCTCCAGTTCCTCCCAGCAGATATCACAGTGGATGATCTCACAGAATGTGCATTTCCTCTCTACAAAATTTCAAAATGGGACCACCTCCCTACAGATTTCCTATAGCCTAGAAGGAGATTTTAGCTGATTTGTCCCTCCAGCTCAGTGAGAGCAGTGGCTGGACTGCTGCAAGCTTTTAGGAAGCAAAGGTTGGGCCGGGAGAGAGAAATGCTGCTGTACTAAACAAGTGGAAAGCAAATATATGCTGGAAAGAAGAAATAAACTGCAAGAAAGGAGCAGCATGAAGGAAATTTGGTATCATAACTGGTAGAGCAGCAAGGTTTGTAGTTAGTAGGTATGAGCAAGATGATTTTGCCTAAAATGCAGTGACCAGCAGTGGCTTAGTGCATACAATAGCAATTGGCCTCAGAGATCAAATCATCCTACGGGGCTCAAGGTCACCTCCTTTATCACTGAATATCTTGAGCTGGTGTCTGTTAAGGGCTGTCTCTGCATCCCCAGGTCTGGCATTGCAGAGCACTGGTCGTGGTCTCAGACCCCGAGTACCCTGTGCCAATGGCTCAGCACATGATGAGCATGTTCCCTCTCTGAAAGCAGAAACCAAACCAAAACCATGTGTCATCTTGCCAAAACTCACAACTCCACCCTAAATCTCATGACCTTTGGAACCTCAGATCCTAGCAGCAAGTCTTTTACCTCTACCTGGAAGGAATTCCTTGGTGGAGAGCACCCTGTCCCATATGGCCCTGCAAAAAGGGAAATAGGGAATGTTTTCACACCACTGAGCTCTCAGCCCCACTGAAGAGAGCCATTGTGGAGTGACTGCATTATAAAAGTTGTTAAGACCTCTTCCAGACCATAAAATATGCAGCAAAACAGAGTGCCAAATACCAGTCCTCTCCATGGCCCAAGACAAAGAGCTGCCCTGCAAAGCATTAATCCCTGCAGCTGCCTTGAACTATTCGTGTCTCTTGGCTTTACGTAAGGAGCCATTCCATTCTAGCTACCAGCCTCTCCAAAACAGAGATTTGCAGAGCCTTTAACACAATTAAAGGTCATTCTGTCAACAGAAAACCCAAAGATTTGAATGGGAGGCTGTGACTTAGCAGAGAAGGCCAGACTATTTATCTTCAGTGGGGAGTCAGTTTACCCAAAAATGCAGCTATGATTGTTTCTCCCTTACACACATCAACACCCCTGTCTTTCATCCAGCAGCTCCATGGGTTGTACATTCACTTGGGATACGAGGGACCTTGCATCAATTTCCTCCTTTTCCTGGGGCCATCTGAAAATCTCCCATCTTCCTGCCTCTAACCACGAGACCACAGGACAGAGCTTCACAATTAAGCATTTCCAAAGCCCCAAGGGTTGAATTACGGAGGTCAGCACTGCAGGGCCAGCGTGCTGTCCCCTGAAGAGTCACACACCACCTCCTGCTGCTGGGGATGACAGCACCCAGCTCCAGCTGCCCCCAGGGCAAGGTGAGCTGTAGGAGACACAAAAGCAGCTGCAGAAATGTGGGAAGCATCATGGTTTGCTGAGCTCTGTGCAAAATACTCTCCCAGTCTGGATACAGGCTGCAATGTGCCATCTTGAGTCACCGTGTTGAAGGCCTCTGCTGGGATTTTTCATTTTCTCTTACTGACACTATTAAACCTTTCATACATCAACATGGATATGCCATGGATGGGGTGTCCCTTTCCATGGCATCCTTGTTGGTGGCAAGGAAGTTGGAACTACATGATCTTCAAAGCTCCTTCCAATCCAAACCATTCTGAATTCAAATGATTCTGTGAGTATTGGGAAATTTAATCTACAGGCTGGAGAGAAAGCCATGGGCTCTGCTTCTGTGGCAGAAAAGATTTTTAGGGTTTCATCATACAAAGCTCTAAGAAGTAGATTTGAAAAACATCCTCTGCCTGAAGATAAAACATTTTTATTTAAACCAAAGGAACATTTTGTCTTGACACAAGAATGGGTTTTTTTATTTCTTGGGTTATTGAAATAAAGCTACAAATTTTAAGCTTGGCCACAGGAAGACCTAAATTTTTTACAAATGTTGGGCTCTGTAGCTAAGGCACACAAACAAGCAAACAAACAAACAAACAAATATCTGTTTCTCACAGCTCAGCTTCTCATCCCAATAAAATATCTTTCTCCAAACCACTAGTCTTCACTGGGTGTGAGATGCCACGTCTGGTGTTTCCTTATTTGAAGGCCAGGGGATTTCTGCTTAAAAACAACAAGAAGTAATCCTCCCTAGTGACAAGAAGCCCATGTTTCTGGCACGAAAAGCAAAAGCAACAGGTGCATAATTGCACCTTCAGTTGGCAGCTTGTGACAAGATTTGTAATAGTGAAAGTCACTGCACCAGCATCCAGCCCTCATCTCACTTATATTAAGTCAAAAGGAGGCAAACTGGGAGGCTGTGATGCTGCACCTCAGCTGGAGCAGGTTACATGAAAGGCCCTAATAGGCAAAAGACTGTCTGGCAGAGAAATCCCCAGCTTCCACCCAGCATGGTCCCTCTAATTTGCACAAACCATTCCCCAGGATGCCCAGCTCACACCTTTGGATGAGCATTGAAGACTCCTAAGACAAAAAACAAAACAAAACAAAACAAACAAACAAAAAACCAAATAAGCAAAAAAAAAGAAAACAAACCCACAAAAAACCAAAAGCCACTAAGAGCTGGCAAGATTAAGCTAATTTGTCCTTCCCTGTGAGTCATCAAAGTATTTTTAAATGAACTTTGAATAACAGAGCCCTCTTCTCTTGTTCTGCCCGTGTGGTAGATGAGAGCTTCTAGCCCCAGGCAATGTCTTATGGGCATCATTCTGAACAGGAAGCAAAAATTAAGTTGCTCCATTAGCAAAGGAACTTGTTTTCCTCACCACTCGAGTCCAATCTGTCCCAAAGCCCCTAATGGCTCTGGTGCCTTACTTGCAAATGCTCTGATGAAATACTACCAAATCCTGGCTCCCAAGCCCATCCCACACCAGTTTTATGTGGCAGCAAATCCTCACTTTAGAGGCTCCCAGAAGTTTAATGTGCAGTGACTGAAATAACCTGTCTGTTTGGTGACCCAAAATGGCTCAGACAATTACACCTCCACTGGGATCCTCAGAGCTGTGGGGTGCATGGAAACCAGTCTGCATTGAGCCATCAGCTGTGAAAGCATTTTCACTTCTAAATATGTGAATGAACCAGGGGGGAAAAAATGAGGTCAGTGTTTTTCCAATTATTATGGCATTTTCAATTCAGTTTTTGGGTATGTTACTGACAGCAGCTGGACACAACACTGAAATTTCAGGCATGTTGGTGCAGGCTCATCTCTCCTGTATGCCAGCTCCAGTGGGGTTAGAGATGATGTCTCTCCAAAGACCTCAAAATAGGGGTTACTAACTGGAAAATGCTTTATACTGTCATGTGTCAGCACACCCAAGTGTAACAGTATATTGTGTAACCTGGTCTTAGAAGGAACCACGCCTAGGGTTATACATCAGCAATTTGAGAAAAGCATCTTTTGGATCCTTCCCCAGCATGGCCAAAGGACTATTGGAAAGAGGATGTAAAAAAGCAAAACAGCCCCCCAGACAGATATATTTTAAAATGTACTGCAACAATGGATTTTGAACTGCACAGAATAAAAAATAAAAAATTGGAGTATCAGGCCTAATGACACCTATTTTCCTAATTAAACCTATTTTCCTGGAGATTTTTCCCCTGCAACTTTTTCCCAGGACAGAAAGATGTGGCCAGCATTACACTTTGCACTGTTCAGCAGTGGAGGGGGCTGTGGCCTCATTCTGGGGACCAAGTCACTGCTCTCCCCACCAGCAGCTTGCACAAATCCATTAAAAACCCAAAATATTTATGAGGCCACCTTGCCTTTGCCAAATTTTGTTGACCAAGTGACTCAGGTGAAAGTAATGACTGCATGGCAAAGTGTTTGCTGAGGCAAGAGAAAGGACCAAAGGTGGAATGAAACATACCCAAAATACTTGGAAATACCCTTGGTCTTTGATCTGGCTACCAGAAAAACCACAGGCAATGTGCCTTGTGCAACAGGCTGCTCAGGAGAGCAGACAGAACTGAAACCCATGGGCAGGGACACATCTCAGTAATGTTTCACTGATGTGCAACCCTCCAGCCTGTTCTGTCCAAACTTAGAGGGATGCAGGGCTGAGCTGCTCTCGGCTACAAGCCCAAACCCCAACTCTGTTAGCAAAGGCACTGCAAATCAGGACCAGATTTTGGAATTCTGGGTAATATAGGCTTCAGTTAGGCAACTTCAAGTGGAGGTGCAAACCTCACGTGGTGGGTAGAGATGTTGCTCATCTGCTCCTGTCTCCTGGCTAATTTTCTGATTACTCCAGAAATGCATCAGCCAAAGGCACTTTTTAAGTCTCTGTGGCAGAGAGTGAATCTCAGTCCTCCAAGCCCAACTCCCCTGGGTTTTGGGTTTTTTGTGTTTTGGGGTGTTCTGCTGAACACCTGTAAAAAAATCCCTACTGTGGGGAAAGCAGTACTTGAGCTACCCCTGGAAATACAAATGTTGATTCCTGTTGTAAGA
>NW_005054479.1:726142-740968 GCF_000277835.1 Geospiza fortis | reverse complement strand
AATCTCCATGGATTTTCCACCTGATCCAACCAATTCCAAGGCAAAGTTCAACCACCAAATCTGAGAGCTGGAAACATTTCAGCTGATCAGATCTCTTGGGCTCAAGGGCTGTGTTTGCCTCTCCTTGGCTTTACCTCCTCACTGCCCTCCTTGTTGTTGCTCCCATTCCTCGTGTTCCCCTTCCCCAGCCCAGTCTCTTTCCCAGCTCTCATGTTTGCATCAAAGCAAGGACTGCATCCAAATAAGTGTGGCCAGCAGGACGAGGGAAGGGGTTCTTCCCCTCTTCTCTGCTTTTGTGACACCCCTCTGGGGTGCTGTGCTCAGTCTGGGATCCCCAGCATAAGAAGGATGTGGACCTGTTGGAGCAAGTCCAGAGGAAGTGACAGAGATGCCCAGAGGGTGGGAGCATCTTTCCTATGGAGACAGGCTGAGACACATGAGTTTGTTCAGCCTGGAGAAGCCTCTGGGGAGACTTTCTAGAGCCTGCCAGTACCTAAAGGGGCTACAGGAGAGCTGGAGAGGGACTTTTGATGAGGGCGTGTAGTAACAGAACAAGGGAGAATGGCTTCAAACTGGAAGAGAGCAGGTTAAGATTAGATACTAGGAAAAAAAATGCTTTACTGTGAGGGTGGTGAGACCTTGCCACAGACTGCCCAGAGAAGTTGTGGATTCTCCATCCCTGGAAGTGTTCAAAACCAGGTTAGTTGGGGCTTGGAGCAACCTGGCCTAGTGGGTGGCATCCCTGCTCATGGCAGGGGCTTGGAACTGCGTGATCTTTAAGGTCCCTTCCAACCCAAACTGGTTTATGATTTTGTGATGTTTACCTCTCACCTGGGTCTTTTTCACAGCTTTTCTTGACCCAGAAGGGAAACTAAAGGTTTTACATCCAGTCTCTGGGCTCATTCCTGCATGGGAGACAGCAGCAGTTCCCCCAAAATGGGCTGTTCTCCTCTCCAAAATCACAGCGCAGCCTCCTTTTCAGTAGAGGACAACATCCATCCCTTCTCAGGGTGTTCAGCCCAGCCTCACGCTGTGGGGTTGATGTGAGCATCGCTGGCAACCTCCCAACCCAGTGTCACTGTTATTAAAACGTGCCTCACACTCAGCCAGCAAAGTCCTGGGTTGTTTTGGGTTCCACAGTCGTTGCTGCTGCTGAGCATTTTGCAAATATGTGATGATATGGTCACTCGCCTACAGGCACGACGATATAATTAGTCAAAAACGTGATGGAAGCAAAGATAAAGAGAAAACATGGGTAGATCTGGCACAGAGCCTGCCGCTCTCTTCCTTTGTTTATAATATGTGCAAGGGAGAAAAAGCAGAGAAGAAGAAAGGATTTTGTGTATTTGTGGTGCACACAGGTCTCACAGCATTATTAAAGGCTAATTTGATTATCTGTAGCTTTACATTCTGTTCTTCCCAAGATCTGTGAAAAAGTACATGGGATAGGCAAAAAAATTCAGTGCAAGGGGACTCTAAATCTCTCTCCAAAGACAATTAACTGCTGTGATCATTCAGTAATAATGAGTTCATGTTTGCAAACCAGCCTGACCGCAGAATGTGCTGAACACGTTATCATCAGCTCCGAGCTCCCTGAAACCTGATCGTGCTTCAAAACACGCAGGGCTCCTCGTTGTGGAGCGCCGCTGCTTTCTTATCCCCTGCCTCCAAATTTCAGTATTATTCTAAAACTATAATTGAATTTCAATCCTCTGTGTGTGTGTGTGTGAAGAAAGGAAACACTTCTCCCAAGATTTACTGCATGTCTGTTACTGTGTGGGCTGTTTTGACTCTGCAGCGCAGCACAGACCATGCAAACCGCGCGCGATTGGAATCGGTTCAAACTTTTACAGTCCTTCAAATTGGGGCTGGAGCCGGAGAGGAAATACTAAAATCCTGTATATACAACTTCTGTCTGTGAGGGGGAGAGAAATTCCATGAAAATTAAGAACTCAATGATGTATAAATTTATATTCTGTTTAAAGGGTGGGTTGAGTTTTTTTCTTTTTTTTCTTTTCTCTTTTGAGTCTTTTTTTTTTTCTGTTGAAAAAACAATTGAACTCTTATATAAGGAAATCCAGGATCTTTAAATAACACTGGGTCCTGCGAGCTGGTGGCAGAATAGGGGCTCAATCTTTTTAAGCCAAGCCATCTAATTAGCATGTGAGCCAAGTTTTATGAAGGTGAGTCAGTTCAGATATGTTGCTCCTGAGAAAACCGAGCCAATTTCTCTTAATGGCATGTGCTGTGAGTAATTAAACCTGATTCTGCAATCAGCATATTGTCCTTCCTGGCTGCAAACAGCTGCCAGGCTACAGTCAACAGGCCCATGCCCAGCAGCTCCTGCCTGGCAGGGACTGGGAAGGCCCATGGCCAGGATGGGAGGAGCAGAGAATTCAGGATGCTTTTATCACCCTCTGATGGCCTCGCCCTAAAGAGCATTTCAGTACAAAACCCAGTTCAAATACAATAACCTCATCTTGGGCTTTCCTATCCCACCAGTGCAGTGCCCAGTGCCTGGTATCCAAATAGCTGCACTCCACCAGTCCAGTCCTAGCACAGCGCTGATTTTGGAAACAAGGACACCATGACCTGCCCTTGCTGGCTTTCCAAAGGGGCCTCGCAGCCTCCCCAGCTACTGCACGTGGCTCTCATCCACAAGGAAGCTGCTCTAACCGGGACTATTCCCATATTGTTTCCATTATCTTTTTATGACTGTCATGTGGACAGGGGAAAAGGGGAGGCGGGAGGAGACAAATAAGAGCGAAAGAGAAGCAGGATGTCAAGTCCTGCCTTTGAGGAGGGAGCTGACAAAAATGCAACAGTCAACTCCCTCTAGCACATATTTGCAGACACTGAAAATCTGAGGGAGCACAGGCAGCTCCACAATGGGAGAGACCCAGCATTTCCCTCAAATGCCATTTACAGCCTCCCTGTGCAAGCAGGAAGGTTGTAACCTCCATCCCCCTCCATTTTTTTACTTTTTTTGTTTTGTCCCAGGCAATTTGCTCTTGATCACACAGGTCAGGAGAAAGTAAGCACAACAGATTGATAAATTGCTTTCTGCCTGGCAGCCCTGATGTGGCTCCAGCAGGATGTGGCGCTCAGCCCTCCCCAGCCATGCCACATCCTTCTGTCCCAGCAGTGACACACACAGCCCCTGGGTCACAGCACCACAATGGGCACCTCACAGCAGCCCCCAGAACCATGGGTGTTTGCAGCTCACATCCTCATGCACCCCCTTGCATGTCCCCAGGCCCTCACAGGCCAAACCATCTTGTTCTCCATCCCTGTGACAAACGTCTGACCCTGCTGGATGCTGTTTGGAAAATAGGATCGTTTTATTTCATTTTGAGTGGCTCCCACTGGTGCTAATGTGTTAAAGTGCTGCAGCTCATGTTGATGCCACTAGACTGGAGGAGAAGAGCTCATCTGTCCTACCCCAGATGGGTGTCCACACCACCAGGCTTTGGCTCTGCTGCACCAATCTCCAACAATCCCTGCTCTCCATTTACAAGTCAAAATGTTTCTGAAGTTCATCCTCCTGCCGGAGGAGACTAAAATAAATCTCACAAAATTGGTCAGTGAACAAAAGTTTGCTAACTTGGTCAGGGCAAGAAAGGCACAACTGAAGAGTTCTGATCTGGTTGAGAATCGTGTGGCAATATCAGACTGGCTGTCAAAGGAAGAGGTGAGACACAGATAAAAAGGGAAATCATCTTCTCCAAGTACTATTCCTAGCAAAAACTCTGCACTGGTGAAAGCTTTTTCTATAGCTGGTCTTTACTGGGATATTTCTTGGAGCTGTGTGTGAGAACCTCACCTAAACTCTCCAATATATCCTCAAATAAAGCATGTAGAGTTACTGCCTTTGTATTAGGGCACAGACAAATCTCAAAGCAACTCATCACATGCAAAGTGATTGCATCCAATACTCCTACAACATGGCAGCAAACATTGGATGCACATAACTAGGGTGGTCTTTCTTGTCCGTGTATGGTCACATTTCCATTGATGTTTTAACCTTTTCTCAAAACAAATAATTTTTATAATGGAAATGTTTTTCAACCACAGGAAAACCATCAGACCTAAAATGCACATTGCAGTGCCTTATGGGAGCTTCAGTTTCCTCCTGGGGATTCCATTTTCTGCAGGGGAAAGAGGCACAGTCAGACTGCACTGGAAGAACAGTTTGAGACCAAAAAAGAGACAGCAGGATGGGCAGCCAGGTGGCTGAAACAAGCTGGATCAGGAAAGGCAAATTGCTTCTGTCACCCTCAGCTGCAGCAGATTCAGTTCCGTTTTAACAGACCCAAGAAGATTTCTGTTTTCATCAAAAGTGTCTGCAAAAGAAAAATCACTTTCAGGCAAGGACTCATTGTTTCCTTCCTTTCTGCTGAGCGATGACAGATCTCACAGAAGCCCTAAGGATAGGTGAAGTAGGAGAACCACATAAATATAAGCTAAAATGCAGCTCTACTTCCTTCCCGTGGAATACCATCAGCCCTTGTAAATCCTGCAATGTGAGCAGCTGGTTCAGAGGCAGAGGGGAACAATAAACAACACAGGAAGCGATTGCTGGCATGGCTGGAGAAGGTCACAGGGAGCCCAAAATCAGAGTCCCTGTGGTGCTGTGGGCTGTGTATGCAGTCCCCAGGAGGGATACAGGCCAAAGGTGTGATGAGAAAGCAATGAGAAGTGCAGTAGCTGTCACAGGGTCACCTAACGCATCAGTGGCAAAGCCATGCTCTCCATCTCTTCACACCCTGTCTGGAGAACTGTGTGTAGACACCAAAATAAGTAAAAGATGGGCAAAAACCTCTTGTTCCCATGGTTTGTGCCTCTTTTTTCACCCACCTGTCCCACCAAGGCTGGAGAGAGTGGGACAGGCTTCAGGACTGATTCTTTTAAAAGCCATCTGGAGATGGAGAGTGCACCACCTCTCCCCCTGAGTGACATGGGAGGAAGGGGCATCTCTGAATAGAAATATCAGTTTAGTCCCATGCTTGCACCACTTCTTAAACTTCTTAGAGAAAAAGTAAACCAGTTGGCTTTGGGGGCTCTCACCAGTGGGTCATGCATTGTTCCTGAAGCACCAGCACAACTTCTTCCTCAGTTGTTAGCAACAACTTTTGGGCACAGCAGTGTGACCCCAGCACTGCTGCCCACAGGGACATCGGGGACATCAGGGGATGTCAGGGACAGGGGCATCCCTGTTCAGGTTGCCCTGCAGCTCTTTGCTGGGTCTGCTCCTGACACACTGAGCTCACTGTGCCCTGCCACCCTGGGCAGCAGGCACTGTCAGGCCAGCTGAGATGTGCCTGCACACCTCTGCTGCCTAGGTAGCCATCTGCCAAAAAAGCTCATCTAGGCCACAGAAAGCTGAGAGGAGACACGGTTGCTGTCTATAAATACACTGGGGCAAGCATCAGAGAGGCAGCTGAGCTATTGAAGCTAAAAGACAATGTTGGCACAGGAACAAACGGGTATGAAGAGGCCAGGAATAAATTAAGCAAAAAATTAGAGAGAGAAAACAACCCTCTGAGAAGCTCTTGCCTGGAAGAGGCTTCCAGTAGGGACTACATGACAAAAAGTGGTTTTCAGTCAGATGGATCTGACTAAATTAATGAAGATGTGGGGTGGGCATAGGGGTGGCTGTACATCACTGCTGTTTGAAACACCCAAGGTCACAGCATGCATCCAAGGGATCCTTCCTACTCCTACATCCCACATTCCTGTATGAATGCAGAGGTGCCAATATGCTGGACACACAGGCAAATACAGAGACATAGATACACATGTTAGATTTGACCTAAGATGTCCCAATGTCATCACAGAATCACTGAATGGGTTGGGTTGGTAGGAGACCTTGAAGATTATCTAATTCCAAACTCCCTGTCGTGGGCAGGAACACCTTCCACTAGACCAGGTTGCTCAGAGCCCCATCCAGCCTGGCCATGAACACTTCAGGGATGGGGTACACTGTTCCTGTGTCCCTGAGCAGCCTGTTCTAGTGTCTTCTGGCCCTTACAGCAAAGAATTTCTTCCTAATATCTAATCTAAACCTACTCTCTTTCAGCTTGAAGCCATTACCCCTTGTTCTGTAGCTGTATGCCCTTGTCAAAAGTCTTCTCCCATCCTTCCTGTAAGTTCCCTTCAGGTACTGAAGGGATTTAGGTCCTGAAGCTTCTCTTTTCCAGGCTGGACAATCCCAATTCTCTCAGCCTTTCCTCACTGGAGAGGTGCTCCATCCCTCTCATCACCTTGGTGCCTCCTCTGGATTCACTCCAGCAGCTCCAGGTCCTTCCTGTGCTGGTCCCAGAGCTGGACACAGCCCTGCAGGTGGGGTCTCACCTGAGTGGGGCAGAGGGGCAGAACCCCCTCCCTCACCCTGCCCACGCTGCCTTGGATGCAGCCCAGGACAGGGGTGGTTTCTGGGCTCCCTGTGCACATGGCCAGCTCATGTCCAGTTCGCCATCCACCAGCACCCCCAAGGCCTTCTTGGCAAGGCTGGTTTTGGTCTGTTCCTCCCCCAGCCTGGATTGATACCAGGAATTGCCCTGACTCAGGTGTTACACCAGCACCTGGCCTGTTAAACTGCATGAGGTTCCCATGGGCTGTGTGCTGGGTGTGTGCAGCCCCCAGGGCCTGGGGAGGTCCCTCTGGATGGCATCCCATCTTTTAGGTGTGTCAGCAGCACCACGCTGAGGTCCCATCAGAGTGTCCATGTTTGGAAATGTAGATAAGGGTAAAAAGCCCACTATAAATTTTTCCATGAGTTTGGCCATTTTTGTAACCAATTTTGTGCTCATGCCCACCAGGACTCTGTTGCAAAGAGATTGCAGAGGTACATTTGTACTTAATTGTGTATGATGCATAAACATGTTTGAAATACAGGTTCCCTGATATCCCTGAGATACCTTACTCAGGTTAACTCAGGTGCTGTAACTCAAATTCCTTCTGTAAACACTTCTAGGCTACATTATCTTTCACATCTACTCCAGCTGTATTATTCCAGTCATCCCAAATGAGGGCAAATAAACCCTTCCCAGCATACCCCCATAATATTTGTCCATACTTTTAGCTTCAGTCTTGGGGATGCTGTTGTTACCAAGCATAGCACTCACTACATGTATTTTTTCAATAAATATCCATGGCTGTTCTCACAGGCACAGAATCATTTTACATAAAACACCATCAGCTCTTCTTCCATTCCATGATCTACAAGTCTTTTTAGGATTTTTGACCATTGGAGACTGGAAATGTGAGGAATTTTATCAGATTTAAGAGAGGGTGAACGTGGAACCATCAGAGAGAGACTGTTTTGTGTCATTCTCCTGATTCCAAAAGAGCCACAAAAAGCTCCACTGCATCTACAAGTGCATCTAGAGGTAAAAAACTGAATTTTATTCACTTTGACAACATAGAGAAATGCACTCTTGCAGCTGTGCAATAATGTACCATGCAATAACCCATGTCTGACTAGCTTAATATTTATTCCAAAAACACTTTCCCCTCAGATGTGCTTGGTTTGCAGACTTCAGGAACGTGCTCCCACTCCTCTCAAGAAAGATGAAGGCATGGAATATCTGAAAGTCCTCTCCTTTCTGGGTTGCCCAAAGACATTCTCCTCCTTGTCTTGTGCCCTGGAGAAAACAACGTGTGAGGCCAGGAGCTAACCCCACACTTGTGAATTGAGACAATTTTCCCATTCCAGCACATGGCTCTTGCATATTTTGTTTCAAAATGAAATGGTGTTAAGGAGACCTTTGGGAACAGAAATAAAAATGGCATTTTATTTCATTTTTTGGTTTTCTTTTTTTCTGTTTTTTGCCCTATCCATCAATTCTTCTCAAGACCTCAAGTCCCAGGACATCCTGTCTGACACAATCCAGAGCTAGCCCCTTCAGGCTCTAAATAAAGTCGCAGCTTTGGGGTTTCCAGGCAGAAAGTTCACTGGAAGAGCCATAGGAGGAGTTTTGTCCTTCCTAAGGAGGATGAGAAATTGCAAGAGAAACCTGGATGCTGGTTGCAAAGGTAGGAACTAAACTCTTTGAGGAGCAGGAAAAACCCATTAATTTTTTTTCTTCTTGTGCCCATGTTGATGGTGTTTTAACAAAGTCTAATTTAATTTGAGAGTGTTCACAGCAGCTCACAATAGTGACAAGAATAAATGAGCCATGACTTTTCATTCCAAGAACTGTAGATGGGGAATTTATAGATGGGATATTGTGAAAACTGAGTTCCCTACAGGTTCCTCCTCTCTCAGTATTCATCTGAAACACTCATTTGTCAGCTCCCTGTTCTAACACAGGAACTGCCTCCCCTGACTCACCAGGGAGCCACAAGATCCTCAAGTATTCCTGCATGGGAAGATCTCCTCTGCACCCAAAGGACATCCCTTTCTCCAGACCCTCCCAGAGAGGACAGCAAGCCCCAAATCTGCCTAAGGAGCTGTCTCAAGAAGGAGAAAAGGAGGTGATCTCTCCATGCTTTTCACATTCTGTGAGTAAAGGGGCATGGGAGAAGAACACATTGCAGCTAAAGTGCTTTTATTTCTGGAGATGTTTCTCCACCTTATGATCGTGTGTCACGCTGCTGTCACTGTGCTGGCGCCTCAGTAGTTAGAACTGCTGTGTCTCCAAGCACAACTCTTTAAAGCCTCATGGTGACCCAAAAGTCCCTGAAATTCAAAGCAAATTCCTTTGCTCCGCTTGTCTTTCAGATGCAGTGAGAAAGAGGGATCCACCTTGGAGCCCAATGACAGCAAATTGGCCCATTTCATCCCCACTCACAGCAGGCAGGAACATGCAATCTGGAAATCATTGTCACCTTATAAAAGTGGCCACTTATTTTGAGGACCCAGTAAGTCAGAGCCTGCTTCATACGTGGAGCTTGGCACAGCTTTCCTCCCAACTTTCCTATATGAAATTTTAGGCTTAACACCTTTTTTTCTGCAAAATTTGCTTTTGAGTGTTGAGCTGTTTTCCTGCTAAAGTTTGCCTCATGCTGAGATCTAAAAAACAGAGCTTTTTGGCTAAAAATGAATCGCTGAGGTCAGAAAGTTTCTACAGACCTCAAAAAGTCCATGGTCCTAAGTGATTTAAGGCTACAGCCCTAGGAGTGCTTTTGGGACAGTATTTGAACCAGAAATTGGGTTGGCCACTGGTCAGTTCCCTGTGACACTGTCACTTTAGGAGGTATTTTACAATTTGAGGTGTATTTCAAGATGGTGGCTGTGGCAGAAGAATCTACCGTGTAGTATGGACTTTAGAGACAAAGGTGACTGCAGCAGGGCAAGAAGGGAGGAGGGATTCCTTCCTGGGCCTCTCTCCTCCATCTCTGGCCTTCAGCATCCTAAGTTACTGACTTCCCAAGCCATGCTCGTATTGCTCCTCAACAGAGCACTGCAAGTTCATTTTTACAAATCTTCCACCATTTGCCTCTAATCCCCCTCCTCTCCCACCTGGAAGGTGACTTCCTCACCTCCCACACTAGGATGCACCCAGTGCAGCCACCTGGGAGCCAGCAGCCACTCAGGATGCCAGGGCTGTGGTTTCCAGCACAACAAAAATAACATCAGGGCTATCAACCTATTTCAGGACCCTTCCCTCATGCAGGGCTACCCAGCCAAACTATTCCAGGCTGCTACTGTACTGGCTGCTGGACACTGCCTGCCTGTGCCCTGCATACTGTACATTCCCTTGTAAGGGCTTGCCCCATTCCCTGCTCTGCTCTGAGGTGTCATCTGGCCTTTTGCCCCACACCTGCTGGCAGAAAGGTCCCCACAACACCCACTCTTGAAATCCTGCTCCCAAGGCTTTCCTGGGAGCTCCCTGGCAGGATTCAATGGCTTTGACCTAAAGAAGGTGTTGCCAGGGCAGAGCTGAGATGCTGGGTTGTGGTCCTGTGGTGCAGGGTGTGGTTCTCTGGTCATGCAGAAGCCATGCTTCTCTGTAGGATATGTTTTAAAACCCCATTTTTCTGTACTAGGTCCTCTGCAGTGAGCCAAGGCCTGGAATTAGGGTGAGGGAGGAGGGAGGGTGCCATGAGAGCCAGGTCCAGCACAGGCCCCAGCTCAGCTATCCATCAGAAATCCTAGAGCTGGAGCTTCTCTCAGGGTTTATCATCACCGATGTCAGCAATCCACAACAGCAAACCCAGACCTTTACAAGATTCACAGGAGCACTTTGATCATTGCTGAGGAACAGGATGGCAACAACCTGTGTTGGTGTGAGATGGGATTCAGGGCCTCACCAAGGCCTGCAGGGATAAACATTATTAATTATGTAGTCTTGAAAGAGAAATGGGCAAAGATGATAAATAGTAGGCTTTACAAGTGTCAAGACTGCTGAGGACTGGGGACTGGAGTCATCCTATCCCTCTGTATTTTTAGTAAGATGTCTCACTGTTCTGTGTTTTCTTACAGTCTGTGGCAACAATTCAAACCTTAGGTCTACAGCAACCCATCTCTGTTGACTTCAGAGGGAACCTGGGTGCTGCTTCAAAGTTAAGGGCCTGGTTTAGTGGGTGAACTTAAGCTGAAACCTTCAGTTTAGCACCAAAGAGCTCCTCCATGAACATCCCTGTGACACAAAGATGTCTGAGAGTGCTGACCTGTGGAAAACACCTTGAGACCAGGGAGGAGCTGCAGCCTCCACAGTGAACCAGTTGCAGGTCATCTCTGTTGGATGCGGGGTCATATCCAAAATTCCTGCCGTGGCAGTGTCAGGGAATCATAGAATACCCTGAGCTTGAAGGAACCCACGAGGATCATTGGGTCCAGTGGCTGGCCCTACACAGGACAGAGAGTCACACCATGTGCTTGAGAGCCCTGACCAAACACTCCTTGAGCTCTGCCAGGCTGGTGCTGTGACCACTGCCCTGTTGGAACCTGTTCCAGTGCCCAGCCACCCTCTGGGTGAAGGCCTTTTTCTAATATCCAACCTAAACCTCCCCTGACACAACTTCAGGCCATTCCCTGGGTCCTGTTACTGTCACCACAGAGCAGAGATCAGTGTCTGTCCCTCCTCTTCCCCTCATGAGGAATTTGTAACTTCACTGAGGTCTCCTCTCTGTCCCCTCCAGGCTGAACAGACCAAGTGCCCTCAGCCTCCCCTCAAGGCCCTTCACCATCTCTCCCAGCTGAGCTTCCCAAGGGAACTTCTCCTCCCACAGTCTGCACCCACCAAAGATACTGAGCACCTGATAGACACACATCAGGAACTTTCAGTGCTTAATTCAAAATTCACATCCCTCAAATCCGCCCAGCTGCTGTTTACTCCTGGAAATACCTGAGATTTGTACAGACATGGCTCCCACCAGCAAGGTGCCTTCCTGCCTGTTAGTGGGCAGTGTCTTCCTCTGTATCACTGGTTTTTTACTTACCTTTTACTCCTGCTTTAATGGAATAAAATATTTTAATATCCAATCTAAAAATGAGCAGGGATCTCACCATGTGAGGCGCACAAAGAGCAGCATGAGCAGAAAGAAAAGCACACTAGAAATGTCTGGTTTGCCTATTCACAGCCACAGTCCTTGTGAAAGACTCAAGACACATTTTCACATTGTTCATTTTGGCATTGCTCATTTCTCACACTGCACTCAGAGAAAGTCTCGGTGCTGGGAAGTGCTTGGGTTTTGTTCTGGAAATGGATCCCTCATCCATGGCACAGCAGCCATGACAATACTTGTCACAGGAGGCACTAAACACCTGCCAAGAGCAACAGGAACAGATGAGGCAGTGTGCAGGGCAGCCTTGCAGCAGGAGATGCTTCCTGCTGCCCCAGCCAGCCACCTCAGTCAGCACCCATATCTGAGGAGCTGACTGTGTGACTAACCAACACTGAGGCATGAGATTTTGTATATGAAGAGCACCATTTGCTGCAGAACTTCCTTCCCTTTTTCAATGGAATCATAGATTGGCTTGAGTCAGAAGAGACCTTAAGGATCACCAGGTCCAACACCCCTGCCATGGACAGGGATGACACCCACCAGACCAGGTTGCTCAGAGCCCCATCCAACCTGGCCTTGAACACTTCCAGGGATGGGGCATCCACAACATCTTTGGACAACCAGTCCCAGTGCCTCACCAACCCCATCCATGGGGGTGAACCAATGAGGACAATTCAGTTTTCAAACCCAACAGAAGCTCTGCAGATTTTAAGCAGTACTGTGTCTCTGCTGTCTCTGCAATGTTCCTTCCAGACAGGCACAACCTTCAGTCGAAGCGCTGCTCAGCTGGGCACCTTCAAAAGCTCACACAGCAATCCCAAGCCAGCTTACTGCTCCACTGCCTCATACTGAGAGGAGCCACTTTGCAAACTCTGGAAGCTGTTTTCCCTTGACCCATCAGATAAGGCTGCTGCAGGATCCAATTTCCCAGCAACACTCCTGGCCAGCAACTAAAGCAATTCCTGCAGTAGCCCAGCCTGATAAAACTGCTGCTAGATTCCTCCCTTTTTGGCTGAAGATTTCATTTGAGATCTAGTATCCCACTGTGCACTCCCCCAGACTTCCAAAATGTTCTTCTCTAAACAGCTTTCTGTCTTGCTCTGCCAGGCTTTGCACATCTGGACTCCAGACCTCATTGTCACTGACCCAGGACTCACCACAGTTCTCCTCCTCCAGCTCAAAATTAAACAGACACAGCCACCCTGATCTGAGCACAGCCCTTCTGCCAGGTGGTGTCAGCATCCCACAGGGCCAGGTCCAAGAGCTCACGTTTGCTTTTAAAACAAAACAGCCCTGGCTGAAGGCGCCCACGCCAAATTCCTGGGAACCCCACAAAACATCAGCTGTGTCCTCGGTAATTCATACAGCCTCTCCACCCACATCAGTCTGAGGATGAAATCAGGGAAAATCTCTTATATGGCTCCTTGTTTCTGCTGAAGGTGGAAAACCCAGCAAATAGCCCATGGAAATGGTCTGAAATTGCATTCCTTCAGAAGCACCAGCAGTCACCAGGTAAATCCCCACCAGTGGGAACCCTCTGCAGGTGAACCTACTGGTGAGTGTAATTTCTGTTCCATGCACTATTTTGGAGTACAAAGCAATTAGGATCAGGCCACAGGGGCCAGGCTGTCCCCAGCCCCTCAGGAAGCACCAGAATCACCCTCTCCTCCCCTCTGCTTTATGCATTTCAGAGAAAGGTACCCAGCCCCGTACCTGCTGTGTGCAGGGTGTCTCCTGCCTCTATGTCACCCTGCCCAGAGCCATCACACTGACATCTTGGAGCTGTAAGCCCTTAGGATGTAAGCCCACAGGAAGAAAAGAAAGATCCATGTCATACAGCTGCTTTGCTCTAAAATAATAACCTACCCTTGCTCCATACTGTTCCCTGCAACCAGTTGTGAATTTGTGTGAAGCTTCTGGTGACCTTCAGGGTGTCTCTGGAAAGATTCCATACAATAAACTTCCGGCAATAAAACACTTTCTTTTGTCTCATCAAGATGAATCCCTTTGCTTATGGAACTTGGCCCCTTCCAGACATCCAGCTCGTTCCAGCACAGAAACTCTCCAGGTGCAGTTTGTCCTGCTCCTGTTTGAGGAGAACATCCTCATCTTCTCCATCTTCTGCTCTGAATTATCAGGTGTAAATCAGCACTAATGATTCCCACCTGGAAGAGTCTGGGGGAAACATAGACTGGGCAGATGTTCTGCTTTCAGAAGACAGCAAGTGATATATCTGTAAGAGCAACAGGCAGGGTGAGAGAAGTGAGGCTGCTATTAGCAACCCTTGGAGGGAAGGGTCAGGACAAGCTACTATCAATTTGATGCTATCAAGCAACAGGGAGAAGCACAGGGAGATCTGAACCCCTCCTTCAGAAGTTCCTTCCTCTGGTATCACCTAACCTGACCCTTGCTGTATTAAAAATGTAATTTTTGCTCAATTCCTGAATCCCAAGGCCCCATCCATCGCTGAACACTGTGATGGGTGCCAGGACCATGTCCTGCACATGTGTCTCTCCTCTTTAGCAGACACCCAGAGTATCTCAGTGCATCTGGTGTTGACAAGATGGGCTTTAACTCTGGAGAGCTCTTGGGTGCCAGAATGACAGCACTGAAGAATGAGATCTTCTGCTGCTGGAACGGGCGTGTGTTCAACAATGACTCAGGACAGGAAAATGCCACTTACTGAAACTCCAATGCTTGTTTCTCAACCAGCCAAAGCTCTTGGAGGTCTCCCATCTAAATGCTAACCAGGCCTGGAGCTGCATGTCTTTTGAGACCTCACAAGAGCAGCTGCAGTATAAGAAGGACACTGTCCTATTCAGGGCAAACTGGGAGACAGTCAATTTGTAGAAAGAGCCTCCTGGAATTTTTAATAGGTTAATATTGAACATTTTATTTCAGCTCTCCTGCTTCAAATTTCACTGATCAGTGGGTTGCTGGGCAAAACACACAGGTTTTGTTGGTTCATATTGGTGCCTGAGTGCAATGCTTTGAGGCACAGAGTCTGTGACCAGGGAATCTAAAGAGAGGAGGAGGTGGCTAGTCAAAGAAAACAAAATATGCTATTACATTAATGCATATGGTAGGGTGGAAGTTTTCTCCTGGCATCATCTCCCAAGGTCTCAGTCTGCAATCTGCCCTCAGTGTGCTTGTTCAGGCAAAAATCTACGATCAGAATATGGGATTTCATCTGTGCTCTCCCCCAACCCACACTGAAACCCTGATTCCAAATAAATTACGCCAAAAAGAACCCCCCCCCCGCCCTAAGAATTGTGCAAGGATTAGCATCGTGCAGGGATCTCTTTAAACCCTTCCCCCAGCCCGACACCCCATCCTAGCAAAGATCCGGACCGAGCTCAGGTTTTACGGGCG
>NW_005054479.1:716329-726027 GCF_000277835.1 Geospiza fortis | reverse complement strand
CCCGCGGCGGGGAGAGCCGCGGGTGCCCGCACAGAGCCGAGACTGAGCGGCGGCAGGACCGGGCTCGGGGCTGCGGATGCCCCGGCGAGGATGCAGACCTGCGGGGCTGGGGGTGCACAGGGGAGGATGGGAGGATGGGAGGATGCAGACCTGTGGGGCTGGGGGTGCACAGGGGAGGATGCGAACCTGCGGGGCTGGGGATGCACAAGGAGGATGCAAACCTGCGGGGCTGGGGATGCACAAGGAGGATGCAAACCTGCGGGGCTGGGGATGCACAGGGAGGATGCAAACCTGCTGCTGCTGCTGCTCCCGGCCGGACTTGGGCTCCCTCCCGCAGCACGCAGAGATGCTGAAACCCGACCCGGAGCAGTGAGAGATGCCGCGGTGCACCCACACACAAAAGCCTGCTCGGATGGTGCAGATACCTATGGCACCCATAAATTATAAACACACTGGGCAGTGTAAAACTAGGAATAACTTCTCTTGGACCACAATGTAAGGTCATTTAAACAGCACAGCAAGCAAGAGCATGTGGGTGCTTTCTAGCACTCCTGGCACAGTCAGACACAATTTCACATATATCAGTGCTGTGATTACCAAAAAGCCATACAAAGATGATGTAGGTGCACTTACAAGGCACCCTGGTAATAAATGTTGCCAGAGGGAAGCCAAGATAAACACAAGGGGCTGCAAAAAAGCAGAGCATCCCCTCAAAACACAAGGAAGATGGCTGGTAAAACAATAAAAATTAGGTAAATGCTATTAGGAGCAGAGAAACACACCACCATCATTACCCTTCCCCTTTATGGGACTGGGCAGTAGCAAATCAGGCATAAATTGGAAAATAGAAGAAAAAAGAGAATGAGCAGATTGGCTCTGACTTGCTCCTTCAAGCCTGGACACCTTGAGCTGGGTGAGTGGGAGGCACCAGCCTGCAGCCACCAGCACTCACTGCACGGCACTCAGCAGTGTCACCGTGATATTTTCTGAAAAATCCTCTTTGCCCAGGATTTATTTCCTGGGAAGCTGAGAAGCCTCAGAGAGGAATGAAAACAATAATTATCTGATTGCTGCTCCTGTGTTTGCTGCTTTGGAATGTGGCTTGGACATTGTTTACCCACTGGTGCACCTTTGATTGGTTCCATGTGAATTGTTTTTTCTTAATGGCCAATCACCATCAGCTGTGTTGGACCATGAGGAGTCAGTCACCAGCTTTCATTGTTATTCTTGTGAAGCCTTCTGATGTATCCTTTCTCTTTCTTTAGTATAGTTTTATTATAGCATTCATAATATAATATAATATAATATAATATAATATAATATAATATAATATAATATAATATAATATAATATAATAATAAATCAGCCTTCTGAGAACTTGGAGTCAGATTCTCATCTCTCACCTCGTCCTGGGAAACTCATGAACTCCTCACACCAGCTGTGTGTTTTTACCCTGATGTGTATGGGACTGCTGGAGACTGACCATTGGATGGATGGATGGATGGATGGATGGATGGATGGATGGATGGATGGATGGATGGATGGATGGACGGACTGATTCATATGCAACACAAAGCTCTGCTGGGGAAGGACTACAACCTCCTGAACATGAGGGCCTCCTCATAAACTCTAAGCACAAGAGAGCAGCTAAGGGCTGAAAGCACTGTTCAGATCTGCTCCAAAACCTGTTAGCATAATCCCTTATGGGTCCAGACTAGTGTTGTGATCCATACAAATATCCCACCTCCCTTTGAATTTTGCTAAGTGCCTGGATTCAGCAAGACCCCTCAGCAACACGTTCCAGAATATGATTGCACTTTCCATGAGAAAACTCTGTGCAGATGCCCCTTGAATGAGGTGTGTGACATAAAAAAACCCCAACACAATCACATAAAACAGTGGGAGATCCTCACTTTGGAGAGCAGAGCAACAGCTCATCTCAGAAAGGAAATCCTTGATGCTGGGGCCAGGTCCTCAGCCTGGGTTTTTCCTAAGCTCTGCACTTCTCAAACCACATAGCCTGGGAAGCACTGTAATTGATTAAAAAGTGAAACCCACTGTTTTTTAGCTCCTCACCCCTCCTTTTCATGTGGAAGGAGGCTATTTCAGAGCTGAGCTCCAGGATCTAAAGGCCACAAACTTGGGCAGCGATCAATGGAAAGTCTGTCTGAGGGTGTGAAGGAAAAGAAATGCATTCACACAGGGAAATCTGGCATCAGCAGAGGCAGCAAATGAGACAGAGAAAAAGGTTTCCTCTCTCTTGGGGGAAAAAGAACCAGAGCTATCCCAGAAACTTTTATGGACTACAGTGCTGCAGCCAAACCTGGAATCTCCTGGCTGCTGCAAAGGACTTTCTGATATTCCCCCAATACACACAGTGAAGCAGCCTGTTTCACACGCTACTTGTTCCTGTTGATTTATGTTCACCAAGCTTTGTCTGTTGGAAGAAAAACAGCGCCAATGACAAGTGAGGTTCTCCAAGGAGAGTGCAACTGTCCACAGGATTTCCCTTCAGGAAGAGCTTTGGAGGAGAAGCAGCACAAGCTGGATAACCCCAGCAGTGAGAGCATTAGTGAGCACACACCCACTCCTGCTGATCCTTCCATTCCTTCCAGCCCAGCCCAGAGATGAGGCTGGGCTGTGTTTCCTGACCCTAACATGATTCCTTGCTCATTGGTACCAAGGAAGCCATCAAATCCACCAGTTCTGCCTGGTGAGGATGGAACTCTTGCCTGCAAAGACTCCCTGTTGACATTTCAAGCATCCTCTTTTCTAGCAAATTGAAAAATCCCATGGATCATTCTTCTGTAACCCTAAATTCACTCCTAAAACTGCAAAAGCCAAAGTTAGAAGGTCTGTGAGCAGCAGGATTAAGCAAGACTGGATTCCCACCAAGCAGGGCAGCTAGAGCTGGCTGGCTGAAACTGGGTGGGAAATTATTTACCTTTATTCCTTCCCTGCCCAGACAGAGATTTTTACATTGTTTATGAACTTGTAATACCTTCAACAACTCTCCCCATATGTAAAGTTTATTTAAAAATGGCCATGAGCTTGTTGGGGGACCAGCAGGCAGAGGTCACAGTATGTAATCTTTATTTCTTCAGTAAACCTAATGAAAAAAAAAGAAATAAATACTTGTCATTCAACTTAACAATGATTTGTTCAAGGACAAAGTGAAAGCCAGGTGCAGGTTACAGCAAAGGCAGCACTCTGAGGGGCAGCCCATTCCCTCTGGCCTGCCCTGTCTGCTGTGGGCATCCCTGCCTGCAGGAGCATCAGCAAAAACCAAACTGCTCTCATGTTAGAGCTGGAACCCAGCCCAAGAGTCCCAACTCAACCTGAGCACACAGATATCAAAAATCAAACAAATAAACAAACAAACCAACAACACATAACCCCAACAATTATTACCAAAAAAAAAAAAAAAAAAAAGCAAAATTTGACCTGCTAAAAGATCCATCAGTTTAAAACTTCCCCTAGTGTTCTCCAAAGGTTGGAGGTATTCCAGCATGGTTCTCCAACAGGAATGCAGTGCTGGACCTGCAGGTCCTCCTGGAGCAATGTCTGTACACACCAGCTGCATAAAGGGCCTCACCACTCAGTTGCCTCCTTGTTTCTGTGTAAGAACACACTTTCTTGTGTGCTCCCTCTTTCCAGGGAGCTGGGAGCACAGGGGGGGACTGCAGGCTTGCAGTTTCCCCTGCTGGGGTAACGTGCATGTTACATCTCCCTGTGATGTTCCCATTCCTTTCTTCCACACTGCCCTTTTATGAGATGCTGGATTGAGCACCATTCAGTTCTTGCCTTACAGCTAGTACAGGTGGAGAAAAAGAACCAGAATCAAACCACTCCAGGTGCATTTGCTTCATTCCTGGACTTTGCAGCCATGTTCCTAGCACCATTGGTTGAGAAATGATATGGTTTTGGCTCACATTTTCATGGCAGCTTTACACTGGGAAATATCTCTGTCAGAGGACTGAGAGCTGCACAGGAATGTATTTCATTTGGAACTCTGCAGGTTGATGGTTGCCAGTTGCTGGGCCCAACATCAGGATCTCCTCACAGCTCCATCAGGAAGTTGTACTACCAGGTGTGATCATTTTATGGCAACTCTGTCTTTTTTCCGGACTGCAGAGGGAATTGACAGCAAAGCTCTGATCTGGAAATGCTGTTTGGACAGAGAGCAGTGGTGTTCTCCCTGTCTGGCCCACATGTGCTTGGGCTTAAAAAGGATGAGACCTCCAAGCAATGGCAGCTGGAGTGGGGGTCCAAAAGATATCATTGCACTGCCTTAACCCTGCAGCCAGCAAAGCAGTCCAGAATGGGGGAGGAGGCTTCTCTGTCACATGGGCTGGATCAGGGACAGGCTACATCCCCTAGTAAGAGTCAGAACAGGCTCACAAGATGAGCTAAAGGGCCAAGAACAAGTCATGCTTACAAGTATATCCCAAAACAAGAGAAGGAGTGGTATGCATACAATCCCTTCAGAGTCAAGGATTGGGCTGGGGGTCAGAGATAAGCAGAGCTTGGGAAAAATGCTTGGGATTTCCAGGCCAGTGTCCTAACCAGTTGTGTTCTACTTCTCTTTCTCTCTTCATGGATACAGTGATCAGCAAACTCAGAGAGATAAAGCAGAGGCTCCTCAAACACAAGGAAGAGATTCCCCAGGGACACCAGACATGGCAGAAGCAGCTGCAGTGGATGTTGATGGGGGAGCTCACACCCTGCTGAAGCATCAATCAGTGCAGCTCCCAGCTGTGCAGGTTTGTGCCTGCAAAGAACCCACCCCTCCCCTCACCTGGCTGTTGTCCCAGACAGAAACCCCTGTGCCACCCACCCACCCCACTGTGCTGCAGGTTTCACTGGCAGCTCCTCCCTCTGCCACCCCTGCTGCAGGTGCAAGGAGCAGCTGAAGCAAAATGCCAGCTGAGAGTGCAATGAGGCACGGAGCAAATCCTCCCTGGCCAGGCTGCAGGCAGGATTTCACAGGGAAGTGTTTTACAGTGTCAGGGTCGATTACATCCTTTGGCTCCAACTGGCTTCTCCAGATTTCACACACGATTTTCACAGGAGGAGAGAGAAATTAAATAGAAGTGCAGAGAGCAGGTTTCCTGCAATTTTTGAGCCTTCTCTTTATTTCTGCACAATGGGGAACCTCTTTTGTCCCCAGACCTCCTCTCCTAAGCTGACACTCCCAATCATCACTCAATAAGATAGGGAAGTTCTAGCCCCAATGCTCAAACAGACCTAAAGACACATCTCCAACTAAATAACAACCTCTTCAGGCTGAGAAGGTACTTTTTCCAAGATGGAAAAAAATAATTCTAATAATTTTATATCAGTCCAAAAGATGCTGTAATTTCAGCCATGGTGGGGTTCAGCTCACAGCTCCTTCTGAATCAAGGACTTGCATTCCCTCCCCTCTGCCCCAGCTTTAGCCACAGGGAAGAGTCTGTCCCCAGTTCTATGACTTTTTCAAGGCATGTTCTATAAGGAGAGATCCAGAAATGCCTCAGGAGCAAGGGTGAGTAACCACTGCCCCAGTATCAGTGTCTAATATCATGCACGAACTAAATCGAAAGGGCAAAAAGAGAGGCTGGAAAGAACACTCCCTTCCTCCTCCAGGGCAGCTAAATCCATCCCCTGCCCACAGTGGGATCAGCTGCAGCTGAAAAAGTCCTGGCTGGAGCTTATCCAGTACAGTCTTCAAACTTTCCTGTGCTGGAAGGCCTCCCAGCACAATTCACACTAATGCTTCTCTAATCTCATGTTAGAAAAACCTCCTTATTGAACCTAAACCTCCCAGGATGCTTTTTTTGTCTGTTACTTCTTGTCTTTTCCCCAGAATGATGCAGAAGGAAGAAGGTAATCACTGTCTCTGCTGTTGACCCTTTGTGTGGCCCTCTCTGGACTAGCTGCTTGTCCAAATGTCCTTGCCAGCCATGATTTCAGAGATCTCAGGGGGTTTTCTTGCCCTCCAAATTTCTCTGGTGACACAGAGGATTGAATCAGACTGAACAGACCCCCGTGCATCAGCCCAGCTCCCTGGGAAATGGAAGGACCAACAACCCGCGTAGCATTGCTCCCTCTAGGGCTGAAAACTGCTCCCTTCCACGGAGCTGCACAACCACGGGATAAAAGCTCTTATCTTGGGCTGTCAGAACCCAAGAAATTCTCCTGGCTGCCCTGGAGGGCTTGAGCCCCTGCCCGGGGGGGCTCAGAAACCTTGGCACAGAGCCCAAGACACCTGTGCCTTTGATCTTGACCCATGGAAAACACAATCACCAACCTTTATATAAGGAATTACAAACCAAAAGAGTTTAAGTTGGACAATAGTTAGTCTGTTGCGGGGTGAAAAATAGATTTTTGAAAGTTTTAGAATGGGGGCTCAGGGTCCCACGATGGAGGAATCTGGGTGTGTCCAGTCTTTCTCCTTCTTCTTCTTCTTGGCCTCCATCTTCTGGGTGATGTTGGCGCTTTTAGATTGGTTTAGAGTAGAAGCTCACTGTCTAACATGGGTGATGGGTATTGGGAAGTTATGGTAAATAATGCACACATAGTTTTTAGTATAAAAAGACAACACCACCTCTGGAGCAGGCAGTGTGCCTCAACCCGACCTGCCAGACAGACCTACAGCAGGTCAGAGAAAGAATGTTATAGATAAGAAATAATAACCAACCCTGAGAATGAAAACAGAAAAATCCTGCCTCCTTCTTCGACAGCCGGGCTGGGAAAAAGAAGCTTGTACGCGTCTCAGAGTCACTGTGGGCAGCAGAGATTGTGAGATTGAGCTCCACCTGTGTGTTAAGCAAGGAGAGCGGCTCGTTCCCGTGCTCTTCACTTCAGGCTTACATTCCAGCGCCAGCCTAGGCGCGCTGCCGTTGTTTTTGAGGATTTCCCCCGTTTTGATGCCTGGAGTCGGTGGCAGAGCCCGGAGCGGCGCTAGATGGGGCTGCGCGCCCGCTCCTCGCTGCCGGTCCCGCTGCAAAAGGGAAACTCCTCCCAGAACTTCAGCTGGGAGCAGAGCCCAAGCTGCGTTTGGTAACCGAGGGGAGCCCCCCTTGGAGCTACTGCATGGGCATTTCACCTCATCTGCTTTTACAGCACCGCGTAAAATTCGGCATCTCTTATCTGCCAGCCCCCAGGTCTGTTGGCAGGCACGGGGACAGCTTTGTGGTACCCAGGTGATGCTGTTGAGTCAGGGATGGAAAGAGACTCCAGTCTTCAGGTGGATCAGAAGGCTTAAGAAGAATCTTTATTAGCAAGAAGTAGTGAGCTTTTATAGTCTGACTTGCTAAGTGGGACTGGATTGGTCTCAAAGTCAAAAACATCTCACATTATTGGTAGCTATGAATAGTAGGCTGCAAAGAACCATAACTATAAACAATGGTTACAGAAAGAGAGATAATCATTGTTTGAATTATTTTGTCTAAAATTCCTAGGCTCAGCCTGGAGAAATTGTCCCTGTTCTCTCTTTGACTGAACTGAGAATATCCACACCCAGGTATTTAAAATAATCGAAATTTCTAGTGCAGCCTGAGCTGCTAGAAGCAGTGGCTGGGGATATCCCATTGCAGCAGGAAGCTTCAGCTGCAGAGCTACAAACTCACATTCAGTTCCTTTCATCTGTGTAGGCATGAACAGAGCAAAACATGTATCTAATAATAGTCCTAAATTCCCCTTCTTCTGAGACAAATTCTCCCTTGATGGTCTGAGAGATGGACCAAGGTACCTGAGAGCTGCTGAGGGACTCATTTGGGTGTCCAACTGCACCTGTGCCCCTTGCCTAGCACAAATCAGTCTAAATCAGGTTTCCAAGAAGAGCTGAAGCACAGGTTAGGTGCCAGAAGGGTCACAGAGTAGGCTTAGAAACTGAGCCTGACAAAACCAGGCAGCAGAAATGGTGACAGGGTTCAGACTCTCATGACCACACAGAGGAAAATTCCTTGGGGTTTTGAGCTAAGCCATGATCTGACCCAATTTTCTGCTTCTATAAATAGGAAAAGGCTTGCTTAAAAATCCCCAGACCATTCTACCCAGCCATAAAACTGAAAATGCTCATGGTAATCTTCTTACTTGATGATAGAACAAACCAGCCCTTCCTTCTTGGTGAAGATTTTGCACTAAAAAGACATGATATGAACAACTGTGGTAACTGTACACTTCTTTCTTGGACAGAGCAGTACAGTGGGGTCATAAAACTGCCCAGGACAAATAGCCTGGTCTTTTCCTACAGGTACAGCAACACCAAGCCCTGAAAAGCCACACCAGCTGCTTTTCATGAGCTTCTGCTCTCCTCAGTGGAAAGGAAAAGCTGATTAGAAATTTTTGTTGAGCTATTTTGTGGTTATTTCTGTTACAGCAGCAAGAGAGGCCCAAGCACACAGTGACACAGAGGGCTGATCCTGGCAGCTGCAGAACTGCTGCAAACATTCCTAAGGCTGCACTCAGGTGGCCAAATGAGATGTGTGTGTATTCCTGCCTCTCCACACCTGCTTATCCCAAACCTGCTCCCCACCATATCCCTTGTCCCCCTAAGTCCTGAGAAACCTCTCAGGTTTCTCTGCTGCAGCCACTTAGCCCAGCAGCCAATGCCTTCACACCACGTGGGTACAAAACTCCATTGCAGCTTCTCTGCTCCACCAGCTCCTCACATCTCCTCATCCTGAACTCAGCCTAAAGCAGTGGGTAATTCCAGCTTCTGCAAAATGGGGTTTTTGGGGGTTTTCTAAGCTCACATCAGGTAGAAAAAAGCTGGGGAAAAGGGGAAATTGGCAAATAGCAGTGTTTCTACTTCCCTCCAGACTGGATTATATGCTGAAGGCCCAAGCTAGGTCTCAAGACTTCCTTGAGCTACAGAATAATTATTTTAGTTACACAGCAGGAACACAAAGATCACTGGGAAAGAAGTGTCTGATGCTCAGCACTGCCACAGCTGCTTGGATTTCCAATTTTTCTTTTTCAGAGAGATTACTCCAGCTTGTGGAAATTATTTTTTTTCTCCAACTTGCCCACCACATTCTATCTGAGGCTTGGCAGCCCCTTCCAAGGAGCAGCTCCAGTGCCTGACCACTGCAAGAGGAAATGCCTCCTTGCAAAGGCCAGGGCTCCTTGCTGCCCATGAGGAGGGAGCAAGAATGGCTGCACTGAACAAGAAGCCTTTGTTCTCCTCTATGGCATAGGCAGGAACTTGGGAAGAAGTTGGTTTTGGCCCAAGCACAGGAGAGGGAGGCTGTGAAAACAAATGATCAGGCAGATGACTCCAAAGGGAGGCAAAGTACGGATGTTCAGCCCTGCTCAATTCTCCAAGAGTGAGCAGCTTTAGTTCCAGTTTACAGAACAGAAAATACAAGTGTTGACAGACATGAGAATTTCAGTCAAGATTCAGCCACAGGTGTTTTTGGGTTTTTTGTTAAACCACAAAGAGTTGATGCACAAGTGCCTGGACAAGGAGAAAAGGGTAAATCTGCTGGAACGAGCACTCCCCCACTTGAAAAGCCAGTGGTAGCAGTTCCTGGCTTTTCACATCCACATAAACCACAGGAGCAGTCACTGCAAAGCTGATTTAACTCCTGCCTCCTACCTTGGCCATCAGAGCAGCCACTGATGCTGTCATGTCCTTGAGAAAGTCCATCACATGTGATAGTTAAGAGTGCAGCTTGTGAGGAACACATACTAGACCCCCCCCCCCCCCCCAA
>NW_005054479.1:692527-716305 GCF_000277835.1 Geospiza fortis | reverse complement strand
AAATTCCTTCAAGGAAGGCATTTAGTTGTATTCCTTTAAATTAAGGATTTTGTTGCTTTGAGCACACAGGTGGAATAAGCTGTACAGAGAGGAGCAAGGAATACAGGTAGAGCTGGAGCAGAAGGATTCCCTGATGGCAATCTACAGGTCCAACACCAGCACAGAGCTTTGAGCCACTGCAGCTGCTTCCCAGGGAGTGGGGGGAGGATTATACATCTATAAAATGTTGGAAATTTTGCAGCACTCCTCCATTTTGGCTGGGGACATGCTGAAGTGCAACACTCAAAAGTCCTTGGTAATTCACATCACCTGTGGGAATGGGTGGGTGCTTCAGGGGTGTTTTAGGAATACAATGGTCAGAGAGGCAGAGAAAGGAGGTGACTGTTTGTGACTAGGAAAGCACCATTTGTGTAGCTCAAAAGGACAATTAGAGACATAAGGCATTAGGGGCATTGGCCCCTTAGGGACTCTAGGGGTGGGTTGTTTATCTTCCAGCACCTCAGATGTGGGACAATGTTGATGCCAAATGGTTCAAAACTCTTTTGACCAGGATGTACTTACATTTCATAGAATCACAGAACAAGCTGAGTTGGGAGGGACCCCCAAGGATCATCCAGTCCAGCTCCTGGCCCTGCACAGCCCCATCCCCTGTGCCCCAGAACATTTTCCAAACACCCCTTGAGCTCTGCCAGGCTGGTGCTGTGACCACTGCCCTGGGGAGCCTGGTCAGGGCCCAGCCACCCTCTGGGGGAAGAACCTTTTCCTAAGCTGGTAAAATCAAACATTTGTACAAAACCTTGCTGCTGGCAGGCTGGAGGAAGGAAGGCATTGCATCAGTATCACATCTGAGCTGTTCTTAACAGAGGTGCTCTCCCTTCATCCTCCCTTGCCCAGGTAAGAGGATCAGACTCATGCTACACAGCTGCCTCCCCTGGTGCCCTCCCATTTCCTGCAGGAATTCCAAGTGCAGCACAAGAGCTGGAGCCATCCACACACATCTGTGCAGAGAGAGGCTGAACTCTCTTCAGTTCCTCATCAGCAACTCAACAGTCCCCACGAGTTTAGTACCCAGTTTTGATTCCAACCCACCACAGACTGCAGTCACCCTTTTTGGCACTTCCCCACTCCAGAGTCAGGCAGCTCTTTATGTCTCCTTGTGCAACTTCCTGCACAGGAACCATGAAAACATTCAGCACCAGAATAGATAAGGCATATCCCTGGCTGTAAGAGCTCCTACAAAGAGGATTTCAATGCAGAACACATGGCTTTATCACAGATCCCAAAATCTTTGCTGACTTTTTAACCAAAAACTATTAAGGCCTATTTGCAAAGGATGCAGATTCTTTGCAAAGC
Source organism: Geospiza fortis (assembly GCF_000277835.1). Taxonomy (NCBI): domain Eukaryota; kingdom Metazoa; phylum Chordata; class Aves; order Passeriformes; family Thraupidae; genus Geospiza; species Geospiza fortis. The sequence continues at coordinate 714,952 of NW_005054479.1, read as the reverse complement.
ATAAATCTGTGAAACAGTAACAGAACACACAGAGTTTTGTTCTTATCTCACTTCCAGCAAGGCTGAGGCACAGATCAGAGCTGCAGTGTTTACACCATTGTAGGAAACACATCCCTGATTTTAAGGCCAATGCCATAACCCAGTCCAAGATATTCTCATCCACATTAACTTCAAAATCTTGGAAGCCCACAATTTGGTCAGTGCTGAGAGGGTGTCTCTTTTCCAAGCACCAGACAGATAATCCCAGTGGCAGGCATTAAAAAGGCATAAACACACAGAGAAAAAGTTACCAGCTACCATCTCCCCTGTTTTGGGGTATGTGGGATTGCATCACGACTTTCAACCGGATCAGCAAGTCATGCAGCATCCTTAAAAAAGGAGGGAGAACAAATGGCAAACTGAGTGACAAATACATAAATAGAAAGTGGTTTTATCAGTTTATTGCTTTTTGCTGCCATTTCATGGAGTGTCAGGTCTGCACAGACTATCATGGAGAACAAGGTTTTATCACAAGCCATAAAACAGGTAGGAAGTCTAATCCCACATCCACACAATTTGCAAATTTGACAGCAAATACAGCATCTCCAAAAAGCTATTGGCATTTACAGTAATCAACTGATTATTTTTAAGTTGCTGAACAAAATGAAGTGGTGAGGGACCATGTGCCAGACTTCTGGTGTATTCAAGACATCCTCCCAATGCACACATTCTGAAATCTTCCAAAATTTCATTAATGCTAAATGAAATCAATGTATTCTGCTTCCAGTTTAAATACCAGGAGAAAATAGTTATCACATTTTAATATATTAACTAAAGGACTATTTGTATCAAACTCTTCACACATGAAATACTTTTAAATTAAATAATATAATACACTTACAAAAAAAAAAAAAAACAAAAAACCAGACCAGAAATTTATTGCTAATATTAAAATTAACACTTTTCATGGAAGAGAAGGCTAGATTAATAGTATTGCTATGAACATAGTTCCAGAAACAAGAATTCCTGATTTTCAAATTTGTTCAGCCCCCACAACTGACTTTAAAGGACCTGCAGACATGTGGGACTTAGGAAAGATGAGGTCCACAACTTTATTAAGTTATGGTTCATGATCTGATGTCCTTTTATTGCCTCTCAGTATAACAGTGAGCATCAGTCTGCTGCTCCTGCATGCTAACATCATCATTCATTAGATCTGTTCTCCACGGAATAACAACCCAAAACACAACCACCCTAATCTTGCATTTCCACATGAGTATTTTTAAAATGTGGAACTACAACTTCATTCATCTCTCTATGTCCACAACAAGGAAAAGTGGGAACATTCACCAGGTGAAGAGTCCATGACTAAGGACAATGTTTTTAGGCCAACCCTTGATTCATTTGCTGACAAGCTTCCACTGCCAAAGGAAGCTTTTTTCTCATACTGTAGATTGAGTAACACCACTCCTCAGTGCAGTCACACCTGATACTCTACCAATAACAAAAACAGAAACATAAAAACTTGCTTACACATCTGCACAGCCCAGTGCCTTAGCAGTGCACTGATTTCCACCCCCAAGAACACACATCTATAGCTTTCTTTTCTCTTTTTGCTTTTTAAATTTGCTGTTTTCAGCAGTTATCTACCTTGTTACTAGATTATGCTACTTTCTTGAAGTGATTTTCTTCTTAACTTATACACTCACCCAATTACTGACATAGGGAAAACCAGCAACTCTACCTCTCCAATTAAATAGACAAAACTGGACTTCACAAGGGTTATCAGCATTGCAAACTATTAAGGTGACAATATCTATAATTAATTACTTAAGGATCATAAAATTAACCAGTGTAAATTGTAACCTAGCCACAGTTTTTAGAATTGCTAAATGATTGATACAAACGAGTGCTTTATAGAACCAGCAGTTCTCAAGTCACTCAAAAATAAATTTTAAAGAAGGGGCAGATTTTGTATTAATGCCACTTCATTAACTGGGGTAGCTGAACTCTGCTGCAAATCAACCAGTTAGAAACATTTAGGCAGGTCTTCAGGAATGGAAATTACAAATGATCTGGTTTGGGTTAAAGCCTCCTCCTGGCTAAATCCTCTTCTAGAGTGCCCTGGGCCCAAATGTGCTTCACAAAGCAGGATTCTAACCCAAAACATTAATATATCAATGGTTTTAATATCAATCATGAACATCAAAGTACTTACTACTCAGTTGTTGCCACAACAATTCCTTTTCCTTCAACTCCGCTCCTACATTTGTCCTTCACCCCCCAAAGATGTATTAGCAAAAGAATATTTGAGGAGTAAATGCAATGCTCAAGCTCAAGACATGCAAGACTTGAGAAGCATATGCCTTTCTTTTCATGGCATGCATGAAAAGGAGTCAATATACCAGGAACTGGATCAACAAAGACAGCAGATCAGAAGAAAATAACTCTTGCCCATTCTGTGAGACAATTCAGGCCAGCCACATGTGTTCCATATACATTTGAAAATAAAAAACCTGATTTTATTCAGACAACTTAAAATATTAAATACTTTAAATGGATGTCTTTCAACTCCAAGTTGAATTGATGAGATATTTACACAGCTATTCACAGAAATGTGCGAAGTAAAGTCTCACAGGGAAATTAATTTAAAAGTCTGACAGCTTGAATGGGACATTAAAAAAGGCAGCAGGGATCCCATGTCCATTTCATGTACACTTTAAAGAACTAAAGAGAGGGAAAGGGTTGATCCAGCTGAACCTCTGGAAATGTAACAAATCCTATCCACGCTGCAAGTTGGTCACTAGCTGTCTTTGCTGCAGAATTCACAGTGTATCCCTCCAGTGAGGTCTTTGACCACTTTTTCTTTGATCAGTTTTTGCAGGAATTTTGTTTCACTTGTCACATTGTGCATAGTTTGTTCTTTCATGGCAGCCATGCAGAGGTTGTTGTAATAGTGCAAAGGTGTGCTGGGCTGATCCAGGTCATATCCAAATCCTGCCAAGCTCACTTCATCACATAAATGTGTGGCCAGAACAACTGCTGTGACCCCAATTGTAGGTACATTCTAAAAAAGGAGAAAAGTGAAATTTGCTCAGTTCAAACATATTGTCCTTTACCAGGTTTATAAACACTTTATACAATTTAATGACTTTGTCTATTCCTTCTCCTCATTTAAAACTGAAATAAATTATAACTACGACTAAAAATCAATTTAATGATCAAGTAAAACTAAAAACCCCAGGGCAAAATACTATACAATTTAAGTATTTGGCTTTTGGCTGTCAACACTAATTTTTTTTTCCTGTGAAAGCAAGATGCCCTATCACTGTGTAGTTAAACTGCAAGTGATCCTTCACTTGAAAAAGTCAAACAACCCCTGACAGAGAGCTAAACTTGGCATTTCTTGATGTACACTTATTTAAGTCTTGAGCAACAACAAGCTCTCTAACAGTATTCTTCACAATATGACTTTTCACTGAACAACCTGTGAAAGAGGCAAATATACTACAATACCATTAAGATACTCATATATGTTATTTTGATAAAGAAATGTGAGAAGATCCTGCAAATATTTGTGCAATAATCTTAACTGCTTTCACATTTTGGTAGAGAGATGGCGGTTAGTATTTTTGTAGTTCAAGAGAACTAGTGACATTCAATTTCTCAAACATGCAATTAAAGTAACAAAAATGCAGTGTATAATTAAACCAGGCAATTCATCACTCTGTACCACTGCTGGAGCAAAGGACATGGAGGGAGGAAATGCCCTTCAGCTGCTACTGAGCATTCTCTGGCATACACAGCAATTCCAGCAGCTGGAGGGCTGCTTCACACTGGCCTGGTTTCCAGGCTCTCTGCTTTCCCTGCAGCTGGAGACATCTGGCTACTGCTGATGGCTGGTTTAGCTAAACAGGGCTGTTTTTAACAGGCTTAACATACATCAAATGCACGTTTTTAAACACTGGAATGAGTTTATGTCTTACTGCATCTGAATGCCATTTCATGTCAGCATACAGGCAAAATACCTCATCTAAAAAGGTGAGCTGAAATCTTACCTTAATTTTGCACAAGAAAATACAAGAGTTTTTTGAAAGCACATTAATTTCCTTATTACCTGAAACCAGCTCTGCATAGAAACTGCATAGAGAAAGTAAAAAGTCCAAAACTTTTCTCAGTTTCTTATTTTATTTTCTTTGTATTTTACCATCTCCTTTTGTTCAAAGGAAACTTCTTACCTTATCCCAACCCCAGAACTTTGACCGAGGCTCAGGGAACTGTAAAATGTCCAAAGCTGTTTCTTTGATAATGACTGGATTCAGAATCCGAAACTGCTTTGATGTGAAAGGAATTTTCTCAGCAACCTCCTTCCAAAAGAAGAGTCGCATCCACAGAGGCTAAGAGAAATAAAAAATCTAGTTCAGAGGGAAACTCTGAGACAAACACAGCATACAAGTTACAGAATTCACCAGTGACCCTGAAAAATTTAGCAGTTTACAGCTAAGGTGCTTTGGAAATATCAGCGTACAGATCAAATGACTGACCCAAAAGAGGAAAAACCTTTAAAGTACCTGGAATTGCAGAGAGGACAGCAGAGGGAATAGTTGTTTATTCTGAATACTTGACTGCACTTTGTGTTTATCAGTCAACATATTCACCAGCACCCATGGGTTCTTCATTCCTTTAAGTACTGTTGCCTGCCCCAGCACAGCTGAGCAGGCAACAGTATTTAAAGAAACGGGCAAGGGAAGCAGAGTTTCCCACAAACATTAACCAGCCATTCTGAAGCAAGCACCAGATTTAAAGCAATTGTGCTCAAGCTCTGAAGTGAAGAGCTGTTGTTTGACAGCATCCACCTAGTGATAAATGCAACCCTTCAGAAGAGGGTTTACACAGGACTCAGAAAGCCAGACTCTGATCTCACGCCACTGCAGTCAGTCAGATGCCTGCTAATGGAAGAAGAAATACCACATCACACTAATTCTGCAAGTCTTTCCATGAAATGGGCAACATTAAGCAAATTATTAAACTGATCTAGCTCCAACATAGACCTGTATTTTTTTTAAATAGGCTTTAAGGAACAACAGCTTGAACTGATCAAATACAGGTTGCAGTGCTCCTGTTTTCCCAACCATGCTCTGGATCAGTTTACTTCAGTGCCAGTGCCTGCACAGAGAGCTGAGCCAACTGACAGCTGAGTATTTGAAAGAAGTAGGGCTGCAGCTCACAGAATCACAGAGCCACTGAAGTTAGACAGGGCCTCTGGAGATCACAAGGTCCAACTCCCCTGGCCCAAGCAGACACCTCAAGCCAGATGCTCAGGACCGTGTCTAGATGATTTTAAGAAAGATGTCCATGGATATTCAATGTGACAAGTTTCTTCTTGTCCTATCACTGGGCACCACCAAAAAGAGCCTGGCTCCATCCCCTTTGCACCCTCCCCTCAGATATTTATGTACATTAATAAGATCCCCTCCGAGCCTTTTCTTCTCCAGGCTAAACACTCCCAGCTCTATCAGTCTTTCCTCATGGTAGAGATGCTCCAGTCCCTTAAATATCTTCCTGACTTTTCACTGTAGCAGTAGACAGTCATGGTCAAGATTAAACACACCTTCTCACATTGTAAAAATCACAGAATTAAGAAAGGAATTTGGAGCACCTAAACTAGCAGAGATAAAACTGTTACATGACTTGACAGGCTGCCTTCTAAATCTCTCTCACTAATTTTTACTGGTTGAAATTATCTGCCTGCAGATTAAAAGAGGTGGAAGCCACCAGTCCACATTAATTTGGAAACATCAAACCCTCCCAATAAGTTCCTTAGAAATCTCAGCACTTCTATAAATGTTTAGTGAAAAATAAGCAACCTCATAATTTAGGGACCTCAGACAAATGTTCAATTGCACATTAATTCCATGTATGCCCATTGTAGCAGTACAGACTTTAGCTGCTAAAAAAATGGACTAGCATTCAGAAATCTCATTTCTATTTTGGGCTCTGCAGACTTGGTCAAGTCACTTAAACCAAATGTGAAATTAATTCCACTTCAGCAAACGCTCAGTATGTCACGTAGCCTGGTGCAAACCAATATCTCCACAAAAGAAAAAAGAAGTGTTACTGTCAGCATGGGGCTTCAACACAAATGCTGGTCCAACTGTAACTAGGAGACAGAGCTAAAAAAACCCACAAGGTTATATAAAAGATCCTCAGCACGATAAGCCAGGAAGTAACAGATCAATCAGCTTCTTCAAGCATTAGAAAACAAACCAAACAAAAATACAGGTACGTGAGACTGTCACATTACATACCAAGGTTTCATTTTTTACCATGGCTTGAAGCCAGTTGAAATCAACTCCTTTAAACAGAACAGCCACAAACAAGCTTGCAGGAGGATACTCATGATCAGAAAGGGGGGCTCCTTCGGGGTAGGTCATCCGTATTGTTGTTTTGTTCCCAACATGATCCGTGTAGCCTTGAACTGGTGCATCATTTAACCTGGGGGAAAACAAACCCACAAGGGAGGGGTATTAAATAAACAGGTTACAATCTCGTTAGAATATCAAACACTAAGCAAAAATTTGTTATTTGGCCCATAGATTTTTAACAGAACAGATTATGGTGTTTTCTCACAACCCACATGTTCTTGCCTCATGCACTCTTCCAGCCCTTATATCTTTGGGAGGAAGCCAATTCTATTTCTAGATTAAACGGCACAAATGCAGAACTTGGGAAAGAAAAGCTTGAAGAGTAAAGTGACTTCAGACAGCATTGCAGAACTTCATATCTCTTGCTTTGTGTCAACTCAAAGAGGCTTAAAAGTGGAAGAGGAAGAAAACACACAGAAAGTTGCCTGTGTGGTAACTTTTCACACATATATATTTATATATACACACACACTCACAAGTATTCCACAAAAAAACCCTTCAAATTATCCCTCCAATGCAATGCATCCTGTAGGTTTATATCATTTCCAGTTCACCAAAAAATTCAGATGCTGGCACACAGCTGACAAGAATGGAATCATCGCTCTCCATGAGTTCTCCAGAATAGCTCAAGTCCTGCAAACTTTTCTACATCAACAGAAAAATCACCTTCATCCTGCCGTCCCTAATTTCAGAGGACAGCTAATGCAAGTTCTCTGCCCCTCCACATGCTAACAAGGTTTGTTTACCTTTGAATAAGGGCTATTGATTCAATGAAGTATTTCCTTAATAAGATGAGCAAGCCTCAGTTTACAAAACAAGTTGAGAAAATGCTGGTATTAATTTTATTTGTGACTTTACATGATTCAAAACAAGGCGGTTCAAACTGTAATGTTCAGAAGGCACAAATACAGAGCACATTATTCAGATGCCAGAGATCATGGCAGTCACAGAAAACAGCCACTGACCTCGTAAAGATAGGAGAAGATAAGTGTGCTATAAAGTGTGTAAGCAAACTATATACTGAAATACCAATTAATTTTTATGGTGTTTGAAATAGCTGTCATAAAAAAATCCTTCAAGTAAGCGTTCAAACTAGCCATGGGGAAAAAAAAAAGCAGAGGTAGTCCTTAAGTCCTGAAGTTTAAGATTTGAAAGCTTTAAAATGCGAACGGATAAACCCAGCACTGTCTACTTGCCCATGATGTCACTAGTTTCTATCTAGTTTCTGCCCATGTGATTTTCATACCTGAAGTCCACAAATAATTACAATGAATTCCTTTCCTGTAAACATGACATTTTGCTCCTAAGACTTCAAATTCCACCAAGTCCCAAATAAATTTCTCAAAAGCACCTTCATAAAAAGTGTTATAAGTTGCATCAGTGTTGGAGATATTTTCCCCTTAAAAAGCAATGCTGAATCATAAAGTAATGAAGAAGTAGTTGGAGTCCTTAAATGGAAAGGACATACCTTATAACAATATCAAAGTGATTCAATAAGTGACCCAGCTCTGATCCATGGAGAATTCCACCACTACCAACAACAACACAGCGCTTACAGTGCTTTGACTTCAAATCTTCTGGTAAATCATGCTCAGGTAAGAGTTCAAGGAGATCTTTAAGTTTATCAGAGAACTTGTGAAATCCAAATGGAGGTTCATATTTAAATAAAGCTTCATCTTCATTCATATTTTTCCTTACAAAGGGAGATATGTCCATGCTGTATTTCTCTGCAAACAATTTCTTCATCTCTTTCTTGGCATAAGAAGGTCGGCACTGCTCCTGCAGCACAGCGCTGGCAAATTGCTGTGCCCTCTGAAACAAACACACAGGATTCAGCCAGGAAAGCCAGCTGTAGGAAGGCACAAATTACTCAAACTGTGGGCCAGCTAACCACCAACAGTTCAGCAAACACAGGGGTTATAAAGAAAGCTTCAGTGTGGAAGTACAACAATTAGGAATTATTTACTCAGATGGAGATATGAGCCAGTGCACAGTGAAAACCTGCAGAGGAATTCCTCTCCACTCTATCACTTAAATCTAGACATGAGGTTTTCTAAAGAATATATTAGGCTAGTAGAAGTGCTAAGTGAGAATGAGCTTTTGTACCACCATTTGCAACACCAAATAAAAAAACCTAGACATACTTCTACCTGTCTAATTTAGCAGCAAGTGGAATTCCACTCTGCTCAACTGCATGACCTGAGTTCTGCTCTGAGATTCCACCAGAGACACATCCACTGGGCAAAAGTTCTGTGCAACAGCAGCTGGACTTGTTACTCATCAGAATGAAGCAACACTTCTTCCATAAATATTGCTAAAGTGCTAATGACTAAAAGGAATGCTAGGTGGGGGTGTTATGGGCCTTCTCTCAAAGACTAGTCACCAAAATAATAGACTACATTTCCATATTGCACAAAAAGATTAAAGTGACAGAACTACACATGGATCCATCTCATAACAAGAACAAAACACTATTAGTGTATGTTTTTAGAAATCTGTAGTGGCAAGCTGGTATCTGATGTAAAAAGAGAAAATCAAAGGTTCCTCCAGTGTAATTAAAAAAAAAAACCCATGAGCAAACACAGGAGTCAGAGGCACAAGATTCAAATCTACTACTAATTTAGCTCTCTTCTACTGTTAAGGAACAATAGTGTCTATCTGAAGGAACAGGGAGGGAAGTTCTGCTGCTGGTTTTTTGGGGTTTTTTCTAACCAAGATTAACCTACAGAACTTCCTCTACCACCATTATGAAGGTTTCTGCATGAACACCACTCTGAGCAAAGCATGACTGAACAACTCCACAATGTACTTTTTGAGACAGCAATAAATACAGTCTATGAAGCCTTCAGGTTTGCTTGGTTTGATGTGTTTGTTCTTCAGAATCAGGAATGTCATTGAAAAAATAAGTCAAATGAGAAAAAAGGGGAGGCAAAGAGGTCCAGAGAGGGAAAGATAAGCACTGAGGATGATGGCAAGTGGGGGAGGATGCACATGCAGAAATGCTAAGACTAGACTGTCTTAAGACAGGGTTTCTGCTAGAAGTTGCCCATTAGCATTGAGACAGTCAAAGATAGAAATGTAACAGCCCTAAGGCAGGTAAGTTCTGTTATAAAGTGCAAATAGGATAAGTAGCAAAGGCTTTAATGGTGTCTGTTACACCTCTTTAAAAGCTGCATGCAGCTTGCTACCTTGAATGAATAAATGAAATAATAGCTGTATCCTCTTGGACATTTGCCCTGTGATTCCAAAAACATCTGAGTAACTACAAGGCAAAGCAGACTGGGACACTGGCTTAGGCAAAAAAAAACCAAACAACTCCTTTGGTTTAATATATTACTTTTGGGTGTTTTTAATACGTGACTTTTCATTTGCATCAATCTCCTGATCACCAGTATCATCTGCACTGACAAAATGGGATGATGATATGTCCATTTCAAATTTTCAAGTCACACTTATCTAATTTTACCCCTAAAAACTCAGTTTCTCTCAGATGTTCTGCTGTCATTTTACAAGAACAAAAAACAATGTTTAAAGTATGAGATGAAGCAAAATATACTTCTGCTCAACAGATAATTCCAGCATTTTAGTTCTTTGTTGTAGAGCCCTGTAAGTCTTGTATTGTCAAATGATAACTTTTTTTTTTAAATGAAATGAAAGAAAAAGCAAAAAAATACCAACCCTTACACGATCGAGGTCCACATATGGCATTTTTGTCCTGTCACATTCCTCAGGGTCAAGATGCAATTTGAGGATATAAAGGAAGCACCCTCCAACCACAAACAGTGCAAGAATTCTAAAAACAAGCAGGGCAGTGAGGGGTAGGAGAGAAAAACAAAAAAATATTTTTTCTGATGTTCAATCAACTATTAAATCAATATTTTTAAGCAAATTTAAGGCAGTTGAACTTTATGTGAATACTTGCATTTGAATAAAAAAAATCCTTTTGCTTTGTTTACTTCAAGTCTTGTATAACTCTTTAAAGTTATCCATACAAAAGTATGAACAAATATAGATGCCTAGGTAAGGAAAATGCCTGCCTCCATACATTTTAAATGCATCTCTGATGAGTCAAACAGTTCTCCTCACATAATGAAACCAACAGTGACTTTTTTTGCTTTAGAGGTCATATCTTAGAAAACATATTTCCATGCGAGTTGAAAAAAAGGCTGGAACTTCAAATTGGATGATTTTGGGCCAATGGCCATCACAAAACTTTCAACTCAGTGGCAGGCCAGAATGCAGAACTCAGGTGCTCAGGCTGAAAAGCCTTAGTTACTTACCCCCCCAAAACATGCAGCAGGAAAAGTCCAATCAACTTTAAAATTGAAGAACATAGACTATTCATATTTTTGATCTACTAATTTCACATTCCTAAAGAATACCACTGCTGATATCCAAAAAGTAACTTAGCTCATTTCATGTTTAAACCCATCGGTAGAATATTTACATCATTATTTGGTTAAAGTTGTGGTTCTTGCTCAAGTATGAAGTTTGAGCTTTCTTATTGATTTTCATTTCCTATTGTTTCCTAAGGATTGGATGTTTGTTTAAATGTCTTTTAAAAATGTACAAGTTATTAAGTGCCCAATGCTTCTTGAAACTCTTTCAGATAAAGTTAATACAAATTTCCAATATTTTTTTTTAAGTTTGCACTAAATGAACTAATAGATGCAATCCCAGCACTCAGTGTACAGTACAGGCTGCAAACAAGGTGACCACTGGAAAAGCAGGACTGTTCTCACATCTCACTTAACTAAATTACATTTTCCACTGATAGGTGATCTAAGAGCTTCATTAGCATGTTAGGCAGCAGCCCCTGGAGATCAGCCAACAGGCAGAGAGCAGGAGATTCACAGCTGACAAATGAGGCTGGTTTTCCTCCAGAAGTTTATCAAATATCCCCAGATTCAGCTGGGGTTGCACCATTCAGGTTATATTCACCTGTGTATGTAACAGTTTGTCTCTGGGTATTTTAGCTTTAAGACCTAAAAATTCATATGGCATTGCAGTAGTGAACATTTTAGGTATAAAATATGGGATCTACGTGTGCACACACCCTTTAATTCTAATTTGATGTCAAACTATAAACAAATGAGTAAGGTTTTTGATGTAGCATTCCAAAAGTCTTCATAACAAAATAACTATATGAAAACACCTCCCCAGGATACCCACTCAGCATCCTCTGGCCTTCCATTCCCTCAGTTACCAGACTGTACACAAGTCTCAGCAGTGTTATTTACCTGCATACAAAAAAGATTGGAAATACTTGTCAGTGAAATACTAGGATCTCACTTTGGCTTGGGAAGACAGGTACTACAACAAGTTATCCTGCCCTTGACAAAGTGTTTTCAGGAAAGCTGTGTGCTCAGCCCTCCATTCACAGCCTGTGGTAATCCCATGCCTTGATTTCTGCATCCATTTTGCAATTGCCCAGGCTGGGGGTGGAACAACTGTCCTCTGTGCAGCTGTGACAATGACACTTACTTGCGAGTACCTTTTAAAAACCAGCTTGGTCTTCTCATCTTCATGTGCAGCCACCTTACACCATTGCACAGGAGGTGAATGATCACTTTTCAGCTTCACAGAGTTATTGTCACTCAGCAGTGCTGTAAAAAAGAAAGAAAAAGTGATCATAACTTTTGCTGAATTGAAGAAAAAGTTCACAGAACACCCATGGAGTGACAACTTTGTTTATCAGAGAAGACTGCGATTCTTAGTTATGGTGCCAGGAATACTGAATTGCTCCTGAGCTCCTTGTGATCAAGAACTCGCTCATTTCATCTGCATCACCAAAACATGATTCTAAAAATGCTGCCAGGTTTTTGCATGCTTCATAAGCCTGAAGTCTAACCATTGCAAATTACATCAGCTGCCATCAAACACTCTAAACAATATGCTCAGGGTATTCAGGATCCCTGACTCAAAATGAAATCCCTGTGCTACGCCCCCCACTAGGCTTCAAGGATGCTTCCAGCATACAAAACTCATACAAGCCATCCTCAAAACAGGAGCCCATTTTTCAAATCATCTCCCTGGTTTCCCCAAAGCCAAACAAACATATCTCATCATCACTGCTCTGAATCTACCACTAACCTCTTCAGCAGCCCCAACAACATGGCCAGCAACTTCAACAGCAGGCACCAGAGAAGGTGTGCAGGGAATTTCTTCCTGGCACACTGCAGGACCAGGAGGTTGCCAGCACCAGGGAAGCACAGCACAGCTCCCTGCACAGAGCATGGGAGAACCCAGCAGGACAGCACAGTGCTCCCTCACAGATGGGCAGGGCACTGATCCTCAGCTGACAAGAAGCAATCTTGCTGCTCCCACAATTTCTATCAGCACGCTCCAATATTCATTTTGGGAAGAAAAATGCATGCTGGCACATCATCTTCTCCCAGGCTGCTGCCAGTAACCAAAGATGTGAGGATGGAATCCCCACGAAGAGCCCACCTGTACAAGGCTGCTGGTTTTCCCAGGGAGAAGGAACACAGGCAAGGGTTTGTCCTGTCCTCCCCACCCAAAGGAGCACTCCCTTTGATCAGCCAACCATGGAATGGTGCAGCCTACTCCTCCAGAGGGGAGGATTTCAGCCCAGCTCCTTCCTTTGATCTCAGTACTTGACCCTCTCTGCTCTCCACTGCAAAGGTGTTCACCTCTTCTGTTCTGCCAAGAGTTCTGTCACAGAACTTCTAAAAAAGAGCAAGGCTAAGGGAAAGCTTTCCTCTAGGGATGATCTTCCTCATTCTCTTTTCCACCTGTTTTCCTTGCTTATGTTGATATGACCCATTTGAACCAGCCTGTACAGCCACTCAGAAACACTGCTTGATTGGACAAACAACTGATGTTCTTAAACACCAGGATAAAGGAGCTGGAGACGGAAGTACCCCCTCCAGATATCAAATCCAGATCACTGAAATTTCAAGGGTTTCTAATTCAGAAGATGATTCAGTCTCTTTACACAGAGAGAAATTATTACTGATAATCACAGTAGAAGGTCAAATGCCAAAAAACCCTGTGAGGGTGGGACAAGGAGAGATAAAGATCAACAATAGCGTCTGAAGCCCTTTGAAGAGCAGGCAACAGTCAAGTCGTGCTTTCAAGGTCACATGCAAACAATTACAACCCACAAACACAGCAAGGCAGGAAAACCCTAATGGTTTTTGCCAGCAGGAAAGGTGATCACTTACCTCAAACACAAGTAACTTGGTTATTATGGCATCGCTAAGAACCTCAAATTCCCCACCTGACAATTTACTAATTGCAAAGACTCTGAGCTGTCACACCCATTTGCAGCCCTTTGTTACAGCCCCTTTGAGATCTGGAATAAAATCTGAACTCACTACCATCGTGGTTGTCTTGAAAAAGTGTAAACTGAAATTTAAGGGGTAAGTTACATCCCCCAGGCCCCCAGAATTCTGGCAGTTAAGCTGGAAATCAAATCCAGCTCTCATCTACTACACAACCTGTCAGGACACCAGGACACAAGACAAAACAGCAGGTCACAGGGAACCTATGAAGCCTTAACAGCTCCTCATTTTCTCAGAGCAACACCTCATCTTTACTGTCTGAATCTATACTGCTGAATAAAACCAGCACTGGGGTGCAAAACTGGGTGTTGACACCACCACCCCAGTCATCCACATCAGTTTGCTCTCAGCTACTATTGGCAGGAAATCATTCAAGTTCACATGGGGAAAGATGTCAAAAAATTGGTTACAAGGACCATATCCCAGAGTCAGTTATGGATCCCAAACTTGAACTGCTCTACCTTGAGATGTTCAGTGCTGGCCCAGCAGGACTGGTGCTGTCACCTTTACAACACACATCCTTCTGCCACACTACACAGAGAAGTCAACTCAGCAGCTCTCATGCAGTACCTGGACACTAGCACAGCTTAGAGGTGACAGCTATCCAGACAGACACTGTCAGGCTGCACAGGGAGCAGCCCCAGCTCATGGAGCAAGATCACACCAGCACACAGCAGGAGCTGGGACCAGAGGATGCTGCAGAGAGTGAACACAGCCTGCAGGCCACGTGGAAGCTCCAGGACTGCCCCACACAGAACAGAGAGGACATTCCATCAGATCACCTCAGAGGAGACTGCCTCACACCAGCACAAACAAGAGGAACTCAGCACTGTTTGGGAAAGGGATGGGATCACTCACCAACACCAATGGCTCAGGGCAGGGATGTGAGCACAGAAAGCTGCTACAGCACAAAACAAGGCAGCAACTACATCTGTCAGCCCCACAGATCTCCACAAACACAGCTGGGGAGAAGCATAAAATGGGATCTTTTTAAAAAGGAAAAAGCAGGAAACAAGCTTCACCTACTTTCACTAGAGAACAATACAGGTATTAATTCTTTCTCAGGTAAACAGAAAGAGGTAACTTGATCACAGTTCATAGGAAACTAGGTCAGAATGAATTTTGCACAAAAGAATCAGTCAAACTTGGTACCAGGCTGCAAGAGATCTAAAAGAGAGAGAAGGAACTGAGGAGGTGGAGGGTGATGAAGACAGAAGGGAGTCAAACAGGAATGCAAGACTGCAATAAGCTAGTGCTATCAGAAAATGATCCCTGCCTCCGAGCAAAATAAATTCTAGCTGTTCCCTGCTTCAGTCATCCTGGATGAGCAAAAAGAAACAATGAAACAGAGAATTTCATAATCACCTCAACACATCCTTTCCGAGTCCACCTCTTAGTATGCACAATGATTGTTTTTGTTATATAAACAAGTAAGTGACATCATGTCACTTTCAAATGAAAACAAATGTCAGTTTTCATTTCCTTTGCAACAGTTTACTTCAGTTTGACTTTTGCCAGTCATGATCATGACAGATGATTCCCTTTTAAAACAAGTCGATATATACAGACCAACACAAGTCAAAATGCATCTGTCCAGCATAGCTTTTTTTTTTTTAAATTACTCAGGATCGGACCCTGCACCCTTATTCAAGTCAAAGAGCCCTTTCACTGGCTGGAATGGTGGAGGACTGCCCAAAAGAGCAAGGGGGCAGTAACAAGCACCTTAGAATGCACCTTGCCCACAGTCTGCCTGAATTAACGCCTCCGAGGTTGCAGAGAGAACCAGGGCAGTCAAGATCCCAGGAGGACCAAAGAGATGTTGCATAAAAACACCTTTACATTCTTTCAGGAAGGGGCCCTGATACACTTGTTTTGAGAGCCATAAATGCAAATGTCTCAATTTGTGTACAAAACACAGCTCAGGAGTGTTGTGGTGTTACAACCACATTTTGCATTGACACTTTTATAGTTACTCATTGTGCTGTAATTAGCGAGGACTCAAAGGATTTAAATTTATCTACTGAACTTAAGTGATCTGTGCAAAGCTGCTACTAAGGCTAAATTGTCCATTAAAACAATATACTCCAAAGCTTTTAGTGGTGTTATTCTTTTCACCATGATTTACTTTTGTCTCATTGTTATTCTTATGAAGACAACATTTCTACACTTGGAGTATCTCAGAAGCAATTCATTTAAGCCTTCAGGAAGTCTTTTCATGAGGGAATGCTAAAAGCTAAAAAGCAGCATGTATCAAGTTGCACATAACCACTGCCACACCCTGGAAAATGCATTTCAGCACCTGGATTTACCCAAAGCCGAAGCCAAGGTCTCTCAGCAGGCATGGGGACAGGAGCAGACAGCCTGCACATGAGTGCAGGATGATGCACACACCTGCATCCTCACCACACTCCCACAGCCCCCAAAACCACAAACCCACACAGGTGATGCTTCCACTTCCACTTTCCCCTCTCTCAGTAGCACCAGAGGCAGTGGGAACACCCACTCCTGCTCCTGCTGCACAAAGCAGCCTTTGAAGTTCCTGTAACAAGATGAAGAAGCTTGCAGGGAAAGCCCCCAGAAAATGAAACCCAAAAGTCACACTTATGTAAAGGAATTACAAATCATGAATGGTGGGACTTCTGCAGGCATTGAAACAGAAACTAAAATTAATGCAAAAATACCCAAAAGCCACTTGCTGACTTCATGCCTCTTCCCCTAAATCAGAGACACGTGAATAACTTGAATGTATTTCCAAAATCAGTAAAGGATAAGACAAAAGCTACTTGGTTTTAAGTAACATTTGTTTCAAAGGAGAAACACAAAGTTTTAAAGTAGAGAAGGTGTTTTTACACAAAAAACTTGAGCAAGGCACTTTTTATTGAGTTGTGGTTATTGTTCAGTAATGAATTGTATATGAATTTCCTGTTCTGTGGCTTTTAAATAAGACAAAAAAAAAATCCCACAAATATACCACAAAACTTTATGCAAGAAGTTAGAAGAGAATAACTAAGAAAACTTAAACTAACTCCACATTGGTTTTGGACACATTTGGAAAAAACAAGTGGCAAAAAACTGACAACTCCAACACTAATGTCTGTGACTACTTGCAAGTGTTGGGCCCATGAAAAGATTACACATTTCAATCTATCCTCATTATTGAACAGATAGACAATTTATTAATTTTAATTAAGGTTTTCAAAAATGATAAAGTATTTTAAGAGAATGTTATTAATTTATGTCAAAATATGAAAACCAGTTTGGTGACATTTACAGTTAGGATTGATTTTGTTTGCTTCTGAAGGACTGAAATCCACAGCAATCAAAATGTAAGGGCTGAGACATTAAAAAAGGGAATGAAAGGAATGACTAATTAGGTGGCAGGTCTTTGGTTTGTGCTTCAAAGCCAGTCACTAAGGAGAGATTCTCAGATGGTACCTAAGAATATGAAAAATTTAGAATTCTTCATCTTCTGTTCTACTTTAAGTCCATCTTTACAAAATTGATTCAAAAATCAGTATAAAACTCTCACAATTCTTTCCTACATTCATTCCACAATCTGTTCAATTGTCTTTAATTGGCAAACCAGTCTTGATTCAGGGAATTTTGATTCAGGATTTTCGTCAATGAATAGAACTGCTAATCATCAATTCTAATATTGGAAAGAACAAAACTTAACTGATGAGTTAACATGGTCTCTTACCAGCTTACCTACTGTGGCATGGGAGGCCCACAAATCCCCCAAGGTGTCCCTACTCAGGGACTCTCCCTATCAGAGCATGATACCTTCAGATCCTTCCCATGCTTTCAAACATCATCATCTCTTCATTGGAAACAATAAACCATAAACAAGAAATTTCACAAAAAACCTCTATCTGTTTATATAAAACATGATAGACAAATCTCCTTAAACCAACAGTGGATCAAGCCTCATCTCAATAACAATTAGGTGGGAACTGCAAAGTAAAAAATGCTGAAGCTAAGGAGAGTTACTTGAACACAAAGGACTCTACAGCTACAAGTGTTGTACAATTAAACTGCTGCCTTGCAACTGCAATCCAAGTTATTTTTATCCATCCAAAACACAAAGTATTTCTTAATACAAAAACTATTTGGAAACGGATTCTCTTGTGACACGAAGGATTTGTTATTACAAAACAACCAATCTGGAAAATAAAAGAACATCCTCTAACAAGAGGCACTCCAGAAACTGCAGTGTAGTAAAGGGCTGCCTGGCTTCCATGGAATCAAGGATCATCCAGTTCCAACCCCTGCCATGGGCAGGGACACCTTCCACTGTCCCAGGCTGCTCCAAGCCCCTTCCAATTTGGGCTTGGACACTTCCAGAGATGGGGCAGCCACAGCTTCTCTGGGAAACCTGCTCCCAGAGAACACCACCACCCTCAGAAGTATTAATACTTCTTCCTAATATCCAGTCTAAACCTGCCCTCTGTCAGTTTGAAGTCACTCCCACTTGCCCTGCCACTCTGTGCCCTTGTCAAAAGACCAGGTCATGTCCAGCCTCTCATCCACCAGCACCTCCAAATCCTTCTCCTCGGGGCCAATCCCAATCCATTCTCTGCTCAACCTGGATTTGTGCTTGGGATTGCCCTAGTACAGGTGCAGGACCTCAAAGGACTTCATGAGGTTAACCTGCCAATGATTTCTGCAGAAATGAAGCCAAATTTTTCAGCTGAATTTTAAACACAGGTTTAAGAGATCAGGAAAGCTAACAACCTGCCCACATGTTGAAATTGGATTTAAAATCTATACAATGAAAGTAAAAAGCCTTTCATCTGGATGGGCCCATTTGCCCATATTGACAAAATACTCAGGAAAAGTCGGGAAAAAAGAACAGACAAGTTATCCCAAAGGAACTGTGCCTGACTGAAAAATCTCCTTCTATGACACAATGAATGCTGAAATAGCTTCTTAAAGGATTTTTTGTTCAATGGAGCATGACGAAAATCCTTTAAAATCACCAGTGTGAGGGAAAATTCCAGTGATATTAATGATCCAAGGGAGACTTACAAAGAATATGCTAAAACATGAGAATATTTTGTGTCATGATTTGTAGCAATATGTTCACTCTTGGATGTTTATCTTCAAATAATTTCCTGATCACCATCCTACCACTTCCTATCACAAGACATAATGAGAGCATCCAGGGAGCTATGGCAGATTAGGGACTGACATCTTCTCACCACAGGAAAAATGTGAAGCTAAATTTAAAAATTAGAGACTTCTGCCAATTATTTCTTCATCTACCACTACATAAATCCCATAGTAAAGTTGGAATTTGACATTTGACACTTCAGAAAACTTTACCTGAATATTATCTGCTTAGTATCTATTACTATTGAATGAAAAAATCATTTGGCATCTGTTTTAATGAACAGAGTCAGTTGTTTTGGTTAATTGAAGACTACATCTGTGATAGCAGAAGAAAAAAGTTTAGCCTATAAAATGGTTATAAGCACTTACAACATGCATGTTACAAAATGAACTTTGGCTGGAAAGGCCTTTTTATCAGACAATAAAAATTTAAAACAATGCTTTCTGTATGATCTGCAGTTCATTTGGTCAAGATCTGTCTCCTCAGAAAATGAGAACTTATTACTGAACCCTATTTGTGTGGACATAATTGGTAAAAAGTGAAACAAGGAGCAAATGAGAATTTCAGAGCAGTCGACAGAAACTCTCGAAGGAACCAACAGGATGACAGGTGAAAATTATTTTTCCTGGAGCCAGGAATATCACAAAGCAACATTAGTGTCCTAGAGGCACGATGATTTTTCTATCCTTGTGACACTCCACTTGTGTTTTCTTCTAATTGTTTAATGGGTCACTCCTACATCCTCTTTGCAACATCAATCAGCAACTCATAAAGTCATTAGCAACTTTACATAATTGTGTCTACTTGAGCACTCCTGTCCTTTAGGAAGGATACACATAGTTAGGCTACAATTTGTTGCTAACCTTGGGTCATCCAGCTAGAACATCAAAAGAAATTATTGCAGCTCAAATACAGCCCAATTATCAGCTTAACTAGAGATACTTAGAGTGTAACACCATCATTTCCTCTCAGCATCATTCACAGGAAGCTACTGAGGTTCTAAATGACAGCTCAATGTTCAAAACAGAGACATTCTCTTAATTTCACATCTGTGTTAGAACCCTCTAGTCAAACTTTGCTGGCTTTTCTCTGAAACCTCCTTCAGGTGCTCTCAAATGAGTAACAGCAAAAAAACCCCATGAAACACAAATACAAGAAACATCAACAAGATGTGCTTCAACACTTAAGCAGGCTGCTGATGCTTTGTGACAGACAGAAGCAGCATCTGAACATGGAACTTTCCTGATTCACAAATGAGCTACAGAAATTCAGTGTCCCAGCCAAGCAGGAAGAAATGGGTAACTTGGAGTACTGCTGTAGTGAACAGTGTGCTATTAAAAATTTAAGTTTATTTCTTACAAGGGAAGCTTTTAGACTGGTGCAAGAAACAGCGGCCTGCCTGCTTGGGATGCTCAGAGCCTGATGTCAGCCACTCCTCAGCACATGCTGAAGCCCACAGACACAGACAGTGAATGAGCTGCAGTGTAACAGCAGGCAGGTGCCACCCAAAATCCCCCCTCTGCACATCTCCCCTTTCTCATCCTCCTCCCCAGACCCACACTTGAGGAAGCACTGAGCCACTCCAGCACCTGGAGGGAGAGCCACACCAGCCAGGAAGAAAGCACAATGCACCAGGACATCTCATCTTGCACAAGTGGAAGAGACTTCTGAGCTCCTGCAAGGAAGCCTAAACAAATTGGGTCTTTCCCCTTGCATGGGAAGTTTGAGGGAAAAAATCTTTCCTCAAAGAAATGGTGTGAAAAGGCAGGGCATAGCAGTAATCTTCCTGCTAAGGAAAGAGCAGACTTAACACAGCCAAGATATTTCATATGACATCTGAATTATGCAGCAGAATAGCACCAAAAAACTGGTGATTACCAAACAATGTCAATATTACAGCAGCCTTTTTACCACCCTATCATCTAACATTCCAAGACATGATAGTAAAATCACATTTGAGCTTATAGAAAGGAGATGCCAAAGGCCTCCCATAAATAAAAGGCAAAAAATAAAATTGCAATGCAGTAAAAAAAAATTGCTGTAAACAGTTTTAATGCTTAAATTCTGAACTTCAGGACCTAACAGGCTGCAGAGAGTGCTGATAGGATGGGTAAAGGAAGAGCCTCTCCCAAGGGGAACAGAGAGCTTGGCTTGTCCAGCTTTGCAAAACAAGAACTGAGAGTTTGTCCTTAGATACACCAAACATGTAAATACCAAAGCCAAAACAAAACATTTCAAATAAAAGCATAATGTTAGCACACAGTAAAAAGTGGACATAAACAAAGAGGGACTACTGGCAAAAGATTCCTGAGCAGCAAAGGAACAACCTTGCCATAGGAGTAATGGAAAATTAACAGACTACAAATATTTTAAGGAAGTCTTTAATAATTTATGAATGACATTATCAGTGAGAGCTGCTTGTGACAGGAAGACTTCTCCATAATCCTGAAGTCCTGTTGGTTTTGAAGCACTGGATGTGCCTGCTGGGGATACTTTAACCTGTTCTGTTAAAGCAAGTTCCATTCAGACTCACACAGAATTTGAGAATTACACCATGATAAGTTTGAATCATTGTCGGGGTCTTTTTCAATTATTTAGCCTTTATTACACCTCAGGAACTACTGAAGTCTTCCAGGGCTTCTTAATCTAAATGAACAACCTGCCCACCAAATGCTTCAACTCTGCAGCAGTCACGGCATGTTTCACATCTGATGTATGCAAAGCAAACAAAATTGAACATTTTTAGCCCATTCTCCTCGGTAAAAGAAAGTTTCTGCTACCACACTTTGGCCAAATGATTAACAGGCAGTTAGGAGCAGGATGTAGGAAGACAATCTGCTCGACCTCTAAGGAAGGAAGGATGCTAAACCTCAAAAAGTTGCAGGAAACCAGAGGAGGGATGAGCTCATTTCTCATCATCCCCACGGAAACAGACAATGCACCAAAATGCTTTTGTGACCTAACTCTCCAGCTGCATTTTGACCTCTTAAAAGAAATTCCCAGAGTTTGGCTAGCAGAGTGCCTGGGAGATAGCTCAAGGTTTCCCGCTGCATGATCCAAAAGGGAGATAGCAACCTCACTGCAGCGTAACAGATGGAATGACACACTCTGCATGGAAAACATCCCCTCTAAACTGAACCTGCACAGTCCCATTGTAAGCTGCAGTTTAAAAAGATATATCCACTTCAAAAGCATAAAAGAGCACTTATCTTAATGAGCTTTCTTTAGAGAAATAATGAATATACATATTTATCTACCCTTTTCCCTAGAATGACACAAAGCCAGTCATTTTCCACCGCAGAGCTGTTTACATCCAGTAATTTAAAGAACATTTCCTAATCATTTCCCTAACTAAAGAGAGCTGCAAAATAAACATCCCTCCTCCAGCAGCCTTACCGTTTGATCTTACTTACTGAAATAGAAAAAATAGATACAAAACAAATCTCAGCATAAAGGGAGGGAAAAAAAGGCAACTCTTTTTCGTGAGTAGCGCTGAAGCCAACAGAAAGGTTTTGGCAGTAACAGCAGAAGCCGTATCTGGTTTGCATTCACATCACTCCAAGCATGAAATACAGAATCCCTCACAAAACGCCTATCGGAA
>NW_005054479.1:667788-692016 GCF_000277835.1 Geospiza fortis | reverse complement strand
CCCCCCCAGCCAAGAGACCCGTGCCTGCCGCCCGCTCCTCATGTCCGCCCCCTCCTCATGTCCGCCCCCTCATTTCGCTGCCGGTGCCTTCACTCGCCCTCTGTGGAAGAATGAGGTCGATCCCCTTAAGTTACAGCGTTTGAGCTGTTTTTATTGTGCCTTATATTCCCAGGAGCTTTGGTGCGTTGAGGCTTTCAGGCCTCTCCGCAGCTGTTTTAGGGAATCATCATTCTTGTGATCCGACACGCCGCAGAATGTGTAAAAAAACCCAAAAATCTGGTTTAGTTGTAGACTCGTGTAAGCGGCTGCTTGACTTGCAAGGGAGGGGAAACGACCTTGCAAACCCATCTGAGCATGGCCTTAGAAGTCACAAGTTGAACCGCCAAATAAAGAGCTGGAAAACCACTGGAGCGAGAAGCGAGGAAGCGTGGGCACCGGATGAGGGAAAGCTGAGGAAGCAGGAAAATGGATTAAGTCATTACAGCCTGTCTGATGCTAGGAATTTTATTTTTTTTTAATATCTGACTTATTGCTATGGTATCTACAAATGGTTCCCTAACCTAGATGATTGATGCAAAGCAATCAGCGATTCCAGGCACAGCAGCTGCTGATTAGTAGTGCTGGTAGTACAGTGCATAACGCACTGCAGAGGCCATGTCACGGGAGACAGGGGAAAAGCTTGCCCTTAAGGAAGGTGGGATAAAACTGGCTCTGAGGTGCCATTCTCAGTTAAAAATGAGCGATATGGTTCAGTGAGAAGAACTGCTGCACAAGGAGATCTGAAAAAAACCACCTTTTTCTGATCAGTGTATAAATGTTCCCTCACTCTAAGGGATAGATGAGTTTATGCCCTGAAGCAAGATAGTTTTGATGCTTTCACATTTTTTACAAGATAGACACAGTTTTCTATCCTTATAATGGTCATTTCTTCACAGTTCCTGTTAAACTTCACCTTGTTTTCTATAGTGGATAAGATATTTCTTCTCTGTTTTGTCAGCTGTTTGATGGTTTGAGTTGTAGTCAGGGCAGATCCTTTATCACTTTTTGTTATGATTCAAGAGAAAACATATACAAGTCAGAAACAAAATATTCCCTGCTCTGTTATTTCAGCTGTTGACACAATTGAGGATTAGCTCTTCTCTTTAGTCCTCCTCCATAATTGCAAGCAACTGTTCATTAGTTTGGACTCTCAGATGAAGCCAGATGTAAATAAAGACCCTGAGTGTACAGCCAGGCACGGACAAGGGTGTCACAGGGCCTGTCACATTGGGCTTTGGCCAGGAGACAATCAGGCTTTGCAAGCTGCTGCAGCAAAGATGCAGCAAAGATGCACTGTGTTCATATTTTGAAATCTGATAGGAAAAGTGAACAATCAGTTTTGATACATGTCATATTTTTGAGGCAGGACAAAGCATGCAGCGGATGAGTATGCTGTATTTTAAAGAAAGCTTAGAGGATTCTCCAATTAGCAGTTAATTCTGTCAATAAATAAGGTCTCAGTGGATTGAAGTCCCAGAAATAAATAGGAAAAATGCAGTACTAGGAGTGCATCAGCAGTCTAGCTAACAAGGCAGGGAGATCAGAGCCTGAGAGTCAGAAAACACAATTGTGAGTTCAAGAATTCAAATTAAGTTTGATAAATGTCACAGGATGGAGTAGGGCTGGAACTAACATTTCAGGAAGTATCTGTGACTCTTATTGGGAAGCCAGAAGAGGGAAAGCTATCCCTGCTCCTAAACAGTGTCATATTATTGACAAAGACCCATGCTGTAGCAGGAACTCTAGCATCTGTGGTTTCAACACCCTTGTAGCACCATGACCAGAAAATCAGCAGCGTTCTGCTTTCATTTTAAAAACATAGGAGCAATATAGAACAAGACACACCTTTCATTAAAAGTGGGTGAAAGAAAGGACTTGTAGCCTTTGATGGGTTAAGTACAAAATTATTAGAAAGACACAGAAGGAAGTTTCAGGATCAGCTTGCAAAAGTTATAAGAAATAATAGCAAGTCTTTCTAGAGCAAATCAGTGGAGTTTGACAGCTCTGTAAGGCAAATACATTGTTTCATACACAGAAGAAACATCTGGAGAAGATACAACCAGGAAAAAAAGGTTGAATTTATTTTTGCATTTGTGAATGGGATAGATGAGCATGGGTGAACTCCAATAATGGGAAGCTTCTTTAAGGGGAATAATTAGGAAAACATGTCTTGGATTACAGTGCAAGTATAAAAGATGAAAGAACACATTAACAAGTGAGCAGCAGCCAACTGCTGAGACCAGATGGTGTTCAACCACGAGTTGTCAAGCAGCTCCGAGACAAAGTGCTTCAGGTACTTACTGCTGTATCTGACTCCTCACTTAAAGTTACCTGGGCATCCGAGGGGTCTGGAGAGCTGCTCATGTGACACCAGAATTTTTTAAGGATTTTGGAGAAGATTGTGGAAGCTGTAGACGTGGAAGCCTAATCTCCTTGATAGACAAATAAGTAGAAATTATGCTGAAGAACAGAAAAAACTTAGTGGCCACACAGAAAAGATGACACATTAGGGAA
Organism: Geospiza fortis; assembly: GCF_000277835.1. NCBI lineage: Eukaryota > Metazoa > Chordata > Aves > Passeriformes > Thraupidae > Geospiza > Geospiza fortis. The sequence continues at coordinate 689,463 of NW_005054479.1, read as the reverse complement.
AGTCCTTATGGCTTTTTGAAAGCAAAGTAGTATCTCAGGAAAGCTTTCTTTGAAGAAGTCAAGAAGCTCATGGACCGTGAAGATTCAATTAACTCTCTGTGATGGTTTCCAAAAGCAATCAGTAAGATTCCTCCCCAAGGGAAGTAAAAAACAAGGCTGCTAATGGATATGAAACTTAGACAAGTAACTGATAGAAATGGAGGCCAGTAGTGATTTACAAAATATGTTGCTGATAATGAGCAATTCAGGTAGGGCTAACTGAGACAAACTGAGTGACTATGCTACCAACAGACTCGGTGGCAAAATGGCAGATGAAATTAAATCTGATAAATATGAAAGGCTGACATGAGGAAAAAAAAGACCAATCCTGAATTTCACATACATACTGAGGAATTTTGAGTTGATTTTTACCAGTGAGAAAAAAGGCCTTGAGGTTGTGAAAGCTGGTTCTGTGAGAACATTAACTCAGGGCTCAGTAGTGATCAAAATAGAAACTGAAAACTGTTAAGATTATTGTTAAAATTTATTGAGAGAAATAGAGATAAAAAGGGTCATTGTATCAATGCCCGTTTGCACCTGCATCTTTAATTGCCTGTGCAGTTCTAGTTTGAAAATAGTATGGTGGAACTGGAATAGATTAAATAAAAATCAATTATGAGAAATAGTAGGAGGGCTTCAAAAGGGATCGTGGTTGACTCAGCTGGGTTTCTTCAGTCTGCAGGGAAGGAGAGATAATATCAAAGTCTATGCAAAATCTTCAGAGATCCAAATAAGAACCAGGAATCCAGACTGCTCGCTGATTTATCAGACATGAGAACTGAGCTGCAGCAAATGAAAGGAGAACTTGGAAGGTTCAAAGCAAACAAAAGGAGATCGTGCTTCATTCAGTCTATACTTAAGCCAGAAGTCTTTGCTTCAGGATACAGTGAGTACCAGAACTTTGCATGAGCTTAAAAAGCAACTGGAAAATCATCAAAGACTCTTGATCTAACTCAGCAAGTTCTTGACTTGTAAGTTGCTGGAGCTGAAAATACATTTTGGGGAAGTACAGAACGTGTTTTCCCAGTTCTTTCTGTCTTCCTACTCACATCTGTCTGGAACTGCTTGGCTGGGTGGAGCTTTCAGCCAACCCAATATCAGATTTATAGATTTAGGATTATTTTTACCTCCCAACTCCAGATCATCCAGCTGTCATAATCTCCCCAGACTATTTCTGGTCATTAAGTAATTGCATAGGGTTTTTGCACTTTTTGTTTTGCCTTTTTGTTTTGCCTTTCACTGTATTCACTGGTTTAGCACTATTTTTAAGCCCACATTGATTTTTGGCACTGCCTACTATTTTGAGGAAAAAAATCTCATTAAAATCTTTAATGTGTTCTTCCCAGAAGCATTAAAAACAAATTATCTCTTGTAGGTGTAGTGCCTTTCTCATTTCTGGGAGAATGCAAGTTGTCAGTGCAATCCTAAATACAACCTATATGGGAGGAGTGATGTTATAGGTAGTGTGCTGCTCTGGAGAAAAACAATACATTGTATGGTAGAGAAGTCAGTGGTCTATAGGGGTGGATGAAGAATAACAACAAAGCAGGTTGTTGTTCTTCAACCATCTAAGTTGGCTTTGTGAATTAATGTGGAACAGAATAGAAATATTCATACTTCTCATTTCAACTGGTGCAGACAGTGGCTTAGGACTGTTGGAGTGTAGAAGTATCAATATAAATATTTAATTTATAATGATGGTAGACTGGGTATGATTTATGTCCTTTTGAGTTTCTTTTTTCCTAGCAGAAAATATTTTCATGCAGTTCAGTGTTTTAAGTCTATTAATAATTGTACAAAGCCTTAACAGCAGAGATTGTAATGTATATATTAATAATGCATTTGCAGAGAAAAATATATTAATGCTTTTCTAAATGCTCAATTAAGCAATTACCTAATGCCACAAAGCATTAGTAACAGAGAGCAAGTATAATCTTAAATTGTTTTATGATACTGTAGATGTCTAAGAGTTTTTCTAAGAAATCTAAGAGAGGAGCACATGCAGTGAAGCAGGCTTTGAGGAGAGAAGCATCCAGCCCGCTGTGACAAACAGCTTTGGGAGGTTGTCACAGCTCCTCCTCTGTGGCTTGGTTGGCCAGGGAGTGAACCATGGCCACAAGACTATCTGTGGTCTGCCACTTCCAGAAATATTAAATACGATCACAGCAGCCTGAGCCAAAAAGACTTTTCTAGCTCCTTTCTCCTCCTTCTTTCTCCCTTGCCCCAGCCCTTCCTGGAAATGTCCACATTAAAATAGAAAAGTGAATCAATCTAAAACATCAAGTAAAAAGAACTGTAGATTTGTTTAGCAAGCTTTCTTTTGTATTTAAGACAATTTCAGCTTTCTTGTTCTAGAACATTACTAATTCCTGTTCAGCTTCTGCAGCAGTTATCTTTAAAATGCAATAAAAATCACCTGATAACAGTTTGTCAGTTTGTTCCTGAATTTGGTTCAGGGAAATCAGTAGATTTCTTCACAGTGAAGTGTAAGCACTTATCGCCTGCTGGTTTAAATTTCAACACTGTGATTTTGATCATCCTGTTTGCTTAGTACATCCTCTGTAACCTTTGGTATATATGAAGCAGGGACCTAAAAAAAGAATTGTTGAATAGGAAGTATGTGCACACCACAGACCACACTCTGTTTTGTGCCCTTCTTTATCAGTTAAGCAAACTTTCAAGGCATGTTGTTTACCATTTAGTAGACAAACTACTCTGCAGAGAAATAAGGCACATTAGAAGCATATGGTAATTTGGGTTAGAATGGATTTCAGGAGCTCTCTTCTCCAATCTCCTTAAAGCAGGGCTGGCTCTGAGGTCAGATGAAGTTACCCAAGATTGTATCCAGCTGGGACTTGAAAATATCCAAGGATGGAGTTTGCACAACCTCCCTGGGCAAGCTGCTCCACTGCTTGACTGTTGTCACAGTAAAAAAATATTGTCCTGGTCAGAATTTCTTGTGTTTCAACTGATGCCCATTGTTTCTTCACCCTCCCACCATGGACCCCAAGAACAGCCTCCTTCTTTTCCATGACCTCCTCACAGGAGGGCTGCAATCAGATCTCCCAAGCAATCCCTTACTTTCCCCTTCATCCTTTCCTTTCCTGTGTACATTTAAATGTCATAGGTTAGTATCTTGCAGCTAAGTCTTGGCAAGCCTGTGTTCATCCATGCCCATGCTCAGACACACAAAACACAGCCAGTCTGGGGTAGCAGCTTCACAGGGCATGTGAAAAATGCCAATCACTTGTTTTTAAAATTTTAAAAGTTTAATAGTAATAAAATGGTTATAAAAATAGTAATACAATTAGAGGATTAATAATTTGGACAATTTGAATTAAGACAATATGAGACAACAAATACAAAGAGTTATGGACATCCGGGTACCTTTTTCTGGGCAGTACGAGCCCGATAAAGGACCCCCGTTAACAAAGGATTAACCCTTAAAACCAATAGCCTGTTGCATAGTCATACACTTCATACATGATGCATAAATTCCATTCAAATACTGGATTCGGTCTGGTCCTCGTCAACTTCTTCCTCTGAATCTTGACAGCGCCTTCGAGGCGGGAAGAAGTTTGTTTCTTCTGATAAGAGGGCAATAAATTCTTTTTCTCTGAAAGATTTAGGTGTCCTGTGGCTGCTATCTTGCTGCGAGTCCTTTCTTTAAAAAAAAGTATCCTACATAGCATCGTTTCTATTTTAACAATTTTTATAACCTAAAGCTATATTTAACACAGTACTTAAGATAATTAGTACAACATTACTTTCTAACACAACACATATAATATTCATTTTGATATTTGCAAAAAGCCAATCATAAAATACATGCATTTTTCACAGGCAGAACCATTGTCTTCACTGATTCAGCCTGCTGTGAACTGAAAAGCACTGGTATGAAAACCATCACTCTAATCTTCACAGCAGCTTTGCATGAGGTGAATCAGATCTGCAGTTATCTAACGAGGCTGTGATTGAAGGAACCCTCCTGTCCCTTCCTCTTGGCAGCCTCCAAGAGCACTGCTGCTGCCTGAGCTGTGTTCCAGTTGAGCCACAGGCAAAAGATATTTCCTTAGTGTGAGGAGCAGGGTGGCAACTTGCTGTGAGTATGGCTGAGCTGCCACAGACAGGGAATGGATAAAACAGAGAACTGCACAGAAAACAGCTGCCCTGCACAAACACTGGCACACTGATGTGGACCTAAGGCTGTCGTAGAAGAGGAAAGTGCTTTTTTAGCTCTGCTTCAGGGCTGGAAGGGCTTCTTTTCAAGCAGTGGTAAGATCTGGAAAACTGAGCAGATGTGCGAGCTGTTGATTGTGTAAGTGTATGCTCTCTCAAAAGTATTTTTACATATTATAAAGTCTAGGTTAACTCTGTCTGGGCATAACATATATCATGCATAACTGGGCAGCAATGCTACAACTGCTGAACTGCAGGTGCATCTGCAGGGCAGGTCCCAGGAGATGTCCTGAGATCAAAGTCTGTGTCTCTGCTTTGGGAAGAAGGGGATTTTTGCTTATGTGAGGCACTGAAGGGTGGCCACTGATCTCCAACCAACCGAACACACCCAAACATGTCTGTTTTTGTTGACGTGTTGCATTTTCTCTGCTTTCTGTAAGCCCAAAGGAGTAATGAGGAGGAGGAAAGAGCTGATTTAGCATTGTCTGACAGATGCAAGAGCAATTACCAGAACCCATCAAGGCTTTTCTCAGCTGCAGAAAGCGTGAAGAGCGTATTTTGACAATGTGCCACAGGCATACAGGGTCCTGCTTTGTGTTTGTCTTGGTTTGGAAAGACAGGAGCCTGCTAAGGAAGGCAGGAGCCTCCCCTGAAATTGAGAATGTAAACCCTCCCCACCCCTCCGAATTGCTACAATTTTAAATTAAGGGGCTCTCAGGCAAAGATATGGGAGCAGGCAATAACAGTTCTTTAATAGGGAAGAAATAAAAAGAATAAAATAAACAATACAGTCCACTGGAACAACACTGACAGAGTCAGAACCCAACCTGACACCCTGTTGGTCAGGGTGCTGGTGGCAGTCCGATTGAAAATGTGGCTGCAGTCCTCTGAAGTATCAGGTGTGGTTCTGTTGGAGCAAGGGGGTTCTGTAGAGAAGGATGTAGTCTTCCTCTGAAGATCCAGGAGGAAAAGGTAGCTGCTGTTCCTCTGGGGAATCTCGTGGAGAAATAAACTGAAACTGCAATTTCAGAATCTTGGAGTATATGGGGTAGCAGTGCTTGGCTCCTCCCTCTGGGCGGAGCATCTCACAATGGGATGTTATAGTTCTTATCAGTCATGCACTGATATTCAATAGTCCGTTATCAGCGGAGGTCCCCTCCCGAGGAAGGTGTGAATGTGGTCATTCAAAGAGAGAGATAAGGCAAACTGCTCGCTTGACAAGGTAATCAGCCATACAGATGGTAATGGAAAACATCTTGCATGCAATCTTCAACAGTGTTACATTGAATAAATAGTGCCTGGCCGTGTCAAGAGTTTATGCAGGGTTTTCAGGATCTGCTGAGGATCTGTTATTGAAAAGTTTCTTTTACTTCTCTGAACTGCATAACGAATTAAATATAGCATGCTCTGCATAGCACACAGTTTTACTGTGCCATAATAGGAATCAGAGCAGGACAAAACAATTAAAAGGCTTGAAAAAGAACAAGCAAAATGGAGACAGTGTGAGGAACAAATCAGAACAAACACTGTGGAGATGTGAAGCTGTTCTCTGGTGTCCAGAGGGGAAGGACACAAGCTCTGAGAGCATGGGGTTATTGGTGCAGCACTGGGCACTTTTCATATACCAGCCATAGAAATCCCGTAAGTGATCCCTCTTCTCCAGAAACAAGGCTATTATCTCAAAGTCTTACCCCAGCAAAAGTCTCCATTCCCTCACCTGTGCCAAGCCCAGCAAGGGTAGCGTGGTCTGGGACCTACCTGTCTGCCATCATGTGTTGATCATGCATGACAAGATCATCTTCTGCACAGGTCCAAACCATCTTCTCTATTATTTCTTCCTTTTCCCTCATTCTCAGGCTCAGGTTTGCTTTTAAGCAATACTTATCAAGACAGGCCACTCCAAATCATTGTTAAATCAGATTATTTTGGTTCAACACCTCTGGGGAAAAGAACGTCCTTTCACTTCTTCTCTGTAAATCTGGGGAGATGTTACAGGAAGGACCAGTGGGTGCCCATGTCTTGCCCCAAAAATACAGTGGTAGGAGGCAAGGTGTGCATTTACAGCTGGGGACTCAGCTGTGCTTTTAGGATCCCCCTTCAGAGTGTGGACTCACCCACCGTCCTCTCCACTGCAGTAAGACCACCAACACTTCCAGCATGTGGAAGATATCTTATCCTGAGAGCAGAAATGAAACTGCTCTTCCTAGAATTGTACAAATGTTAAATCATGCTGGCTCGCTAAAAACACTGCAGTTGTGCCAGAGTTGTGCCTGCGCCAGGATAAATCAGCACTGAAAGATGAGAGCAGCGTTGTTTGCCAGCTAGGCTGGTGAGCCAGTTCAAAACCAAGTGCCTTGAGCCAACACATGCCAGTTTTACCCTTCCCACTGCTGCCAAATGACTTGCTTAAGATGTGGCATTTCAGATGGAGAAGCAGACTTATGTGGTTTTGATGCTGTAATGGATTTATGAAGAATTTTTCCTGCAAAAGCCTGTAACCTGAAAACCCAGTTGCAGGATTGCTTGGAGGCATCTTTGGACCTTCTCCTTACTTTGGATGTTCCATCTGTTTGTTTTTACTTTGACTTAAATTTGCATTGTCTATTCTTTCTATTTTTGTTTCCCTTTTGTTTTTATTTCTGTTTGAAAAAAAAAAGCATCTTTGGAATGTGTGTTGTTTTTGAACACTCTCTGCTGCATGGTTTGTTGCTGAGAGATTGTGGCTAAAGGCTGTGAGGTCCTGGGTGCTGCCTCAGTGAAGCAGCGATGTAAATACAGCTCTGTGGCCAGACCAAGAGAAAATACTGCAGGTTTATTCTTTGCTTTCAAGGCTGGGTTGAGTGAGAAACCGTTTAAATAATTTGTGGGAAGCATGCTGTGTTTTAAAACACACACAGAAACACATTTTGTTGTTTTTGCATTGTTTGTTATCAGAAAAAAGCTGTCATTCATGTCTCTTGAATATTATTTTTAAACCTTGCATAATAGCACACATGATCTCCATGAGCTGACAACTACAGGACACCAGTTCTACAGGAACATGGGGAATACTTAGGATGGACTGACATACTCTGGACCAGGTGAATGTGGCAGAAGTTCACATTGCCTTGCTTTGCTGAGAGCTCTCTGCCTTGCAGATACAGAAGGATGTCACAGAGTCCCTTGTAATGTTCCCCAAGGGCTGCCCATCCCTGCCCTGCATTGCAGCACCAAGTGTGACAGAGAGACCAGGGCTTTTCCTGGCTTTTCCTTTCCCCCCAGCAGTGCTGCAGTATCATCCCCTCCACCAGCATTGCTGTTTCCCTGCTATATTCCCTTCTTGCCCATTATCCCTTCTATCCAAGCAGCAATTCCCATCTCTCCGACAGTGCCTACAGCGCTTCCTTCCATGGCACTCTGAGCTGAGCCAAGAAATTTCCTTCTCTGGGATACAACCCGAGGTCAACCCAAGCCCTTTTTATTTTGAGCTGAGACTTTAACTGGCCAGGAATCTGTTTGCTGAGAATGGTAGCAGAAAGAGAAGTCTTTCCAAAATGTACGGGAAATGTTAATGTGGAAGAGATACTGGTTGCTAAAATGCCCTAAAATGCCTCTGATTAGAGACCAGTGAGCCCTTTCTTAGCCCTACAGTTAGTTTTATAAAGAATTCCTTTTGTAGGCCTAGGGTGGTGTTTAACACCAAGCAGAGCAGAGCTAAGGCACGGCAGCATCGCTGTGGTGGTGCCGGTACCGCAGCACAACAGGAGCAGCTCAATGACACTGCGGTCATGCCTCTGAAAGTGCTTCCAGTTCACTTGTCAGGAGGTTTTCTGGCACAGCTCAAAGCAAAGCAACAGGCAGCAAGCTTTATCAGTAGGACTTCAGGGATGTCAGCCTGGCCTTTAGTGCTCTAATCCCTTGTAAAGATTATTACTGCTTTAATTAGGGGTATGAATTTTTCTGTTTGCATGAGGTTTTCTTTCACAGAGGCATCTTACTAGGAAAGCCACAAATATTTTAGTATAAACATCCTGACATCATTATAGTTTATTTCTCTCCCCAAATGGAAGTACACTTATGTCACTGTTAAAAACTTACTGTCCTGAAGTTTACTAGTTTAAAAGCATTAGAGAGAAAGCAATGCATTAACAAGCACAAGGGTGAAGTGGCTTCAGGGGAAACCCAGAATTGCTTTTTATCCTAATTTTCTGTTCCCTAATGAACAGCAGGTACTGAAGACATTTACCACCACCATGGCCAGAGGGGCCAGGCTCAATCTTTAAATGAAAAGATGTTTTCTGTGGATTACTTTGAGTGAAATATTGGTGGGACGCACTCCCAGAGCATTTGCTGTCCCTCAACAGACTGCACTCGCTGTGGTTATGTTGACAAACATGTCTATCATAGCCAGTAATGAAAAGACATTATAAAATTCATTGCAAATGTCCCCCTTGATTTTAGGAGATGTTTGATGCAACACATATGATCCTAATAATAGTGTGGGATCTTACCACCCTGCAGACCTTGCTACATGAAGGAGAGTCACTCCCACCTTAAACATGCCTATTTCTATTTCTCTTGGCTGCTGCCAAAGGAAGCCCAGAACGCCTGGCTCAAATATCCACATCACTGTGGGAGGCCTGGAGGGTGGGTCAGATAAACCTCAAGAGAAACCAGCATCAAATTTCAGATAAACAAGGTCAGGCCAGCAGATACACAGACTTTGTCTTAAGCCTTGAGCAAGGCTGAACAGTATTAAAAGACTGGAATGGAAAACTGGGGGGAAAAAAAGGCTCATTTAACTAGTGTTTACAGGAACAGGGATCTGCAGAACTAGAGATGAAAAATGTGATGTTTCAGATGGCTCATTCATGAGTGTGACAGTGAGTCACCTTATCACAGCTTTTCTTCAGCAGCAGCAGCAAGAAGAGATATAAAAAAAACTGAGTCCAGCAGATACACAGACTTTGTCTTAAGCCTTGAGCAAGGCTGAACAGTATTAAAAGACTGGAATGGAAAACTGGGGGGAAAAAAAGGCTCATTTAACTAGTGTTTACAGGAACAGGGATCTGCAGAACTAGAGATGAAAAATGTGATGTTTCAGATGGCTCATTCATGAGTGTGACAGTGAGTCACCTTATCACAGCTTTTCTTCAGCAGCAGCAGCAGCAAGAAGAGATATAAAAATAAATCTGAGTTCATAGGGAGTTACCAGTTTGCAAACCACACAGAAGAGCCATAGAATATGGCTATTTAAATCAGATTAGATTTATAAAGGTCACTGATAAAGTAATTGTATTCTCTAGTAATTATATTCATATCTATATACTGCTGATGACTTACCCTGTGTTGGGGAAGGTGTTCCTTGCTTCTGGTGAAAGATATGAAGAGTAAGGTGGATAACTCTCTTGGAAAATGAGGTATATGGCTTTCTTTCAATCAATATTGCTACTGTTTAATTAGTGGTAAGAAGACAGAGCTCAGTTTACTTACCAGAAACCTTTACTTATCCCTACTAAAAAAAGTGGAGTTTTAATACAGCAGAAACTCTTATAAAAGATCTGGTGAAGATATCTAATTCAGTGTAAGTATCCTTGGTGCTTCCTGTCTTTGCAAATAACATGGTTTGATATTGCTCCTGTCATCCCATTCTTCACTGGGGATGAAGCTGGGACAAGGAGAACTTCCATTAAAGTCCCAGAAGTCTCAAACCATGAAAACTTCTCAGCACCAGCTTTGTAACCCCCCAGAAAGGCTGAGTAAAGACAATGGATGTTGGTATAGGTCTTGTTTTAGCACCTGAGAGCAGCAACTCCATTTTTTTTTAACTTCTAATGACTACAATTTGTATTGCACTAAATCTGCCATTGGTTTTCATTAAACAGAGGTCATGTAAAAAAAAACCCAAAAAAACAAAGCTCTAAAATTTAATGACCCATTATCATCAGTGACACACTAAAAATGGTGTTGCACATATCCCTTTAAGTGACATTTCTCCAGCCATCCTGTAGCAAATTGAGACAAGCCAGTGCCTTGCTCCTCTGGCTGTCTGCTTAAAATGACACCTCCAAAAATATCTGCAACAACAAGACTTAGCTGGGAGACTGTTTTGTCATCTAATACAACAATCCTGTCATTGTTTCACGCTTGCTTTTACCTGATGCTCTGCATGCAGGTGGCCAGATCCTTCTCTGTTCCCCATTTTGAGGGCAAGTTGTGGCATCCCTAGGCATCACTGGTGGTCCTTGTGAAATACAGTTGTTCTCCAACAGTTATTGTGGCTTCTGTGGTAATAAAATAATTCAGAAATAAGCCTCATCTTTAAGGATGGAGTTTACTTTGTTCACACCTGCTAGGTAGGGCTCATGCAGTTCTCTGATGTTCAGTTTTGACTCACCTACAGCTAATTTTTGTCTCTGCAGGCACTGGAAGATTGTATGAGGAGATTTCAGTATACAGCTGGAACAAAGAATCTCACCTTCCTGACACGATTTACTTTCTCCTCACAGCTTGGCAGCATCCCTTTGGTTTGACTGCCATGTGAGTGTCTCCCACATTAATCATATTAATCATGCTGCTTCCCAGCCTGCCCAGTGTACCCAGCTCTGCTCTGCTCAGACCACCATGCATGCCTGGCCCTGCTTCCAGCAGCTTTCTGGACGTGCCTTCTGTTGGCCTTCAGCCTGCTTGGTGTGTCACACTGTACAAGGGATGCAGCACACAGGTGAAGCAGAAAGTGTTTACTTTCCCTTTCCACACTTTGGCTGCCAACCAGGTGTATTGAGCAACCAGACTTGCAGTGAACACCTTGCTCCTTAAATCCCCCTTTCCCAGGCACCATTTCTGGGACCATCACAGCAGGAGTGACTCACTGCCACCTTCTTGTCCCTCAGTTCTCCTTGTTAATGAACAAAAAATCTTCACCAGAACCTGCTTTCTCAGTAGCAGGACCTTGTTCAGCTGACTGCACAGTGACCTGGCACTGCTGCTGATAACAGTACAAACAGACACATATCCTCATCTCTCTAACAGTGCTGGGTCTGTAACAGGCTCTGCTGTCTCCAATCCTCCCTTAGTGGTGTGTCCCAGGTGACCTTTTCCCACGTGGTTTCACAAGCTGAGGTTTCCTCTCTGCGCCTGGAGATGCTCTGCCTGCCACACCACTGGTTCATCACCACGGGCGTGGCCTGCAGCTGTGGTTTCTGCCCAGGTGCTTTCCTGCCCAGAGCAGCAGCAGACACTTGTCTCTTTGGTGTCTGTATGGAGTGGCCCAGTGCCTGTTCCCATCTCCTCCTCACTCATTGCCTGTTTCTATTGCTCTTGGGGCTTTATCTCCACACGCTTGGCTTCTTAGTAAATTCTTGCTTGCTTTTCTACTTCTCCCTCTCATTTGGATTTATGTTTAGCTTCCTGATTTCTGGAAGAGAGAGTTGATACTTGACTGGGAAAAGTCCAGGAGGGAACTGGAGGTGGTGCCTTTATGGACCAGTTGGAGAAGAATTCGGTTCATCAAAGGAACGAGGAGGTGATGAGTGACCAAGTTGCCACTCCCAGAGAGGTAGAGCAACACAACAAGGATTTCCCCATCCCTTCAACCTAATCTTCTGTAAGTCACATGCATCCCTCAGCAAATGTACTTATTAAACCCTAATTAATGACGTCTTGGTGGTTTGGAGGGCACTCTCCCATCCTGCCCACTCACTGCCATGTAATGATAATTTTGACTTTACTGATTATCTTTAACAACACCAATTACTAGTCAGGGATGGCAGCATTGCTTAAAATGATAAAAAAAGTTGACATACCTTCACTCCTTCTCTCCTTTCAGGGAGAAAAGAAAAGCAAGCCCTTCGTTAAAATGCTCGAGACCACTTTAGTGGTAAAGAAAGAGCAGCAGAAGAAATGGGGTGAGCTGAATGTGGACTAACTCAGATGGGAAGCTCAGGTGATATTTGCAGCTATTGCCATGGGTGGTTTGCACCAGTGTGTTCTCCTGCACTACAGAGGTTCTTAACCTGTTCCAAATCTTTCTTAAATTGTTTTAGCTTCTGCCTGCAAATTACTGAATTCTAGTGTAATTGATTTAAGGAAGGGTTAAATTGGGTTAAGTACAACTCCATTATGTACTCTTACTGCTTTAATTAGGTCAATTTAAAAACAATTTAGAAAAGTTGCACTGACTGGTTTAGTTAATGTAGATCAGAGTCCAGATAGAATGAAAGAGCAAAATAATTCATTCAGTCATCAATTCATCATTTTTTTATGGCCACATATCAGATGGTCTAAATTTATGGTTTTGTTAAGAACAGCTGTGCTGGAGCATACATATGTGCTGGGAATTTATTGAGCTGAATTTGAGAACAGTTTTTTCCACCATGCTGCCTTAGACTCCAGCCTGGCTGGGTTTGCTCTCCTCATTTCTGAGGGGAAGTTTGCTGGAGGTGTTGCCAGCAGCCACAGAATCAGCAGCCTTAGCACCAGCCTGTAACTGCACAGCCCTCAGCTGGCTCCACCAGGACACTTTTGAAGCAAGAACATCCCTGCTTTGTACACTGCCAACAGCCTGATGTCACAGTTACCTGCTGAGGGTCAGACCTGAAACCTGAAGCAGCATTATGGCCTTAGAGAAGGGGATGTAGAGGAAAGCACTTCCAGAATCACCTGCACTGCACTGGATGCTGATGGTGGATCCAGAGGCAGGGAGAAGCATCACATGGTGCTTACTCTAAATTCAGCTCTCCACTGCAAGGGATAACCCAGCACCCCAACCATGAAACCTAAACAGGAAGGATAATAGCGCAGACTGAAGGAAAGGGAGAGATCATTTGTTCCACCTCCTGCCTCAAGCCAGGACTAAACTATGGCAATGGCATTTCTGAATAGCTAAACCTTCCAGAAAGGAGATGAAGGTGATGGAAAAGAGAAGCTGTGAGGACCACTGGGCAGAAAGTCTGGGGCTCTTATCTCCCAACCCAGCAGTCTGGACAAAGAAGTCAGTGAAATAACAGGCTGCACTGAACCCTGGGGCAAGGCAAAGTCAGAGAGGCAGGCTCAGAAAATCAGGAAAACCCCATGGCTGCCTATAAGGGTCTGTAGCATGGTCACATTCCCCAGAAACAGAAAGGGAGACCAAGGCAGTGCATCACAGCACAGAGACATCCTTCTGAAAGCTCATCTTCCCCCAGAGCTGTAGCAGTTTGGAAGCCAAAACCACTGAGCAAAGATCCAGTTCCTTGTGTTTCAACACTGTCAGTGTCAATGGCCAGAGACTGAGAAAAAATAAAGAAAATATTGAAGCAACCTCGTGACTTAAGAGATTTGGTGTTTTTGTGGGGGGACTGTATTTGACTTGGTTAAGGTGTGGCAGGAGCAGCTCCCTGACCCCACTGTTGTGCAGATGATGTTGTGCAGTGTTATAAAATGGAAACTCTTGTTGGTGTGTATTGGGTGAAATGATATTGCCCTGAACCAGTTAATTGTGCCAGCATCAAACAATTATAAAATGCCACCATAGAATCAGCCTGATGTCTCCTCACCATGGCTTCAAACAGCCACACACAACTGCCTCAGGCACAGGGTTTCATCAGGCAACCCCAGAAAAATACCTACACTGGGTCTAGTCAAAAATGTCCATAGCTCAGTATAATTTCCAGCACTAAAAAACAGAACAGGGTGAGGGTGATCCTTTCTCTGTTGTTATTTCCCAGACCTTGGCCATAAGTGCTGGAAGGATTTCCTGAAGCAGAGGCTGAGGTAACCAGCCCTGCGGGCCCCAGAGCTCCTGAGAGCCCTGCCCTCTATGAACTGGCCTAATCTCTTCTTAAACCCCTTTAGAATTTTCATCACTGACAGATCTTGTGGCAAGGATTTCCTTGGTTTAATGGTTGCTGGGTGTGAAATGGTTTCCTTTTATGTGAGTAAAGCTGTTTCTTGCCAAGGTCCTCCAAAGGCAAAGCCTGCGGTGTCTGGATGAGAGTCCTGGTGCTGCTGCTGGGGTGGAGGATGTTCAAACTGCAAGGATTGAGTTCCATGTGCTCAGCAGCTGTTAAAAAATCTGTGTGGGAAATGAATGGGAATTTGGGAAATCCTTCACCCAACACTTGGGCCAAAGTATGAATGACCTGCAGGGGAAGTGAGAGGTTGTTGCCATGGTGCACCCATCTGCCTCGGGCTGGGCATTTCATATCAAATCTGGAACTGGGGAGGGAAGCCAGAATATCCCAGGTCAAACTTTGCATGATTTTGAATGCAGATACACCAGAGAAGGAGCCTTTCCTTATAGATAGTCAGCAATTAAACTTTAACCCAGAACTGGTAATTTTGAATTCTCAGCCAAATAAGTGTTTGGGAAAAATACTCTGGCTGATTTTATCTCTCCTCTCTTGGTGATTGGATCATCTTGTTCTCCACACCCAACCAAACTTTCCAGCTGCAATGTTTAAACTTCATCATGAATCACATTTTCCATAGCTTTCCATCACTCAGATGTGTCTTTTCCAATGCAAAACTCTGGTTTTCCATCCTTAGCAGAGCCAGAAAAGCCACAGCATTAGACTCTCCAAGGAAATTCCTCCTTTACCCCTTAGTCAAACTGGATTTAAAGGCATCCACATGTGCAGTGCCATGAGGAAATCAGTCTCAGGTGCTTCACAACTGCTCATTCCCAGACTTGCAAAGGCACCATGAATAAACTCTCTTATTGCACACAGTGTCAAAGCAATTGAGCTGACAGGTGTCCAGGCAAATTTCAAGATTATTTGCATAGAGTTATTGCTCTGCAAAGAAATCACTGTGATTAACTTCTTCATTACTGGGAAGTCATTTATTTGTATTTATATGCATAATTGTATGCATGCTCAGAGCTGCATAGTTTGTTTAAAGTTGGATCATTTGGTCCAATGCTTCTATTCTGATTTCCTCAGGAATATTATTTGCATCTCCATCTTTCATGAAAAGCTGAAGTGATGCATCAAAAAATATGTATATTGACATACATATATAAGCACACGTACAATCTTTTAGACCATAGTTGGGAGATAACCTGTTATGCTTTTGCTAACAAAGAGGGACCACATTGAGAATTTTAAAATAATTAATTTTAAAAAGAGGAAGGATCCATGAGAACACAGTGTCTCTTCTAAGAGTCATAACAAAGGGTTTGTGTCTCAGCTTAGGAGCAGGACTTTTAAAAATAGCACAGTGCAGTACAAATAGCCCATCTTTGTCTCCCTCACTATATTCCTAAGCCCGAGTGCAAACTGCACTGCCTGGTGTTTCAGAGCTGGCACCTGGCAGAATCCAGCCATAAAGTGTCCCTGGAGAAATTCTCAGCTGCCTCCTACCTCTCCTACCTGCTCCCTGGAGCAAAACATGGGAGCACAACACGATGGAGAGCAAGCAAACAGGTTGGAATAGGAAGGGGAAGCAAAGTGCTTGCAAAGCTCTGTGCAATTAGGGACTGCTCCTGAGGAGTGACAAGAGTTTCAAAATCTGCCTGCTAATTTGTAATTTGTTGTCAGCTTTGCATACAAGATTTAATTGAATGTCAGCTACTGGCAGTGTCCCCATTGATAGGACATGGTGTAATGGTAATTGTTTCAAACTAAAAGAGGGTCAATTTGCATTAGATAAAAGGGAGAAATTTTTTACAATGAAGGTGGTAAAACCCTGGCACAGGTTGCCAAGAAGGGTGGTGGATGCCCTATCTTCAGAACATTCAAGGCCTGGTGGGACAGGGCCCTGAGCAACCTGACCTAGTTGAGAATGTCCCTGCTTATTGTGAGGTTTGGACTAGGTAATCTTTAATGGTCCCTTCCAGCCCAAATCTTTCCATGATTCTGGGATTCTTTTCCATGAGCTGTGATGGGAAGGAGTAGGTTTTATTTAAAACTGTGGAGCCCCTCTCCAAGGGAGCCTGCCACACATGGGGACATCTCACAGCCACTGTGAGGGTGTGAGCAGCACTGGGGCTGTCCTGCACACACCTCCACAGAGGGGAAGAGGAGCAGCAGCTCTGCTGCCCTCCTGCCCTTTGCTCTGCTCAGCTGGCCACACTGCCTGCAAAGCAAGGTGGTGGGTTTGGCCTGGCTCTGATCAACCCCCTGCTCACTGCAGCTGGGTTTAGCAGGGTGAAATCCTGCCTGAGGCACAACTGAGAAAATATTTTTGAATATGATATGATATGATATGATATGATATGATATGATATGATATGATATGATATGATATGATATGATATGATATGATATGATATGATATGATATGATATGAGTTAACACAGATGCTTGTATCAGGCTCCAGACCAGCAGTGAGGAAATGGAAGCAGAAAGCCCTTTCTAAAGGTACTCTCCTGCCCTTCAGCTTCCCCTTCTTCCTCCCAGCTGAGAAGCCCTGGATTAAGCAAGTATCAAATCCTCATCACATCTTTCTTTTTTTCTTTTTTTTTAAGTTTGATTTGTCTTCAAAAACAGCCTCTGCAAGCCCTGTCCTGTCCCCAGTCCTGGCATGTTTTAGGCCCAGGAGGTGAATTCAGACAGCTCTGACAAAGGAGTGCAGGTTTGGGGGTTTAATTGATGAAAAGCAGTGAGGGCCAAATCAGCAGCAGGACAATCATGTGCACATCTGTGATGTCCTCAGCATGTGTTGACTCAGAGCCCAGAAATGGGAGACAGGCACCATTGGAGGTGATGCCTGAGTCATGGGTAACGTGCTGAGGGGTGGTGGGAAGGATGGGAATGCAGCCAGAAATGTTTCAAGGGGGACACTAAACTGCTGCAGAGGCAGCAGGACTGAAGGTCATGGAGAATTCAGGATGTCTCAGCCTTTGCTGATCCCTCTCTGGCTGATGCTGTGAGAGCTGTGTTGACTACCAGCCCTGTCTGATTTTACCAAGGTAAATTCCATGTATTGATTTATCCCAGACAGTAAAACCTCACCTCTGGGTCTCACATTTTGTTCTAGAAAGTAATAATTAACTCTCTCATTTCACACTGGGTACAAAGGCCTGGCCAGTTTTTGAGGGCTGGGGGAGCCAGGCTCACCCAGCAGTGCAGGGGAGTTTGGAGAGGGTGGACATTGACTTCTTCACCATGATGGGCCAGCATTTGCCATTCACATCTTTAGCAGCAGATTTTCCAAGTAGGGAAAAAAGTAATCCTTACCTAGGAAAGGCATTTCCTAGCAGCTCCCACCAAGCCAGAAGAGTGGTGACAGAGTGGGGTGGCTTAGGAAGGCACTGGCTGGCAAAACTTCATTGTCAAAAGTGTCAGCAGGAGGTTGTTGGCCACAAAAAGTGGCTCAGGACACAGCCTGCCTCATATACCCATGGCTACAAACCCACTTGATAGCTTGATCTTTTGTGTTTTGAAAGCCTATGGTATCTGGATTTCCATCTTTCCATTGAAAAGAGGTTTTCTGGGGTGCCTATCAGAAACTCAGATCATTAGCTCTACTGTTCATTCACCTGTGTCCTTTTCAATCTTCCAAGGTCTTTACTACTAATTAAATGAGGTATTTGCTTCTTTTTATTATTAATTATGCCAGATATTCATATTCTGAGCCTACCTGATACCATAATATTCCTTAAAGGTAACATATTTGAATTTACTTTTGTTTTCTGCCTTTAATGATCTGGGTTCTTATGGTGAAGTCCATAATGGTAACCATCACAGTATGAAACTTCTTTCAAAAAAAATCCCAAATGTTTTCAAGGAATTAAAACTTAGAGAGAATTCCCCCAACATGACATGACATAAATTCATTACACTTATCACTACAAGAGCCATCTCAGCTGAGAAAAAATAGAAAAGGTCAAGGGTTGCACTCAATGATCTTGGAGGTCTTTTCCAACCTAAATAATTCTATGATTCATTTTGAACATTTCCTTTAAAAGAATGCCCATGAATCCCAGGAGGATAAAATATTTGTCTCACATGGCTTTGTAGGACTGTGTGGAATTAAGCCCAGCCACCAACTTGGAGTCACAGTCAGAGGGGTCCTGGGAAACACAGACCCCAGAGCTGTGCTGTTGGGATTAGCTGCAATGGATGAATCCCAGCCTGGCTTTACACTCCATGGCCTGACCAGGTGGATGTGCCATCAATCATTCACTCTCCATGCAGATCTCCCATTTTATCCCAAAATGAATGAGAGGACTCATTCTCGTAAATAGCTTAGTGTGAAAACAGTTTGGTATGACAGATGTTGGCAGGAAACAGAAAAAAGAAAAACTAAACTAATTTCAGTTCCTTGAATTTGACACAAAGGAAGGGAGGGACAGGTTTCAGTGTTGATAAGAGAGGGGGAAGCTTTTGGGCAGCGCAAGAGGAAGGCAGCAGTGACCTGTGCCCTCCCTGGCAGCAGCACAGGGCACAAGGCTCCCCCTGCCCAAGCACCAGCCCCAGCAGCAGCCTGGACAGGCCAGCATGAATCACAGGAGTGGTAGCCCTGTCATGGCCTTCTGGAAAGGATTATCACCACCAAGCAAGGGCGAGGCTTTGCCCAAAACTGGGGTGCCAGGAATACAGCAGGGAAAGGCAGTTAAGCTGGACATGGTTACATTTGACCCGGCTGGACACTGAGCTGCAAGAGCTGTTTGTGCAAGCCAAAGCCACACCTATAAGAGCTCTGCAAGTGGAAGGTAATGCTGAGAGAGAGACTCCAAAAGCAGTGCCTGGGAAGGACGTGGCTTCCAGGGGCCAACAGAGAGATCTGAAGCTACTTGGTGGCAAAGAGTTGGGTCAGTGAGAGCCCTGTGGTGAGGGTAAAGGGGTGGATCCTCTCTGTGCTCCCACCACATGCTTTGTGTCACCCAGCTGCTGCTGGCCTATTCAGCTGGAGCACATCCATGGGCATGATCTGTCTCTGATGGAGGAAGATGACTTTGTCCTGATCTGGCTGTACCAGAGATAACTGAGCAGATCTGCAGCATGGTGAATGGAGGTGAAGAAGCATCAGCACCTTAAAAGAGCTGTTTCAGCAGCTCTTTCCTCCCCAGAGCTCTGGACCAGCCCCAAAACATGAGGCAAAGCCAAAAGTTTCTGCCTGAGCTTAGTGTGGAAACCCAGGGCACCACAGGGAATATTTCTCTGTCTGCTTTGGGGTGCCCTGACCCCCAGGGGAGCACTGACTTTCACCCTCATCCATGGAGAAAGTTTCCTAGACTTCAAGATAGACTAGAATCCACAAAAGTGTGAAATAGATTATGGAGAGTACTGTAGTTGTATCACTTGGTGAGAAATTTAGGTTTTGGGATTTTTAGTATGTTGTGGGTGGCAGCAAGATGGAGGGCACAGGGTGTTGTCCTGGGTTTCTTCTTCTTCATGCTTCTTCTTCCTTCTTCTTCATGGGTTTGGGTGGCATTTTGTAATTGGGCAGAAAAGTCTGCATTGTGGGCTCTGTGGGATCAGTTATTGGGTTAAAAGGGAAAATAATCTAGGTGTCCTTTCTTAATTGGATAGCTTAGTCTTTAAAGACTTTGTAACAAGAGATTGTTGGCCATTTTGTGCCTTCTAATGAAAAGCTGCCAAACTCACAGTAGTGAGACTGTTTTACTAATAAGAAATAATAAGCACTTGAGTCTGAACATGAACTACTGTCTCAAGTGCCTTCAATCCAGACCCAGAGAACCTGATACTTCAGTTACTATAAAATTACATAAATTTGTCCCCAGTGCTGATGTTTATGCAAAGAGGGGATGAAATGGGCCCTTCCTACTACTGCCCCTCTTGGTGCCAGTCTGGGTCCAGCCTCAGACTCCTGCCTGAGCTTTGCAAAAGTAGTAAGTCAGATTTTGCCGTCTTTCCACTCCTGTAAAATCCACTTCTGTAGCTTAACCCAAAATTAAAGATCCATTAAATCACAGTTGATTTCTGTGGCAGGCTGAGGGCACTGCTCTGGTTTGTAGCTTTATTTACACTCAGGAGGCTTCTGGGGCTAAAATGCATCTCAAATTCTGCATCTTCCTGAAGTAACCCCATCTCCCAGGCAGAGCAAATACAGTATAACAGAAAGCAGAAGAACCCTGTATTGAAATGTTCCACAAAGCATTGATTTTTTTTTTCAAGGGACAGGCCTGGGATTTTTCTGCAGAGCTGTTGTGCTGCCAGCATACAATTTGCTCTACTTGCCCTTTTGGTTTTAATGTCCCATTAATAATGCATCTCTGTATTTATTGCAGTTTGCATTACTGTTCCACTGTTACATCTTGATCACTCGTTATTCTGTCTGTAGTGCCAGGCAGGGCTCCAAAACCCAAACAACAGCAGCAGTTTTACTACTGACCAAGCCATGAGCCCCACCAGACCCAAAGCAGCTCCACTGAGGGGGATCATTTTTCTTCCCAAAGCTGGCAGGGCACACTGCCCCGGGGAAAACAGGAACAGCTCTACATCCTCTCCATCTCTGTGATCAGACCTAGAACTTTTCCAGGCCAGTTTGCACAGTCAGCTCTGTTGAGGAATCTAAGCCAGGAAACTGTAAAACATCATTAATGAGCAGCTTGCTTAATCCTGGCTGTGTGGCATCCAGTGTAACAGGAGCAGGAGCAGACTGTGGGATGGCTCTGGCTGACAGCTCAGCTCAGCAGTGCAGGCCTCCATGGAGGATGCTCTAATGATGCCTCCCTGATCAATTCTGCATTCTGAAAAATGCTGCTTAGCTGCCCTTTGACCCTGCAGCCAGCAGGGCTCTGTAGGTACTTTCATTTCCCACCCTAAAGCCCCCTGAGCACCCCATTGCACCCCCATGGGTCTCCAGCTCAGTATCCAGGATTGGATATCACAGTACTGGTGTTCAATTCCCACTGGGAGCATCTTCAGGCCTCCTCAAACCTGTATTGCTCTGTAAATCAGAATTAGTGTAGAAAGGCAATGATGAAGGGGCTGGGGGGTTGCCTCACAGGAGTTACAGCGCTCACAGGGCTTCATTACTCTCTTTTCCCTGAGGACTTACCACCCCTGTCTTTCTCATCACAGGAAAATGCCTTGAATCCTGGAAAAGACCTAATTGCAATACTGTTTGGAGGCAGGATTTCTCTCCACCCTTCTGCACAAGGCTGCACAAACACAAGGAGAAAGGTTTCTCTGGTCTTCCAAGAAAGCTCTAACTTCCCCTTTCTTCCTCTGGGAATGGAGCTTACCTCCTTCTGCCCTTGTCCCTGTGAACAGTGTGTTATTTCCAGCAGCAGCAAGGAGTTTTGGAGGAAGAAAATGGAAATTTTCCTGTGCTGGTGGTTAGTGCACTCAGAAGGGGGGTTTGAAGCCCCTCAGGGCTCTGCAGAGAGCCCAGAGCAGAGCTCCTGTGTCCTCAGTGACTGCCCGGGCTCACAGGCATGACCAGACACAGGTCACTGTCTATGCCCTGGGTGCACTGTCAAAGAACTCACCTTTGCTCTCTTTTAATTCTATTATGCACAAAACAAAGCAAAATTTAGGAGTCTTTAGGTTGAAGCATCATCCCTGCTATACAAACAGCAAAGCA
>NW_005054479.1:645153-667747 GCF_000277835.1 Geospiza fortis | reverse complement strand
AGGAGTTGGTTGCCATGCAGGAAGCTGTGGGAAGCAGAGCTCATTCTCCTCCATGCCTTCACATCCACCCCAAAGATCAAGACTGCCACTTTCAGCTCCAAAACCTTCGAAACACTTTTTGGATCTCAGCCCTTAAAGGCAGCCCTCACAAATTCTCCCATCTGACCTAATCCCAGAGAAGGATTTTTGTCCTGGCTTCCTCTGCCTGCTGCCAGCCACGTCCTGGAGCACGGCCTGGTCACCACAGTCTGACCTTGTGGGAAGTGTCCCTGAGCTGCCACATGCTCTCCCACTTGGCAAATTCCTCAGCAGATGAGGTTGCTTCCAGATTTCAGCACTTACTGGCAAGCATCAAGTGGTTTGTCCAGAAAGGCTCTGAATGATTAAAGATCTCGGGGAGCTGTGTTGTGGCCACTGCCTGGTTACTGACCCACGCAAGCACAGCAACATGGGAACCAGTGACCTGGGAAAACAAACTTTCCTGCTCCCTGTCTTCTAATATTTAGCTTTGCTTTTTGAGATGAAAGAGGAACGAATTCCGATTTGTATTCATTCTCATTGCCCAATTTAGGAGTTTTTAATCATTTACTGAGAAAAACAAGCCTTCTATTATGATTGATTGGACTTGAACATAGCTTGCATTCCAACTCCTGAGCAAATAGAAGCTGATTCACTGTTACCAAGACACTGAAAACATTTGTTATCTCTGTCTTGAAGGTAACAAATCTGCATCAGCAAGTGGGTGTGAACCACAGAATCGTTTGGGTTGGGAGGAACCTTAAAGCTCATGTCGCTCCAACCTTTTGCCATGGGCAGGGACACCTTCCACTAGACCAGGTTGCTCAGAGCCCCATCCAGCCTGGCCTTGAGCATTTCCAGGGATGGGGCAGCCACAGCTTCTCTGGACAGCCTGGCCCAGTGTGTCACCACCTTCACAGGGAATTTCTCCCTTACATTTAATGTAAATCTCTTTCAGTTTTTGCCCATGTAAAACATCACTCTCCCTTACTTATGCCCCCTGTTAAGAACTGGAAGGCTGCTATAAGGGCTCCCCAAAGTTACCTCCTCTACAGACTAACACAGTTGCCCCCCCCCAGCCACATTTCTGTGCACCCTCGAGTGAGCAGGAATAAACCCACAGCTTATGCCCTGCTTGCCAAAGCACATGGGACCAGATGAGGATCACTGCTTCCTCTTTCTGGCTGAGCAACTCTGAATTCTCCTAATTGCAGCTTTCAAAAATTCTCTTCCCCAGCTTTCACATCTTCATACATTCAGCAGCCCATCCCTGGAGTGCACATTCAAGCTTATACCCTTTACTTTTCCAGACAGATTGAATACTATTATTAATGGACATAAAGAAAGGGAGACAATTTGGAAGTTGCTTTTTCTTCCCTCATTCCTCCTGTGTTTCCACAGCATTGGGATATCCTGGCACCCTGAAGTGCAGCAGAGAGCCAAGAGAAGGGATGGTTCCCTTCTTCCAGCCTTTCAATCATGATCTCCTCCTCTCTACAAAATCTCATGTACTGCTCACTCTTTGGGGTCCTTTATGCCAAAAGTGACTCTCATTTGTCTGTTGCAAATAATCACAAAGCAGCAAGAGCCCCAGCCATTACTGCAGCCTTTTTCCACACTGTGTTTGGGGGGAGGTGGCTCACACTTCCTCAAAAAGCACTGTATAGTGAGAGCAATGAGTGCCAGGAGGAAAACAGACTTTTAAAATAAAAGATCCAGATGCAACAGAGGTTCATGGGATGGGAAAAGAAGGTAAAGTTTCCTAACCACATGAAGCAGGACTTTTTTCTAGCTGTTTTCTGCACACACATGAATTCTAAGCAAACCCACATTCCTTTCTCAGAAAGGGCAGTTTAGATGATCCACAAGCCAATCTGCTCACACCAGGGATGAGGAGCAGTTGCTACCTCAGCTGCTTCTCCTTCACAGTATAAAATAAACCCATTTATATGACAAAATATCTACCTTTCTCCAGCCTTGGAGATATGGCCTCTCATCTGAGGCTGTGTTTCTCCCCTATCACTTTTGTCCATGAACAGGGACAGCCACTCACTTCCTTTTTCTATCCAAGATGTATTTGAGACTTTCCTACAGTGCCAATTCTTTCAGTACAATCAGAATTGGGTTTTGGACCCTGGTCTATGCCAATATTTCAGTACAATCAGAATCAGGTTTTGGATCCTGGTTTATGGCAATATTTCAGTACAATCAGAATTGGGTTTTGGACCCTGGTTTATGGCAATATTTCAGTACCATCAGAATCAGGTTTTGGACCCTGGTCTATGCCAATATTTTGTCAGGAGACTTTCCTACAATGCCAATCAGTACAATCAGAATCAGGCTTTGGATCCTGGTCTATGCCAATATTTTAAAGGCAACTCAGCACTGAAAGGGAAAGTTGGATCATCCTGCCACAGCCTGAGCCCATTTTCCAAGTGGCTCTAGCTAAAGAATCAGCAGTGTTACTGGGAGCAGCACTGAGAAACCACTTCACTTGAATGAATGAGTTATTTAGATCAAACTATTCTGAGCACCAAGGGATGCCACATCTCCAGATAGGAAATGTGTTCTTCACTGCAGGACTCTGAACGTGTTTTGTGGATCCCTCAACAAACAGTCTGTACCAGTACAGATGTAACCTGGAAGTAAAAACCTTTTTGTACAATGTTTGTTCTTTCCCATCTGTTTGCTAAATTGTACCAAACTGAATCTCTCATGATTCTTTGCTGAATCATGTTTTTGACAACTACAAAGCAGGTGCTAAGACTGGAGAAAGACATAAGGAAATGTTTCACAGGGATTTCCAAAGTGAAACTGGACACCTGCTGAGTTAAGGCATTTGTTAAGCTTCAGTGCAATTGGCAGGACATGTGACACAGCTCTAAGGGGCTGAGGCAGAACAGAGGCAGTCAAGGGACTCCACAGAGGCTCTTTCACAATCCTAAATCAACACAGCCCACTATCTGATCTGATCCCCCGCAGTGCAGCCCCCGTGGAAGTGGCCTTCCTCTGCTCTGGCACTCCCACTGGTGCAGAGGTACCAGTGAGAATAATTGGGCACTGAGATCTGTTAGAAAACTTGTCTAGATGGCAGTCAGCAAACTCCAAAGAGCTTTAGCTACTTGTGTGCAGTGCATCCTGATTAAAATAGAATATATAAATGAGTCTGATTTCTGAGGAGTGGCAGACAGCCCTGGGTCACATGATTTTAACAGCCAGCTGAATCAAAAGTGAACTCCCCTTGGTAACACAACCACATAATATGGCATTCAGAATGTTTCTTTGCAATTTCTTTTATTAAATATCCTCTGTGATACAGAATATTTAAGCAAAAATAGTTTACAGTCTCTGTTTGGGTAATTCTTACGTGAGTCTTTCACAGTCACTCCTACAGCAGCTCATGTTGGCATTTAAGGAACAAATCTTTAGCAAAAATCAAATCTCTCACTGTGGGAGATCTATTCTACCCAAAGAAGTTAAAAGAGCATTGGAAATGCCTATAGAAACTGTGAAAACTCTGAATTTCACTCTTCAGCTAAAAGAAATTTAGGAACTGTGTCACAGACACATTCTTCATAATAAATGAAGCAGCAGAATAGGAAAATGCATCCTCTGAAGTTTAAACAAGTTCATGTCAGTGCACCCAAGGGCAGCAAAAGGAGAGGAAATGCCTCAAGCACAATGCTCCAATGCACTGCTGAGGTTCAGCACAGCAGTGCCCAGCTCCACCTGCCAGTCTGCAATGTTATTTCCAGTACTAGAAATTTGTCATGTTAATGACCAATGGCAACTGGCACTATCTACCCTGATGGGATTCTGCCCCACAGATGTCAGACAGCATAAACAGATTCTGCTTTCACTTCTGCCTGCCAGAACAGCTGCACAGCCTGAGACCCAGACTGACTCCTGCATTTTTTTCTTTTCTATGTAACCAACCTCATTTTTTACATTGATGAACTGTACATAAGTGTTTCTTTGGATCAAAAGATAGCTCCTATACTCATTAAATAGATAAGGCTCATTGGGTATCCAGATAAAGAAACCTGTTGGCACAGGAAGGGCATCTGGAGACACAGCACGTGCCCTCACTGTGTAGCTGTGGAGCACATGCAGCTCTCATGATGAACATTTCAAGGAGATCCTTAAGTTTCCACCAGAACTCTATGTCAGGGGCTGCTTGAGGTCAAACAAGCCAGTCCCTCCTTTGACAACCTTTCCAACCACCAGGCAGGCCGAAGGGGATCGCAGCTCATCGTGGGCACCTGCAACAGAATTCAAACAAAATCCTATCAGGAGGTTCCCAAAGGATTCTCCAAGGTGATTGCTGGAAAGAAATCGTTTTGGTTTATGTGCAAGAAGCCATCTGGTTCAGCACCCCCAGGTTCAGAAAGGTTCTGCCACCTGCTGTTCACACTGAATTGGGATTTCTGGGAGTTTAGAGGCCAGAACTCTTTCTAACCCTCCTACAACCACTACTATCTCATCCCCATCTTTGGTCCAAGCAAATAATTAGGCCACACATTACTAAAACCTCCTGATTCCACATGGAAAGACAAAACAGTCTGAATTCTAAGAGAACACAGATTTGACCTTCCAGCAAACACATCCTGGTGACTAAATAGATCACTAAAAAATACATGTGAGACAAAACTAGAAAGATTCCCTTGTCATTGCTGCCTTTTTCCTTTGTTAGCATGAATCCCTTTGATGTGTATTTTAAATCCCTCTGGCTAGATATGAAGAGAACTTTTCACTGGAGAGACATTCCATTAATTCCTCTGATTTTGTGGTTACTCACTGTAGCGAAATAGTGTCACAGAAATTTGGAAGCACTCCAGATGACATGTCTGGCTGGGATTGTTTTACTTCCACTGTTTTTGTAAGCATTCAGGCTGGTTTTCATTCATCTTAACTACAGCAAGCTGCAAGTTTATCATTAGCACAGTAGGAAATTGGAAATAAAATTGTTAAACTTCTGCTAAGTTTGGTTATCTTTCTTCCACTGAGCAAAATGTACTCAGCTTTGCATCATGCAGAGGGTGGGGGCAGGAGCACACACAGCACTGTGTATAGCATGTGCTCACTGCTCTGATCTCAGCCACAGCTGGATAATTAAATAGCTGCTCCTAAATGTGTGTCAGCTGAAGAAAAAAAAAGCCCCTTTGTTAGATGGTTAAACAGGACAGTCGTGCTGCCCTGTTTGCTCATGTGATGTGAACAAAGAGTCATTCTCTGAGCAAACAGCCCAGGGGATCTCTCTGCTGATGCAGTTCGCTCCCTGCACAAGGAGCCCTGCTGAGCAGCCTGTGCTTCAACAGCCCTGCTCACCTCAGCTGTGCACGTCCTCACAAACCTCCTCCTTTCCTTCCTACTGCTCAGGGCTCCTTTCCTTCCTACTGCTTTCCACTGCTCAGGGCATCAGCCCCAGGCACCCTCTCAGTGTCTCTTGAACTGTACAATCAAATTATCAGTTACATTAAAGCAAATTAGATCCAGGCTGCTACGATCCCCATTATGACTGACTTCCAGCGTGGTGAAATCATTAACTCCCTCTGCTTGTAATCAGTGCAGTTCCTGCCAAGCCACCCTGCCCTTCTGTCAGCATGCACTGAATGTCTTCATTCATAATATTATCCATACATTACATTTCACTTGGCAAAAAACTCCTTTGATTTAATTTCTAAGTCACTATGTGATACAACAAAAATCCACAGGGTGAAACTGAGTGAGAAACATCCTCTTCTCTTTAATTTCACCTTGGATTTACACTTTTCAGATTTCTTCACAATTTTCAGATTAATTAAGTCACTTGTAACCAATGCTATTAAAACCCAATCTCTCTTCCAAGAAAAGGTAAAAAACAGCATTAGCAAAAAGGAATTCAGTGATAGAAGTATTTCTGATGTCAGTGCAAGGCAGTTTAGGACAAGAGCTGAAGAGATCATGCTGAGAGCTGTCCCCATTTCTGTTAGGACACAGCACAGCAGCATCTGCAAAGCAAGCATCTGACTGGCAAGTGACAGAAACCAAGTTTATTTGCAAAAGGGAGATGTAATTAGTATCCAAAGAGGCTGAGATCACAAAAGCTGCCAAGTGACAGACTTAAAGCATGAGGCTTTTTTGATAGAAGGCCTTAAATGTAGATGGCCAGTGCTGCTCCAAACATCCTAGATGATCCACACAGCCCTGTGATCTCTACACCTTCCAGAGAGGCAACTGAGGGCAGAAGGATACTCCTGGCAATCTCAAATGGCACCAGAAACCTACCATTAGACAAATGAGTCTGACTCTGTGTTTGAGGGAAAAAAGGGAAGATAAAGAGCTAAATCAGAGTAACAGCCAGGTCTGTTCTCAAAATAAAACGCTGAATAGCAAGGCTGGAAAAGATATGGAAGTTATAACATGGGCACAGAAACAAAGCAGAGAAGACAATTTTAATAGTAGAGACAGAAAAAGGCAGATTTAGTAGCCTGTTATAAAGCTTAGCTATAACAAATCTTAACAACCTTAAAGTTTGTTGTAAAAATGCCCATCTAATTCTTAAAGAAAGGAGTCACAGACCCCACAGACTACATGTGGGACCTGGCTTTATTTAAGCTGATGGAATTTTACTAAAAACATCTGGAACATTTTCCTAGGCAAAGGCTTATTTTAAATATCTGCCTCTGGCATATTTTCTAATGTAATTATGCATTACTCAAAATACTGGAAAGTTATGACAGAAACCAAGCATATGTGAAATGCTGCAGCAAGAGATCTCAAACTAAACCATTTACCCATCATTGTTGCATCCTTCAAGAATTTGTAGCTGGTTTCAAACGTCATCTGCTGCAGAGGGGAGGAGTTGGACTGAATTCCAATGCGATTCAGTGGTTTGTAAATTCCTTCAAAACACATGTAATCTGCCACAAGTGAAAGGTGTCGAGGGTCTACCACAATGCCTTAAAACACAAGGAAGACCAATCATCAGAGCATTCAAGGGCTAAGTCTGTGGGGCTTTTTAAACAAATCAGGTCTAAAATAAAGCCTTTGAATCCAAGCAGCTTGGAGAACATCTCTATTAACATTCTTCTGGCAGTGTGTCTCTGGTTTAACTGCTCCCCTCAAATATCCAAGAGAGGCAGACCTCACTCTAATACAAACCAGTATCTCTCCAAACTGAAATGAAAGGAATGGGAAACTGCAATGTTAAGAATGCTGTAAGGCAGCAGAGTTTCTCTACATGAAATCAGCAAATGTCTGCACCATCCTTGTTTGCACAGAAGGGGATCACACATCCATCCGTCTGGGAGGGACAGAGCTCCTGCCTCTCACCTGGTGGCCTGGATTAGCTGGGCCCCAGAGTCAGAAAGGCTCTGATGTCCTCTGTGCATGACATCAGGCATTCACAGAAAACCCTGTTTAGGCTAAAAAAAAATGCACTTATTCCTAAATAACACTTGTGGACTCAGTGTAATGGGGGTCATTAACAGCTCTATGAACATTTACTGAGCAGTTCTTGAAACAACTTGAAGGTCAGACCATTCTGGGCTGCCAGCTGGCAAATCTGTTTGCTAAAATTCCCACTGTATTAATCTTCCCTATTTTCAATAGTTTATTTCACAGCAAGACTCTTCTCAGGGCCACTGCACAAGTCTAACAGCTGGCTTCCTCAGACATTAATAATTAATTGGTCTGAAACGTGCAGCTTGCAAAACAATATACCAGAATGGAAGAACTCTGTGAAGGGGGAATAAATTCAACCTCACCTATTTCCTACTGATTAAAAGAAACCTAATAATTAACCAGCAAGGTCTTCACAGAATACTCGAAAATAATTAAAACAATGAAAACCTGCAACCTAAAAATAAGCACATAAATGAAAAGATCATGCAAAACCATAACTGAAAGCATGTGTCTGTATTTTCCTATCTTAATGTTATTAAAGACTATAAAAATACAAAGAAATCCTACCATATACAGCAAATACATCTTTTATTTCCTTTATAATCACCCTCAGGGCTGATTCAATTCCATAGTTCTTAGCCATGGAATGGATATCATTGCAATAAAGTCTGTTCAGATCCAAAATCTGAAAGTAGAAAAAATAGAGACACAAGTTAGGACAACAGTTGCTCTGTATTTCTAAATAACTTAAGCTAAGCTAAGACAGATTTTTTCCTACATTTTTCATG
Organism: Geospiza fortis; assembly: GCF_000277835.1. NCBI lineage: Eukaryota > Metazoa > Chordata > Aves > Passeriformes > Thraupidae > Geospiza > Geospiza fortis. Next base: position 659,555 of record NW_005054479.1, on the reverse strand, counting down.
AACTTAAGCAGCACTAACAGTTACAGAAAACTAGGCAGCAGCCTAGCTGTCAAACACAGAGAAAAATTATTCTGAGGATTTGTGTTAAGTAGCATTAAATAGATGAATAGGAGCACTGGAGTCAAAATTCACCACAGGAGAAAATTAACTGAAATCACAAAAAGCAAGCTAAGAAAACACACCAGAAAACAAGTTAAAGTCTTCCAAACAACACAATGCAATGCCCAGTGTGGCTCAGACAGCCAGAACTATTAGCAAAAGAGAAGATGCAGATTAAAACAATCCTGTATTTGGAGAGCAATGGCCTAGATGGGATAACCGAACTATTCATCTCCAAGCACTGCAATTCATTGAGATGGAAGAACTCCCTCAAGTAACATTTAGAGAGACATGAGAGAGAAGAATGGTGTGAAATCATCTGTCATTAGGCCCTGGCTGCTGCACAAACACTGATTTGCAAGCTGCCCTTGAGAAAAGGCTCCACTGAATACATCTGGGGATAAAAAGGAGGAGGAAGACAGTTCAGGAGCTGAAAAGGCTCCACATCACCCCTGAGAAATTGAAATGACATCCATCATCCACCGTCTCCCCCAGAGCACAAAAGAACATTGAAGTCTGGGATTAGAAATAGATTACACACGTCAGAGTATTTGAAGAGCTCTGCCAGGTTTATCCCTTCTGTCTGGAGAACAGATTCCTTCTCTCCCTCCTTGCTGGTGCTTTCATTGAGCAGGCAGCGTGTGATGCCCTTCACCTCGTGGATCACCGTGCTGCGCGCCAGGGATGCCAGCAGGGAGGAGAGGTCAAAGTACACCTTGGTCAGTGGCAGTGCCAAGGAAACCTGATGGGGAAAAAAACCAACACATGTAAGAAGGCTTGAACACCAGGCTCAATAACCAGCCCACTTCTCTTCAGGCAAAAAGCCGACAAGTGGAATTACCCTCGTTGTGTGTTAAGGAACATAAATGTCTGACTGGAACTAGAGGTGAATGGTGGTAATGTGAACTCCCCATTCCAGGATTGTTCATCCACATTGCTTTTGAGGTGTCTAACTTACAAGGACAGATTTTTTTTTTTTTTTTTGAGTGGGACAGGTATATGCTTATTAAGGTTTTTATTTGGTTTTTAAGATGTTTACATGGTTATCAACAGTTCAGCCATTGCTTTTATTCATTAAGGGCTACACAGCAGACCATCACATACTAAAAGATTAAAACACAATAAACCTGTCAAAAAGTTGTTTTTAGAAAAAGTTACATGAGGTGCTCTGAAAATGAGAAATTACTAAAAATGCTATTTGTAGTGCTATTACTAAAAATACATTTGTAGTGCCACTTTCTGTATTCATATGGGATTGCTGAGACAGAACAGCACCACTGCACTGAAAAGAACCATTTGTTATGGGAGCTACATGCAACCACTGTCCAACCACCCAGAGATGTTCCACCTTACCTCACACCAAAGCTCATTTTCAGTGTCAAAGGTGTAATCCTGTATGGATGGGTGGCTCTCCATAACAGCGCTCACTCGCACCTCTGCTGACTTAAGCAATTTATCTTTCCCTTTTTTAGTCTGAGACACAAAGGAAGGATGCTGAGAATCTTCACCCTCTGCTCTGTTCTGATCCTCTTCAGCACCAGGAGTCCCTTCTTCTTTTTCAGATTCAGCCTCTTCATCTTCTGGATTCTCATTAACGTTTTCTTCCCCATTCTCTTCTTCGCTCTCATAATCAACCTGCAAAGAAATAACACTGTGTTTATCTGAGCCAGAACCTGTACAGAGACACAGCACACCATGAACAGTTCAGTTCTGGAATGTTCTTCACTGCTGAGTTGCCCCTACAGCACAGAGAAAATGCAATTTTGTTGTAAAGAAAATAATACAACAGATTAGGTTCAGTCTTTATTTCTTTATAATCTTACCATTATTTCTCAGCACGGTCTAGGATGCTACAGGATGTTGAGACTATAGCAAAATTTAGTTTGCTCTCCCTGAGAAGGTCAATTTCTTCCCATAATCCAACTCTGATGATGGGATTCCCTCAGGATTTTCAATTACCCCACTCTCTTGCTGAAATTACAGCACTCCATCTTTTAAGAGCTAATTATGAAGTATTGAACACAGAGAAACATGCAGGGAGACTATTTTTTAACGACCACAGTAAAGTTTTAAAAACAATGAATAGCATGAAATTAGCAAAAGGTAAAGTTAAGGTGAACTTCAGCACAGCCTGATTGCCAGACACATCCACCCAAATGCCTGAAGAACAAAGCTTCAGAAAAGAGACAAATGAAAACTCTTCAGCCCAAAGAAGGAGAGAACCCCTATTTCCCTCTCAAGTGGGGTGTGGTTTTTTTCAGCATTTTGTTTCAGTGAAAGTTTTCCTTCCCAAGTCAAACACAGAAGAAATAGGGAATTAAAGAGCAGTGCTGAGCACCTATAAAGTCATTACCTCTTCTTCCTGGTTCTTCCTCCGTTTTGTTTCTGTAGCATCACCATCCCCTTCATCAGCTTCTGCATCAACAATGTTCTCTTCTTCCTCTGCTACAGCTTCCAGACTATTCAGTGTCTAAAAATCCATGTCAGACAGATGATCAGGCTGACTGCTAGTCAGTACCAACAGCATCAAAAGGCTTCAGCCAAACATCTGGAATTTAACAATCTCTTGTTCAATGCTCTACCTTTACAGAGAAAATAATTTCTGTATGCCCACTACTATAAAGAAATGAACTCATACTCCTGATAACTGCAACATTTAACAAGCTTAATATCTACAAGATGGATAGGCTGTCACTCTGCTTTGACATTCCTTGATGGGAGAGGAGTGAAGGAACATGCAAAAGCATTCCAGTGAACAAAGGACCTTCCCTAAAGTTTTGACAACTGCTGCTCCAACAGGACTGATCTGGGAGCAAGAAGAGTGGTATGTTTTTGCCCCAAAGAAGCTAAAATGAACAGGCAATTTCAGAGTCTTAAGCAAATCAGGAAATAATACACAAAAACTTCAATTTTCTTGTTAATTTTATGAGAATGCAAAGACAGTTTATATACAAAGTATTTCAGTAGTAATTTCGTATTCACACATTTGGTGTGCACTGAAACATGCTACACTTTCCCAGTTCTGGTTCTCAACAACATTGAAAGGAAGTGAGCTGGTTTTCAAGTGATGTTTTTTTTGTACCTTGTCTTGGTCATCATCTAAATCCTTCCGAGTTGTCTTCCGAGTGCTGACTTCATTAAAAGATGCCATCTTTGTAGTCTTCCTTTTAATTGCTTCCAGAAGAACTTTAAAGAACCTGACAGAAGAAGCAACTCAGAATGTCAAAGCTCAGCAGTGCCACAGAAAATATGAAGCTGTCAAAAAATTTATATATTTTGGTTAACAAGCCAGACAAATCATAAAAGGACATTATTTCCTGCTGGATGCAAAAATACTTCTAGGATAATGCAAATAATTTTTCTCAGCCCTTTCTCATTCATTTAGGAATCAAAAGGTTGGTATGAGCTCTGTTACTGTCACAGATGTAGCTGTGCATCCAAAGCATAAAATTATACACTCACCTGGATATAAAATCTGCACATCAAATTGACTTTCAGAAGAAATGGTTCATTACTGGACTTGAATAGTAAAATTGTCAATTTTATTCGAGACCCAAAAGCAACTGTGTAATTTTTTTTGCAACTCTGCTGGAACTGTTGCTCTAAAAGCCACACCAGCTGTAATCAACCACATGCAAAGCCCATAAAAAGGCAAAAGAAGAGCAAATATTAAAGCATCTGAAAGCAAACTTACCTTGTTTCCATGAAGTGCAAGATCTGCCTGGGCTTCACACACTTCTCCTCTCGGTAATATTCATGGGGCAAGAAATGGAATTTGATTTTGTAGAGGCGATGCTTGTTCAGCTTGTCCTTCACATGCAGGGATTCCTCAATGTCCACTTTCTCCAAGACCTACAAAACGTTCCCAAGTAGGAATGTTACTCCTTTGATGAAAACATTTCATTTGTTTCCTGCAGTTCTGGTTTTCACAGGAAACCAGAATTACTCAAGGCTAACTGGCAAACTTTTCTGGAGGCTTTGCTCCTGGGCAAAAGGACTGTACCCTAATGCATTTTTGTCTTCCCAACAATTAACTCAGACAATATTGGAAAAGCCTCACCCCCCATCCAACTCCTTCACAAGAGATTACCCTTCTCAGGGGGCCTACAACTTCATTTTACTGACCATGCTCACAGAGCAGGACAGCATTCCAGCACACAGCTAAGTCTTAACCTGATTCTTGCTGCTTTCAACTCACAAGAAGTGAAAAAATAGAAGGGGGAGGGCATGGAGGAGACCACAAGGGTGCACTGCCAGAAAGAAGGGAACACAGAACACAGTGTAGTGAATCTCCACAGAGACACATGTTCTGCTTCTACTGAGCACAGCCATCTGTGTGAGATTAGGAAGGAGTGGGGGACAGATAGAAAGGTAAACATTTGAGCTCTATGTCAATCACAGCCAGATGAGCTTGTCTCAAAGACAAAACAGAATCCCTCCAATTCTACAGACAGAGGAAAATGTGCTTGAGAAAAAGCCAAAGACTATGGCATAGCAAACTACTGATGAGCTCAAAGAGCAGAGTTTGTTTGGCTGACTCTCAAAGGATGCACTGGAAAGGAGGCTCACCTCAGCCAAGCACACTCTTGTGAGCAGTTTCTTAAGCTGTTTCACCTTTTTGAGAGCTTTCTTGGTATTGAGCACAGGAACACTCATCATTGGTGTTTTAATGTTTGAGCTGGCCACCATCAGTATTTCCCTCAACCTTTAAACAAAGAATAATCATTCCAATTATGCCATAAAAGCACTATGCAAATCAAGTAATTATCTAGGTTATTTCATGAGGCAGAATGCAGTAACTGGCAGTTCCACCAAAGCCATGTGCACCCAGAGCTGTGGTTACACAGCACTGCTCCTTTTCTCTGTTCTGATTCCCTACCAGGCACAGCAGCCCCACTGCCTCAACTGGATTATTCCCCCAGTTATGAGAAGAGATGATAATAAATTGTTCCAAGAACAGAAGGACTAATGAGATCTGTTCCCTACAGATGCATGATGGATGCTTCCTTGTATGTTCTTCCCCTCCTGTGCTTCTCTGAAGCAACACAATCCCCTCCCATCTAAGGCATCCCACACTCCCACATGAGGCCAGGTCAGGACCTGGCACATTATTCCAAATAAACTGATGATTTGTAAATCAGATTAGAGTAAGGGGCCTTCACACATCTTTAGTATCTGGAAAATGAACCAAAACAACTGGAAAATTGTAAAACATTGAAGTATTCTGAGCAGGCAAAATCTACAAGGCCACTGAAGGACTGTTCACCCTCAATATTCACACATATACCTGCTAGTGTACCTAGCACACTCTTATACCTCAGTGCCTAAAATAAAGGGCCCATTGAGGACACAGCTTTCTCACCTTGGAATACCCAATGTGACATTCATTTCACCTCTGCCAGCAAAGTGAAAGGTGTTCAGAGTCATCTGTGTTGAAGGTTCCCCAATGCTCTGAGCAGCAAGAAGCCCCACAGCTTCTCCTGGGTCACAGAGAGAACGCTGCCACTTCAAATACAACAGATCCTTTAATCTGCAGATAGGAAATGAGAGGTTTAGCTCCACATACAAAATAAAAAACTCAGAAAAGAATGAATCATTGCTCAGTTCAATGAAGTTACATCTTTGAGACAATTTCTCCTGGTAGCTTACAGATAAATACGCTCCAGAAACTGTAAAATTGTCTATCCCCATCTGATCTGACAAACACAGCCCATTAACACAGAATTGTGGCCTTGGCCAAATTGTATTTTAGTTCTGCTGCCAATTCCCAGAATCTCAAAAGAGAGTCCATTTACTCCCACTTGCACTTGCTAACAGCCTTGCTAACTCCAAGGTGCATCAAGAGCACACTTTGTTTTTCAAGATCACTATAAAGTATTATTTTATATGCATGGGGACAGCACTACATTGCTGTGGTTGCAGAGAGGCTTTGCTAAAGCCCTCAGCAGCATGGAAAATGCAGGTGTGGAAGGAACAGATAACCAGAGCCTCTCCATTGCACATTAAACATATCTGGCTTTCAAGAACCATTTTGAAACCCACTGCTTAGCTTCACAATGGCCACAACAGAAACAAGGCTTGGTAAAGACTTTTTTCAGTTTTAGCAAACTTGCTCCAAAAGGTATTTTGGGTTTTGGCTCCGTGCAAAGAAGACACTCAGAGGTTTTTACCTATCAGAAGAAAGTGCTGGGTGCATGTAACTCCGGCTGTTCTCAGATTCCCATTTATTGATATAGCCTTCAACTCCCTTTTCAAATGTTTCTGAAACAGATGCAAAATAAGTATCTGGACGCCAAACCCCGAGGCTCGGGTCAGGACACTTATTTGTCTTCTTCAGGTACTTCCTTTGTTTCTTCTCATCAAGCTCATACCACATCTTCAACAACTGAAAATGAGAGGAGGTTTTTAAGCTGGCTGGTTTATCCACAATAAGACCACAAGCAATCAAGCAGCAGTGAAGGAGGAAAGGATACACTGTGCACAGTGTAAGGGTGTACAGACACAGCAAACAGCTCAGCTGCAAATATGGTGCTCTCCTTTTCCTGATATTTAACACTTTTGAAGTAAATTTATTTCAAGATTCTTTACATGCCTAAGAATACCCCAACTTATGTAACTACTCCATAGTAACTACTCCAGAAAGCAGTGAAATAAAGCCTCAAAGAATGATTTTACCTGGGAGTGAAATCAAAAACTAGGAGTTACTATCAAAAAGTGTCAAGAGCAACACAAATTCAGCATAGCTCAATCAATAAACCTTTGATTAGGAAAAGCAGCTTTTGCAGACAAGCTCACAGAGTTATCTCTCAACACCTTCAACCTGGAGTTTCATGGTAACTGCCCAAGTTCCACCAGGATAAAATAATTCCTTGTGACAGCAAGACTGTGAAGCAGGACCTGTCTAAATTCTGTGTCCACACACCATCTTCATTAGAAGCCATGTCTTAGAGACCAGTGCTGTGATGGACAAGAGGCTTAGCAAGAGTATTTTTTTTGGAAAAACTAGGCAGGACTGGCTCAGCTCTCTGATCTTTGCTATTCAAACAGGCTCTCATCCAGCTACCAGACAGCTGTCCATGTAAAAGAGATTCACACTGTGTACATGAAAAAAACAAATAACCCACCAATAAACAGAAACAACTCCTCCAAATCATTCACAAACATGACCTAACAACACATTTATCTCAGTTTTTAGCCCCTTCCCTAGCAGTAGGGCCCACAGACTCTAGTAAATCTCAGCTTATCACCCACATAGTTGACATGATTCCTTTAAAAGGCAACTTGGGATTCACAGAGTAATTAAAAAAAGATACTGAATTCTGTAACTTCTTTTGAAGGGTTTGGTCAGTTCAACTGCCTCTGTGTTACCTGTAAAGTAGCAGGATCTCTTCCATTCTTTATTTCACCTCCTGGAAGCTGTGCTTTCAAACTTGCCAATTTCTTTTGGGAAAACAACAGAAAGCCTCCTTCTCTTTGCACAGAGTTTTGGTGTCTGGCTTGCCACTTTTTGATGGCTTTGAACTGCTGGTTAGCTTGGTGAGACTCCATCCTTGCTAAAGCTTCATCCAGATGGTTTGTCTTCTGGATTACCTGTAAGAAAGTAATTTCTATGATTATTCTTTTCTCTATCCTCACTGTACCAGAAAAGGCAAAGCAAACTGAGAAGGTCATCTGCTGTCGTTGGTATAAAGCAATTTTCAAATTTGGTTTTCAACCCAACTGAAACAAAACCCTTACAACTTTATGTTATTATCACCACTCTATAATGAGCAGTGGTGATACTGGTAAAAGTTAATCAAACTTGACAGACTGAAAAGTGAACTAATCTTTGTTGAATTCAAGTGCAGAGTTAGAACGGACAGTGCTTGGTGCTCTGCTGAAATTGAGATGCTTAAATCAAGCTGCAGACTTCAGATTGCTTCCATATTTTTAATACAATGGCAAATAGAATTGTACATTAGTTTGAAAGTAACTGAGACAAACAAGTGTTGCCACTGGATCCCTGACAGATATGCCAGATGTTAACCATGTGTTTCAGTCTCCCCTTCACCCCTCACAAACACTTAAGATTTAGTTGTTCTACCTCATAGTTTTCTGCAATGAAAGGAAACTGCTCAGGCTGTAAGAACTGAGTTTTAGGGATATCAAGCCCATCTTCTCCATACAGAAACTGCACCACGCTGCCATCACTGTCTCGTACAGTCAGGTCATACTGAACCACCAGTCCTTCCAAATGTTTTATGATACACCTATTCCAGAGGGGAAAAAATGGGAAAAAACCCCAAAATATAAGAAAAATCATGTTATGAGGCTACAAAGCAGCAAGAATGATACAACTCTAACACAAAACCTACTGTTTTCATCAACATCTTAAGTGTACTTAAGGGCTGGTCAGGAATTCTGGAACCCAAAATCCTATAAACACAACACTCATGTGAAATGCTAAATATGTAAAGCTTTTAGCATGCTGCTCCCTCCAGCTTCCTTGGACTGATCTGACTAAAAATGAAACAGTAAATTACTCTCCATTTCTGCTGTCATGCTTTAACAGTTTTCTGAAAGAAAAGGGCATCCCTCCTTTAGAACTCCTCACTACCCTCTGACACAATTCAAAAGTTCCATTTTCTTCTCTATATGCTGGAGGTGTTGCTTGACTAAAGACAAGAGCCACTCAGTGTGGCCAAGAAAAACTAGAGCTGCCTGGAACTTGTACACCTATCTATATGTGTACCAGACAAAAAGATTTCTGCAAAAGGAGAAGCTGCTGCTGTTTTGTGCCAGAGCTAAGTTTGAACTGATAATGTTCCAGTTGATCTAGATCTCTAGAAAATTGTACTTACAACAGACAGCATTGAGACTATTTTGTAGAAATCAAATACAGTGAAGTTAATCTAAGCAATACAAGTACTTAGAGTCTACAAAACTCTCTTAGAAAAAAGAGAAAAATCAACCAAACCACAAAAGGAGCTTTTAAAGGCCCCAATTCTAAAGCAGGCCTCTTACCTTTGCAGGTACCCAGAACGGCTGGTTTTGACAGCTGTATCCACAAGACCTTCCCTGCCAGCCATGCAGTGAAAGAAGAATTCCTAAACACAAGCACAATACCATCAGCATTCTGCTAATAAGTGCATCAACACTGGCAATTTATGTTCTTCCTCATAAGCTTCATATGAAACCAGGGTGAGCAAAGTCCATTTATCTATAATTGCAGATACTCTTTATTAAAATACCAAGACTTAAATAAACTTCAGTATCAACACAAGCAGTGTTAAACTTACAGAAGGTTTGATCCCAGTGAGAAATCTGCCAGTCACAAATCCTCCTGAGCTAGGGGAAAAGTCATAAGGCTGGAAACATGGCAGGGATTTGCCAGATGCCATCAGCGGGGGTCTTCGGCCTTCCAGCTCAATCTGGCCCAGCAAACAAGAAATCTGAATGTGGGCAGGAAAAAAGGAAACATCACTTTTCCATCCAGCTTTTTGTTCACATAGGCTTAGTGATTTTTCTTGAAAAATACAGTAAAAAAAAGGCAACTGTTCAGAAATGCTCTGTAGCTCAATGTAGAATTGTTCAATTCTCACCTGGCTTTTAAAATTATTCCAGTACCCTGACTCATCCTCAACATTACCTCAGTATCTTGTTCTGTATACTTATTTTAACACAGAAATGTGAAACTAAAATTACTGTAGATATTTTTTAGGTCCCTACATTACCCTCACCACCACCTCTCAGCATTGTACTAAAAACAGAACAAAAACCTCAACCCAAAATGCTCTCCCTTTTGAGCTGTGGTCATTCTCTCCATTTTAGATGGCATTTTTATAGAGTGTCTCTAGCTTGGTGGCTGTGTTGCAAATGGTAAAATGAAAATTTATCCTTTCACTTCCAGCAAAACCAAAGATTATGTTGTTCCTATTCAGAAGTTGAATGAGAGGGTCAGTCTCCAACAGAGGCCAGGAGAAGATATTTCTCCTACAGTAGGTTTGTTTGTATAAACTGCAGCATTCCTTCTCAAAAGCAGTTCTGCTATTTCAATAAACCCTCATGCACTGAGAACTGATTCAAAAATAGGTTATAATAAACAGTGACTGTCTTCCATCACCCACTGAGGTCTTTATTACATTCTTCTAGCATTTTTCCATGCCAAAGTCCAGAATGAAAACCTTGCTCTGGTATCAGATATCCCCACAAGAGCTTCCCAACAGTTATATTCTAGGACACATCACATCAGCACATGTAGCTGCTAAGCATTTTCTGGCTATTGCATTACCTGCATTGTGTTTACAGTGGATCCTTTGGCTCCTGACTGTACCATCAACTGCAAATTGTTCTCTGGAAAGCTCCTGTGGAGACCAAGGGGCATGCAAACCTACAGAGTTGTGGGGGAGTGAAGGAAACAAAACCAAATGTTATTCATAAAATAATAAACCCGAGAAATTCCTGCGGAAGGCTTTAACAAAGTGAAACAATGAGCAATCACAAACATTCCTATTTATAATTTCAAAAGCATCTTGAATATTAAGCAATCTTCTCACTCAGGGAGGAGGAGAGGCAGCATGTGGAGCCCCAAGCTGGGGACAGATGGAAAGCTTCAGCCTGCAGAAGAGTCAGGCACTGCTCATCCACATTAATTAACTTAATAAGAAAGTTAAACAAGATTAATATGCACAGATTACTCAATGCCAACCTTGTTGACTTCATTGTTGTACTTGTTCACTTCCTCCTTGAATTTCATATCAACCATGTTAAAATCCCTCTGGTCTTTGCAGAGATGGGCATCCTGCCACTTCCCTTGGACCTCCTCACATGATGCTGTTTCTGGCAAATTAAGAGCAACTCTAACAGCCTGAAAGTAAAATACAGGAATTTTTAGGTGTTGAGCAGGCATGATTGAATAAGGCAGTATTTCAAAAATTTTGCATTATGGAAGAAAAAATAAATCTGCAAAACAGACTTACTTCAATACCACTCTGCCTTGACCTTTCAATGATTTTTTTTCTTTTGTGGTCTGCATCACGTTTAACCAAAATATCTTCAATCCCTGTTAAAGAGGAGAGACAGAACACAATGGTCTAAACTGAAAAAAAATCAAGAGAGGAACCACATTTGGTGTCAGGGATTTTGAGTGAAGAGATGGGAAAGAAAGTCACAGCTAAAGTTATACTGATGGTTAGACTCAGGGTCTGCAGTTTGACAAGAACAAAAAAATCTGAGTAGCTTTTGGATGGAGAAGTTTTAAGCCATAAAAGAAAAAAAAATAAAAGAGCAACATAAACTAAGCAGTAAGAGTGCAAAATCAACTCCCTAATTTAAGGAGTCTTAATTTCAACAGTCTCTAAAAAATCTAAAACTAATGCTTTATCGACCAGCCACATCAAACTGCTTTTTTCCTTCCATCCACATCAAACTTCCTATTAGTTGAACTTTTCACAATCTGGCATTTCTTAGCTTTTAAAAAAAAGATAAATTAAAAATACAGATCCTTGAGATGACAGGACCAGGGAACAGATTAAACACTGGAACCTGAACTCCTGTGAGCTGTTTGTGAGGAGTCCTGCCACAGACACTAAAACAGTCACTAAAATGGCTGTGTCAAAACACCAAATCCCAAACTCCTGCTCCAGTCACACTTCTCTTCTGATGTTTTAACAGCCCAGTGGTCCCAGGCTTGTTATCTTTTCCTATCTAACTTTTGAACCCTGCCTCCCAGGAGTCCTGTTAATCAGTCACTCCAAAAGATACCCCTGTGTTGGTCCCTCACTACTGCTGACTGTTGACTGTGTCTCCATAACTCTTACACAAGTTTGAAAACCTGTAATAAAAGCTTTTCAAACTCATTGACCAAGATTTACAGTAAAATGTGATGTGCAAGGCTTGATCACCAAGCCCTTGAAGTTCTTTCATCTTGTTTTGTCAGCTGTTCTGCTTTCTATGCAACAATTACTTTTCAGAGAAGCAAAACACAAGGTTTTGATCTAAACAAAATTTCAACTGTGTACACTTTGGCTAGGCAGGACAGAAAAGAGAAATTGGTGGACATACTCAAGACTCTTTATGCTCTCTTTATGCCTAGAAGGCCAGGTATGTACCAACAACAAAAAAAAAAAAAACCAAAAAAAAAAACCAAAAAAAAAAAAAAAAAAAACCCCAAAACAAAAAAAAAAAAAAAGAAAAAAAAAAAAACCCCAACAACAAGATCAAAAAAAGGCTGGCAGGCAGCTGTCTCACTCCAGGGCAGTTTTGCAGAATTTCATTCACAGAATTAGCATGCATTATGCCCAACCCTGTGTGGTTTAGACCTCAGGAGGTGCTGCAGGCACTGCTGCAGGTACTCACCCATGGTGAACCCCCTGTAGAGCTGCAGGTAAGCAGTGAAGAGGCGCCCCAGACACGTCAGCACCTTCCCACTGGTTTCACCCCCATAGATCTCATAGCAGCAGTGGACCAGCCCATAGGCAGAGCTGCCAAAGTGAGCTTTGTCCAAGACTCCACACAGTAATTCCCCATCTCTGATAATAACCTGGAAAATAAAACACAGCTTTGAATCAGGAAAACAGAAATTTTAATTGTAATTGTACAATGACCTCGACAGGTTCTTCCATGTAATCCATGTGAAAATTGGTAAGCTTTTAAGTTTTAAAAGCTTACATGTTGGTGAATGGTTAAATGTGGTCAGATTACCTATACTTTCAGAATTTGTAGCAGAAATGAAACTTCTAACACCACCTGCATTTTTCCACCTATAAACTCTGACAATGAAAACAAATGGTCTAACAAAACCAGATGGAATCTACCTAAGTCAGGACCACAGAGAATTTTTCCTGACTCCCAGGCCTATCCTTCAATCACCCACTTCTGGCAATTGTTGCCAAATATCTGCTTCTAACTTTGTCATCTGCCTTGCTCCCTTCCCATTCCTTCACTGTACACACAATTTTCATACAACGCAGCCCAGCCCAACCCCCAGAGTTGTTGCATACCTGAGATTCACACATTGAATCAAGATTCAGACATCCTTTTGCAGGTCCCTTTACCCAGGCTCTCCCACCAATTTTTGCTTTCCCAGTCAAGTTCAGTGGAGCATAGTTGTCTGGAATGATGTTTATTAACAATGTGGAAACAACCTATAAAGAAGCAGGATGAGGGGTAGGAATTATTTTTTTTGTATAATTGCTTCTCAACATAAAAAAATCTGGCATGAATGAGAAAAGCAACATCTTGCATGTATTCTTTCCACTGACAGCAAAGTTTTGAAAGCTTGGAAATCTCACAAGGCAGGAATATCCTCCTGCTACTCTACCCTTTGAAGGATCAGTGAGCTGAGATGTGTAATTATTCAGAAATATAAAACAGCAAAGATTTTTCCAGTACTTAGATATATTAAAATTAAAAATAAAAAGCTGTCTGTTGGCTTTTACAGCTCAGAAACACACACCAAAACCTACATGGTGTTAATGGGATCTGGCCTTGCAAACACCCTTAGCAGCACTTGTTTTATTATTACCATTTTGCTTACTTTAAAACCACCAGCATTCTTTAAGCCAGTAAATTATAAACTACCTGCTTTCCTGTCCATAATCGCTGTGGCTTCATAATGGCCGGAGGAAAGATTTTAATTCTCCCTTTTTTGTCTGTCAGCCCTCGGTACACCAGCTCCATGTACTGCTCTCTGGTGAAAAAGCAGCCCCGCAGTGTCATGCTGACTCCAGAAACCATGTGGTCCTGGATCAAGCCAGGAAGTGGCTTCCCATCCTAAAGAGGGAACAAGAAAAAGGTGGTGGTGGTGGGGTTAATAAGTTGTCTGCCTCCAGCTCCCAAAATTATTCCCCCTGGATAGAAGTACTTAAGTAATTTGTAAAGGACTTATTACAGCATAGCTCTCTACTGAATCTCTTCTGGACACAGCCACTCAAAGGAACAAGATTGTTTGGATGTACTGGGCCTTCTTTAAAGGAACAAAACCACAAGTGGAGAAAGAACACAGAAATAAACCTCAGAAGTAAATAAACAGACTTTAAAAAATGATCCCATTTATCATTAGACAAAACAAACAAAAGCGACTGCATCTAGAAATAAATGTATCTGGCAGTTGTACTTGCCTTTGGCACCAGGTACTGTTTATCAGTGATGGCTAAGGTGTAGGCCTCTGCCCTGCCCAGCTCACTCTGTGGGAAGTGGGCATTCATTTCATCCCCATCGAAGTCAGCATTGTAAGCCTTGCAGTTGGCGTAGTGCAGCCTCAGCACCTTCTCGGCGGGCAGGATGCGGGCACGGTGAGCCTGGATGGAGGGTCTGTGCAGCGT
>NW_005054479.1:632644-645143 GCF_000277835.1 Geospiza fortis | reverse complement strand
CAGCAGCAGCACGTCCCCGTTCCTGATGTGCCGACACACCTGCCACACAGATTGTGGGGCTGCCACAAGTGCCTCAGAAAGGACTGACTGAGCTTTAAACACACACACAGAGCCACAGAATCACCGAGTAATGAGCTCTGGAGGAGACCTCTAAGATCATCGAGTCCAACCTATGCCCTCACACCTCAACTAGACTAGAGCACCAAGTGCCATGTCCAGTCTTTTTTTTAACACATCCAGAAATGGTGATTCTACCACCTCCCTGGGAAGAGCATTCCAGTACTTTATTATTATTTTGGTAAAAAATTTTTTCCTAATATCCAACCTATACCTTCCCTGACGTAGCTTGAGACCGTGTCCTCCAAAACATTCTCTTTCTGGTTCACATTCATGCTCTGTGTAAAACTCAGAGAGAATCAGGACTGTTTGCCCCTGAATCCCCTCTGCTCTCCACCAAACAACTATTCCCTATTAACTCCCCCAAACCACAGTGATCAAATCAATCAGCTCTTCATCCAAAGCCCACTGGGCTGAACTGATACCTCCCACAATATATCCTGGACACCCTAGACTAAGGTAGTAATAGCTGAACAGCTATTAACAGCTTTCAGTAAATGAAGCAGAGGCCAAGAATCTCTTAATTTCAGCTTTGAGTACAGCACAATACATCTTTATCTAAAACAGTCTCTCAGAACAGTCTCATTTTAATTTTTCTTTTAGTAACATCTAAATATCCACTTAAGTGATCACCAACAAGAGTATGGTATGTTGTTTGTACAATCTAAATACTGTTATGTTTAACTCTGTGACAGGTTCTGAAAGAACTGACATCACAGAAAAACTCAGATTTAAATTTCAAATCTCTGCTAAGCCTTTATGAGAGACAAGGTAATACACAACAATGTGAAAACACTATTAAAACCCAAAACTTTTGCCCTAGTAGCTAAATAGTGCTTTTTCAACTCTTGCAAGGGACAGAGACACAGTTAAGAAGTTTCAAAGGTTGATTAAACTGTAGCACAGAGCAGAAACAACAGACATAGAATCAATTAGGTTAGAAAAGACCTATAAATCCAACTAAGAGAATCAATTAGGTTGGAAAAGACCTGTAAGTCCAACTAAGCCAGCATTGCCAAGGCCACCACTGAGAATACTCTGCATCTTGGCACAATGAATGCCACACACTGTGTATTAGAAGAAAGTAAAGGAAGGAAAAATGGAAGTTAGAATTTGAAAAAGTACCATGTTTTTATTCCTACTCCCTGAACCAGAGATGGAGGAGGGCTCTGCCCATACTCACAATCTTCAGGCCTGTCTGGGGTGCCCCTGAGGAGGGGGTGAGGAGCTGCTTGGCGATGGCCTCGCGCTGCGTCAGGCTGGTGGCGCTCAGCACCGTGCGAGAGCCGTCCTCGTTGATGACCATGGAGGCCCCAGGGTGCACCTTGGGGCCATTGATGACAGCCTGCCTCAGCTCTTTGACATTCCAGGGAGTGACTGGCTGAGGGTAGGTCAGTTTGGTGGCAAATACCTAGACAGGAAGGAAAAGAGGAGCTTAAAACTCTAAAAGCCACTGATAAAACAGTATCAAAAATTAAGTAGTAAATGCAAGAATAAATTACTTTAAGCTCATGAATGCGTGTCCTCCTCAGTCTACTCTAGTGCCAAATAAATACATTTCTGTTTTAAAATCCTCTACCATAAGAATAGAAACAACATCCCTTTCACAATTTTCTACTGAGGTATAAAGCT
This sequence comes from Geospiza fortis, assembly GCF_000277835.1. NCBI lineage: Eukaryota > Metazoa > Chordata > Aves > Passeriformes > Thraupidae > Geospiza > Geospiza fortis. Next base: position 643,394 of record NW_005054479.1, on the reverse strand, counting down.
CAATTAGCAATTAAAGAAAGCAATCATGAATTTAGATTCTGCAAATAAGCCAACAAATACAGAGAAAAAGCACATTATCATTAGGTTCACTACTTTCTGCAAAGACAAGATAATGAGAAACTCAAATTCAGGCTTGGGGTCATCTCTGTGCAGGTAAAAATCCTTAAGGATTGTTGAAGTTGGTGACATTATCACAGCCTTCCCTTGAGACTGCAGTGTGGAAACCAAGGGCACCAGGAATATTTCTCTGTTTGGTCTGGGGCACCCTGACCCCCAGGGGAGCACTGACTTTCACCCTCATTCATGGAGAAAGTTTCCTAGATTCAAGATAGACTTCCTAGACTTCAAGACAGAATCCACTAAAGTGTGAAATAGGTTCTAGAGAGCAGTGTAGGTGGATCACTTGGTGAGAAATTTAGGTTTTGGGATTTTTAGTATGTTGTGGATGGAAGCAAGATGGAGGGCACAGGGTGTCGTCCTGGGTTTCTTCTTCATGTCTCTTCTTCCTTCTTCTTCATGGGTTTGGGCGGCATTTTGTAATTGGGCAGAAAAGTCAGCATTGTGGGCTCTGTGGGATCAGTTCTTGGGTTAAAAGGGAAAATAATCCAGGTGTCCTTTCTTAATTGGATAGTTCAGTCTTAAAAGACCCTGTAACAAAAGACTGTTGGCATTTTGTGCCTTCTAATGAAAAGCTGCAGAACTCACTGTAGTGAGACTGTTTTACTGCTAAGAAATAATAAACACCTGAGTCTGAACATGAAACTACCATCTCAAATGCCTTCAATCCAGACCCAGAGAAACCAACAACTGGTACCCTGGCACTGCAATATCTCAAAAATACCTTATACAATGACCATAGGAGGAACAGGATCTACTTTTGAAGCTTGTACCAATTCCTAATCCTACAAAGCAAGTACAGCTTTTTCCTTTTTTTTTAACTCATCATTCTCAGATGTGGTATTCTCATTTTATAAGTAGTAAAAATCTCCTGCTCTTCAGTGCTCCCTCCTTATTAACACTGGGCAGAAAACAGCTCAGATGAGTCAGAAACCCTCTAGATTTTAAACTGCTACCAAATTGCCAGCAGTGAGGACACAGTCCTTTATTTATGCTCACCATGGGGATGCCAATCTCATTGGTCCCAATGTACATGTCGGGGCAAATGACGGAGCGAGCAGCGAAATCCACGCGCTTCCCCATCATGTGCTTGCGGAACAGTCCTTCTTTCTTCTCCAACAGCTTGGGAAACAGAAGGTGACAATTAAAATCTGCAAGTATGTGTCACCCTGCTCTCCTAAGTTCTTCTAAGACTTCTGATGTTTATATTTTTGTAATGGAGTTTCTCACTGCACTTTTTATGTGAATAATGACTGTTTTGCATTCCTTTCTGGAGGAGGGGAGAATTGATGGACTGTTATTTTGACCAGTGTGGCTGGAGAGGTGGCAATTTCATCCTCCAATCCATGGTCACTTTTGAAAGTCTATAAATATTGGAGTTTGGAAATAAACTGCCCTCTTTTTACCTTGGACATCTCAGCTTGTGTGTGTTGTTCATTTTGTGTCCTATTGCGACAAGTATGGAAAACCAAATGGATTCTTGCAATGATGAGTGGCATGAAAATGCCCATGTACTAACCACAAATAGTTCACTTTTTTCTTACTCCATCAGCTTCTCTTTTTTAATTAAGACTCCAGCCTGTACCCACCTGACGAATACCAGGGTATTTGTCTGTTATCAGCTTGTCCATGTCACTATCAAACACAATGTTGACATGGCTCTGCAGACGTATCCAGGCGTTGTACAACTTATCTGCAATGCTCTGTCCTGGAATTGCTGTCAGCACAGAACGGTCCAGAGGTTCACCATCCCCTCCTGTCTCCTGCAAAAACAGAAATTAGAAACTTGGACGTAACAAAAAATATCTTCTACTTACTAGGCTGAAGTTACAGTATTAAATATAGCAAAAGAAATATTCACCATTATTTTGCACTGGTAGTCAGTCTATGTTGGGAATCACTGTAACTAGAAAATCCTATTCTTAGATTAAAATAATGTAAATCCAAGAGATTTTATCACTTACACCACTTTGTTTTCAGTCTAAAAGCCACTAAACCAATCACATCCAAAATTCATTTACCTCCAGTCAAATGTTTTAAGAACAGATCTCCATCTAGTGGCTACATTGTGAGTAACTAACAGTGTTTCCAAAATGTTTTACACTAAAGATGTAAATCAAGTTCCCCTGAAACTGAGCCCAGTGTCAAACACCCCTCAATGATACAACTGATGAACAAATATGGAACAAGGCAAGCTGACATACACTATTATTTACACTATACAACTATGTGAACTCTCAGAAGTAGACAAATATTGTTACTAACTATATTATTTATGAAGTTTTACATCCTATTTAGACATCAACTGTCAAAAATAAACACAATCATAACTGGCTCCACTAGGCTTAGAAACTGAAGTGACCTTTCACCCCTCTTTTCATGTGTTGAAACGCTAGCAAAGTTTTATTGTGAACTGTTTGTGCTGTACATATTTAATTCTCTAGAAACAGGAGCCTGCTATGTCTCACATACAAAAATCCACGGCTAAGAAAATCTCAGGAAAATGGCTTTTCCCTTTGCACCAGCTAGAAAAGAGCAGAGGCAAAAACCAAATGGTATGGAACATCTCCATCAGCAGATATTCCAACAGCTCAGGCAAAAACTGTTACAGGAACAGCTTAAACAGGAGCCTTCCTGAACTCAACCACCCATCCAAAAAAGCAAAGAATAAGACAACCAGCAACTCTTACTGTTTGAATTTCTTCTGTAATCTTTATTGGCTGACACTGTTCTTTGGCCATGAAAACCAAGAGCTTCCTTATCAATTGGGCATCTTTCATCACAGCTTGCAGGTTCACAGTCTGCCCGTTTGTGAACAGGCGATCTCCAAGGCGATTCACAGGACGATACCTACAGCAAATCAAAATCACTTCAGAGGATTAAAGCCACTCAAAAGCAGCATGAAAAACCTCAAATATTCTCAGCTAAATCTTCAGTGCATGGAAAATAATCCAAACTAACAGTGGGCATTTAAAAATTCATTTATTTTACTGGGACAGTCATAAAAAATGAATGATCCTTAACAAGAAATTCTATCAGTACTGTGCAGTTACAATATTCTATATTCATTTAAAATACTAATATATAAATACTAAAATGCTAAATATAAATATACTAAATACTGAATATAAATACACTAAATACATACTATATTTTTAATATACTTATATTTTAAGTATATATTATATTAATATATACTTATGTTTTAGATACTTATACTATACTAAGTATATACTATATACTAAACACTAAAATACTAAAATATATTTTTAAATATAAAATACTAAAATATATCTTTTCCATAATTAGTATTTCAATCTTCTAACAAACTCATTTGGAGTTACAATAGAACTTACCAATTACTAATGTGCTTTTTATTACTTAAAGACTCTATTGACACTTAAGCAGACCAGTGTCTGTATTACAGGAGTTTGGATCTCCAACTCCTGCAAAGGGTGCACTAAATCCTGTGATTTCTACAAGATTTTGGGGGGATAAATTTTACCTTGAAGGTGGAACCACAAGCAGATCTAGAAAAAACATGTCTGGACTGAATTCTGAACTCTCATGAGGATCCATCCCAGGGAAGAGATAACGCAGAAAGAAACCTAAAAAGAGACAAAAGAAATAAAAGCTCATTCTCATTGCTATTGTTTGGGAATCCAAACCCCCAGCACTTGCTCAACCAAGTCAAAAGACTCTGCTAAGTTAACACTATTGAGCCTGTTTAAAATAAAAACAAACATTGAGACACAGTTTAGAAAGAATTGCCACTCTTTTTTTTTGTGACGTGTGGTATTTTAGGAACAACTCTGGACAGAAATATAGATTATAGCAAATGGAGAAAGCAGAACGAGAGGAAGAAAGGTTCCAGCAACTAACTGTGACTGATTGACAAAAGTGCTTTGATTTTTCCTGGCAAGTGCAGACAGATTCAGAGTACAGGCAACCCAAAAAAGAGGCTGGTAAATCCATTCTCAGTCTTTAACCAGTGTAACTGTGGGGTACAGCACCACAGGAAAATCAGTCTCTGCAAATAACTGTTGTGATTTGTAGGGAGCCACAATTTGAGAATAACTGATCAAAGTGTTAATTGAATCCAGGTCTCTGCATTCACTGGCTGCCAGTTCTCCTGTCACAAAACCTATTTTGCAGTCAGAAGCACCTAAGGCAAAAGGCAAAGATCTGACAAGGAGCTCATACTGGAAGATTTGCAGATTTGTCCAGTAAATGGTACAGAAAACAAAGCAATGTTGCTCTTGACAACCATTACCTTCATTCTTCCACAGAGCCAGGATGTATTCCTTGGCAGTCATTGGTGTCAGGTATCCTCTCTTCCCTAACTGGCTTTCATCAATACCTAAAAAGTAAAAAATAAAATTAAAATAAAATATTTATTTTTAAAAAAAATCTCAAGACATTACTCTGAACGGTGTTTTTTTGGTTTTTTTTTTTTTTTTTGCTTACAGTGGTGCTTCCAGCTCAGAGGAGGAATGGAAATACAAAATATACTGGCTGACATCTACATCAAAATTATAATTTAAATGTTTGCTTTGGGAATATAAAATTAAGTAAAAAATAAACAATTTCTGTGACTAGTAAATATGAATATAAGTAACAGAAATAAGACTCCACTCTAACATCTAAAGTTTATGCCTTTTTTGACTTATAGTGAGCTGGAACCTTCCTTAAATGATCCCATCCCCTGACAAAAACACAAGTCAAGTCTCAGCCTGCAGCTGGGGAAACTTTCAGTGGGGTTCAGGTACTACCAGGGAGGTATCAAGGTTCCCATGAAATACTCAATTGAAGGAGACAATAGCACCATCCCTATGATAAGTAAGAGTCGGGACTACCTCTGCTTTGGGGAGGAAGAAAAACACATGGTTTTGCTACTAAAAAGCAAAAAGATCAATTATTTTCAAAACAAAGCCAGAGATTTTAGCTCCCAATTTCCACAACTCGATGAAAAGCAATTCTCCCACAACCTCAGACAGTTTCCTATTCTTCTTCTTCTGGCTTAGGTCCAGAAATGCAGATTTTTGCACACTGAAAGTTCAATTCTCCATTCACCTAGAAAACCTTTCCATCCCTCAAACAGAAATGCATCGATGCCAAGGTTAAAGGTAGTCCCTTTTGGGAGTTAACCACCATCACAGGCTATGCACAATGTACCTAACTGTGTGATCCATCCCAGTTCAGAATACAGAATACTTCCCATTTTATTTCTTCAGCCACAGCTCCAGAGATTGAATCTAGTATTTAAATCACAGAGTAGCAAACAAAATAAACTCTTTATGGAAACCTTTCCTAAGGGCTAAATAACACACATAAATGTCTGCTTCAATTCTGTCTCATTGTGTAAAGGGTCAAGGATATGAGAAGGAAAAGGAGATTTAAATTGGTTCAAACAATTGGTTAATTAATCCTGGAAAGTGCCACCTACTTTCTTTTTTGTCTTTTACTCTTTAAGACGAAATTCACTCACAAGACTTAGGATTATGTAATTTTCTTTCTGAAGTTGGTAATCTTCCTCCTAATTAATTTTACCTCTAGTTGTTCTGTTTAAAAAACCCAGCAGAACATCAACTACCGGCCAAAAATGAAGTGCCCCAAAACCACCCTAAAGCTGACAAAGTTTATGTTGTTGTACTTCTTTTCCTAGACATAGAGACACTTGAAGCTGCAAAAGCACAACAAGCTCTCAAACAGAAATTTAATGGAATTGTTCTCTCTGACTCCTGAGCTTACTGGTTTAGTTATAATCAGTATTTTTTATAAATTAGTTCCAAGTGCACAGCCACTGCTAAGAATCTGTGCCCCTTAAATGCAGGGAAAAAGTGGAAGCATATTTGAGTAGAAGACAAATATTTCACCTGCTGTTTCATCCAGAATGCCTTCCTCTCCTGACTTATGGTACACTGTAGAAGGATAGGTGACTGTCAGCTTGCTGTTGTGCTCCTTTCGCACCAGTGATCTCCTGGATCTTGAAGGCAAAAAAAAACCAAACAGGACAGGCAGATAAAGGTTAATATAAATACAGCATTTAACTAGAAACCAGCTTTCTCATGTAGTTAAACTTACTTGCAGTTTGGGCATTTCTTTGAAGCCATGTGTGCTTTCCAGAACTGTGATACCAGTTTATTTCTACACTCACAAACATTTTTAACCTGGTAAAGAAAAAAAAACCTCAAAACTTGCAAATAATGAATATAATAAAAATAAATAAAAACATGTTATTAGGTGAAGAATTCACTAAACATTACACAATTAACATTACAGCATGAACATTATTAGTATCAATGCACACACATCCATGTACTGATTGATTCATGCCTTGATCTGTAGTGCTCTTTCATCATGTTCCCATTTGCTGGAGGCATACATCCCTCAGTGCTCTCCATGCTCCTCTTTCAATTTATTCCATAAAGTCTTTAATTTTCAGGTCAGTACTGTAATTTAAAGTTTTTGTCTAATGGTGATTTAGGTAAGTATAAAAATTACAAAAACCACTTATTTTGACAGCTCATAAATGTATGATTTACAAAGTGCTTAAGCTTAGTTTTTAAACAAGTGATCAAGGAATTAAAACTGGCTTATAAGCAAACCTGCTGAATGATAATAGATTATAAGTATCTTCTTCACTCACCTCTACTAACCATGTACATTAAACTACATTTAAATGGAAATTAGAATTCAATTACACAAGTCTTCCTAAAAATATCAGTGTTATTAATTCTGCAAGTTTACAGGATGCATGAGTTCTCAAAATGTGCTCTGCAGCTCAAAACAGTCAGAGCATCAGACAGAGAAGTATCAACATCTGTAGGTGGTGCATTGACAGCAGTATCAGATTTTAATATGGTATTTACACCATCAAAACATTTCCCTGCACAGACATTTCCCTATTTTCCAGAAATTCAACAGTTATACTAAGGGGAAATAAAATCCTTTTTAAGTTTAATTTCAGACATTTCCCTCAAAATCCTTCTAAACATAACACAGTTCAGAACTGGACAAAATCCAGCACCTACAAAGACAGGCTTTATCCTGCCCATCACCCTTTAAAAGGATAAAACCCAGGATCTCAGGAGAAGCACTGCCTGTACTCATATTTGAGCACTGATTTCTTATTTGGGAGCTCTGTAACATTTCCTGCATGTGGCAATTCAACTCTTCCTCAGTTTCAAAATCCAACACCTACACAAATCCTACACCTACATGTTCTGCACATCACTATTTTAAGAGGATAAAGCCCAGGATTTCAGGAGAAGCACTGCCTGTACTTACATTTGAGCACCGATCTGTTGTTTGAGAGCTCTGTAACATTTCCTGCACGTGGCGATTCAACTCCTCCTCAATTTCTGAGCCTGTTGCATCTGCACACTGCTCTATAAACTACAAGGAACACAAGAGGAGAAATTGGCAGAGAGCTTTAGAGCTGTGAGACCATCCAAAAAGGGATGGAGCATCACACAGTACTTGCCCTGTTCAGAATGATTTCGAGGTCATGGACAGCATGGAGCAGCCCTTTCTGCAGCACCTTCAGCTGGCTCAGCAGCAGGTGAACCACGGCTCGGGGACACGTCAGCATGTGGCAATTCAAACAGGACCCTCTGATCAGAAGGTACAGTTTCTGCAAAGGAAAGAGGAAGAAAAGGTTATCAATTGTTTGGATTTAAAGAGAGTGCAACTATGTCACCATCATATTTTCTGAAAAATCCCTTCAACAGGCTTTCTTCTCTGGGGAAGCTGAGAAGCCTCAGAGAAAAAGGAAAACAATATTTTCTCTTGTGTTTGCTGCTTTGGAATGTAGTTTGAAGATTGTTTATCCAACAGGTGGATGTTTGATTGGTTTCATGTGAATTGTTTTAACTTAATGACCAATCACAGTCAGGCTGTGTCGGACTCTGAGGAGAGAGTCATGAGTTTTTCATTAGTATCTTGTTAAACCTTCTGTAAGTATCCTTTCTCTATTCTTTAGTATAGTTTAGTATAGCATTCTTTAATATAATATGCTACCATAAAATAATAAATTAGCCTTCTGAGAACATGGAGTCAGATTCATCTTTCCTCCCCATGATGGGGGACCCCAAAAATACCACGCTACTATAATTGGGAAATTAGATTAATGGTTCATTTTAATCATAAAGAATTTGCTTGAAAAAAAATTTATTTCACCCAAACTCATGTGCAAAGCATGATCTGTAGATAAACTCTCTGCAGGCTGTCTACTATGGATGCAGGGTGACCCCATTGTAGGGAATAATGTGCACTGACTCCATGATTCAGAAGGCTGAACAGCTGCTTTATTAAACTATACTATATTACACTAATACTATACTAAATTACATATTAAAGAGACACTATACTAAAGAACACTAAAGAAAAATCTGTCACTGTCTCAGACAGTCAGGGCACAGCTTTGACCCAACTGGCCAAGGAACCAAAACAACTTTCACCAGTGTCTGTCACCGTGATATTTTATGAAAAATCCTTTCACCAGGATTTCTTCTCCTGGGAAAATGAGAAGCCTCAGCTTCTCCGTGTTTTGCTCCTCTGGAATGTGGCCTGGAGATTGTTTATCCAAACATGTGAATTGTTTTTAATTAATGGCCAATCACAGCCAGCTGTGTCGGACTCTCTGAGTCTGTCACAGGTTTTTATTATTCATAATAAAAATATGAATATTTTTATTCATAGCCTTCTGATGTCTCCTTTTTTTTAGTATAGTGTTAGTATATAATTTCTTTTAATATAATATAATATAATATCATAAAATAATAACTCAGCCTTCTGAGAACCGGGAGTCAAATTCTCATCTCTCACCTTGTCCTGGGGACCTCAATTTACAAATCACTTTGGGTAAACAATCTCTGTAACACATCCCACATGTGTAAAACAACAAGAGATGTAAATGGAGATAAGAATTGTTTTCTCTTCTTCTCTGAGCTTCTCACTGCCTTCCCCAGGAAAAATCCTGGGAGAGAGTTGTGCCTGCTGCTCTCTGTGATAAGAGCTGTGGCCACAGCCACATAACAGACACATGAAACACTTGTGGTATCTACAGCAGCTCTGGGACCCAGGCTGCTCTCACACAGCACTATGATTACAGCTTCTGACAGCTCACCCCACAGAAGACAGCGTGGAACCCAAACCTCCACACTAGTAAAATGAAACATTCTGGGCTCAATCCTACAAGATTCTTCACACAATCACGTTTTCCTCAAGGTCTGGGAAATTATCAGTGGGTTTTATTATTTAACACAGCTCTGTGTTATTATTTATCACAGTTCTCTCACTCTCCCTGTGGCCTGAAGGCTGGGAATCCCTGCTGCAGGATTTTAATTCTTGGTCCATACAGTTATTTGACTCAAAGCTGTAACAAGGCTAGAAGTGGGTACCTCATCTAACTCTGGTCACTTGAAAGTGAGGGTTTGACTCTCAATTAGTAGCCTGTGCAAAGGCAGCTACTGTAAATGGTGAGATCAGCACCTCAAGAGGAAAATTCATGCCAGCTCAGGTTTGTTAAACACTGGAAGAGTAGACAGCTGTTCATGTGCAGTAGTTGTTTAAAGCAAATGATAATTTTTACTGCGCCATTCATTTAATTAAAGCATGACATCCTGCAGTCAGTCACATACTTCAGGATGAATATCCCCCCGCACCTGCCTGTCAAGACTGAGTAAAACAGCAGCTACAACAAAATCGGTATTTTTCAAAAGATTTATTTGTATTGAACTGTCATGACACAACAAAGCTTTTCTACTACACCTGCTGGTATTACACTTAAAAGAGAAAACAGATCTTGGCACCTTTACTGGGTGAAAACCTTACTGTTTTCAAGGCCTGCAACCACTTAGAATCACAGAATAACAAGTTTGGAAGAGACCTCTAAGATCATTGAGTCCAACCTATGCCCTCACATAGACTATAGCACCAAGTGCCATGTCCAGTCTTTTTTTAAACACATCCAGAGATAGTGATGCTACCACCTCTCTGGGAAGAGCATTCCAGTACTTTACTATTCTTTCAGTGAATTTTTTTTTTCCTAATATCCAACCTGTACCTTCCCTGACGTAGCTGGAGACTGTGCCCTCTGGTTCTGTCAGTGCTGCCCAGTGGAAGAGACCGACCCCACCTGGCTACAGCCTCCCTTCAGGAAGTTGTAGAGAGCAATAAGGTCACCTCTGAGCCTCCTCTTCTTCAGGCTGAACAGCCCCAGCTCCTTCAAACACTCCTCACAGGCCTTGTGTTCCAAGCCCCTCACCAGCCTTGTTGCCCTCCTCTGGACGCGCTCAAGCATCTCAACATCCTTCCTAAAATGAGGGGCCAGAACTGGACACACAACAGCCTGGGCACCACCAGCCCTTTCCCCAGCAATAATTCAGTACATATATAATACATACATCGAAGAACAGGGGGTTGTAGACAGGCAGAGGCAGCTCTATGTGGCCGAAGTGTCCGGGGCAGTTGCTGAAGTTCTGCATGCAGGTGGCACACACTTCTCTGGAGTCCGGCGGCCCCAGGGCCAGGTCGTAGAGCCCGTTCACGGCCGGATTGCCCACATTGTCCAGGTACTGAGGGTTCGTGATGGGCTTCACACTCAGCTTCCTGAAGTGGTGAAAGGAAA
>NW_005054479.1:632336-632634 GCF_000277835.1 Geospiza fortis | reverse complement strand
GAAAATCAATGGCAGGAATATGATACGCACTTGAACGGCACAACTAGCACGGGCATTTAACAGCTGTGTGATCTGTGTGATCTTCTCATTTGATGAAAACATCTTTCTGAGAGCATTTTGCGAATGCAATAGGAATTTGTGTATCACTGATTTCATAATACAATGAGCAAAATCATTCATATCGCAGCACATATTTATTTTACATGACTAACCACTCTACTAAGAAATCACATAATTTTGTCAGTGTGTCCCCTTGAGCGGTGCGAGATTTTGTATGAAATTCGGCCGCCGCCATCCG
>NW_005054479.1:629511-631844 GCF_000277835.1 Geospiza fortis | reverse complement strand
TGAGGCGGGAAAGGCTGCGCAGGCGCAGTGCGCGGTGGCTCGGCGTGCTCGGTGCGGCGTGGAGGGAGGGAGGGAGGGAGCGCCTTTTGTGGGGCTTTTATCTGCTTTGGAACGCCTTCCCGGGGATCTTCCTGGTTTGGGGCGGCTTGGAGCCTCCTCGGGAGAGACTTCGAGCGTTTAAGCTATTCCTAGAGCTTAGTCTCACGAAAAAGCGGATGAGCGCTTTATGGAGGCTGAGGAAGCTGGGGCTGTTGAGGCTGGAGAAGAGAATTTTGTACATAGACCCCAAAACTGTGTTCCGGTGTCTGAAGGGGGCCTGCCAAAAAGCCAGAGAGAGACTTTTCATCAGGAATTGTAGTGATAGGAGTAACAAGGAATAGAGTCCAGATCGAAAAAGAGAAGTTTAGATTAGATACTGGGAAGAAATTTTTTATCGTAGGAGTGGTGAGACACTGTCAGGTTGCTCAGGGAGGTTGTGGATGCCCCAACCCTGTCAGTGTTCGAGGGCAGATTGGATGGGGCGTGGAACAACCTGATCTAGTGGAACAAGATCTTAAAGGTCCCTTCCAACACCTTAACATTCAATGATTCTGTGCAGTGCTTTTGTTTAGGGGCTGTCTCAAATGAAAAGGTCCCACTCCACTGGGTAATCGTTACTCATTTTTGAGATGGCAAAATCATACTTAATCAGTTTGTGAGACTTCCCAGGAGCAGCTGGAATTGTGCAGTGCCACGGTGAAGCACAGAGCTGTGGCTGCACCTGAGCAGCCTCTCCCCCAGGGTCAAGGTCAGTGTGGAGGCACTGAAGGCCAGGGCTGCAATAAAGCTTTGCTCTTAGGTTGCTTCATGAGCAAAAGGAGTACAAACATTTTAACATTAGCCTTAGTTTGTGTTGGAAGCAGTAAAATGTGAACAGTGGTGAGCAAGACTTGAAGCAGTGAGCACAAAGCAGCTGCTTTCTGGTACTCAGCAAAATGTGTCCATGTGTCTGAGTGTGCTGCAGCTTTGGTTTTGTGAGGAGCTTCTGCACCTCTGTAGAGACATGTGGGTGTCTGCATCTCACCAGGGCTGACTCACCTGCATCGTTACTCTGGGCTTTATCCTTCTGTGAACACTACTCATGTTTAAAGTTGGGTTGTTTTTTAAAGTGCTGTTTTCAGCTTGATCCTGTCTCTAAAGCATAAAAAGGTCTTTTCTGATTTATGTCTGTGATTTTCTTTCTAAGATGCACTAGTTCATGAAAACTACTTTAAAAACATTGCACCTCAATATTAAATAATCACTGGTATTTTTGTAGTAAAATTTTTCACATACAACCTCTTGTCCCTTGAAACAAAGGCCTTAAGAGAAACATCAAATATAAGTTTTATGTTAATAATTTGGAGTTAATAACAGTGCAACATTGCCAGTTACTCTAATGCACTCCAGTTCCCTCTAGTGTTTTAGTTAATTCTATCCTGTAGTATGGAATTTCACTATTCTACTTTTGCTGTATTATTGTGACTGCCATAAATTCAAACTCCTGGTTGTTTATAGGAGCTCTTCAAGTAGTCCTGCTCTGGGGAAGACTGTGGACAATCCACAAGGTAAGATGTCTTCATTACTGCTTCCTTACATATGTTTTTTAATCTCCAAAGAACACAGTGTGTCAGGAGGGAAAGATGATGTAAACACCCTCTTTCCCCTCCTTGGATTTTCTCTCTCCCTGTTTTCATTGTGCATAAATTTCCTGGATTAACTTGATTCCTTACCTCATCACCTATCAGCTCCATGAGCCTGTGTTAGACTGTGGCTTTAAAATCCTTGCTTTAGTACTTTCAGCTGGATCAGCTTAACTCATCAATTCTTGTAGAATATAGAACTGCTGGGATTGGAGAAGATCTCTGAGTTAGTGGGGTGCAGCTCTTAACCCAGTACTGCCAAGGCACCTCCAAACCACATCCCCAAGTGCTGCATCAACATTCTTAAATCCCTCCAGGGATGGTGACTCCACCACTCCCCTGTTCCTGTGCTTGACAAGCCTTTCAGTGAAGAAATTTTTTCCTGATATCCAATCCAAGCTTCACCTAGTGCAACTGCAGGCCATTTGCACTTGTCCTATCACTTGGGAGAAGGATTGATCCCACCTTGCTACAGCTTATGGGGTCAAAATTTTCTTTGGGCATTTGTTTCTAATGACCATTTTCATATTGTTTCTCACAGAAACTCCAGAAGAAATTGTGCTCCCTCGAAGGAAAACATGGTGAGTGTTTACTTCTGGAATCTTCACTTGGAAAAAAAGCCAGTGTTAGACAGCTAAATGTAGTCTGTACACCAAAACTGAAAAAGAAAAT
>NW_005054479.1:619254-629448 GCF_000277835.1 Geospiza fortis | reverse complement strand
GAATATTCTTGATTCTTACTCTCTCTGCAGATTATATACACTGCATTCCTGACATTTCTTTTAAAACCACTTACAACTGCATTTTTAAGCATGGTTCTGTTTCTTTGTAAAAGATCACATTTGCCAAGTTCATTTGGCTGTTTGCATGTGAATGTGTTTCTTCAGCAAAATAAAACTTGATTGTTGATAACTGACTGAATAAATCCTCCTTAGAGATCACACAACTGAACAAAACCTGTTTTGTTGGGAGCACTTAAGATGGAATTTCATGACTGTACAGCAAAAATTAAGTTTATGGTCAAATAGTGTCAGCATGTAAACCTAAAGTAAGGCCACCTTCACCAAACACTTTGACTGGCCTTCCTTGTTTGCTTGAAACAACCAAAGTCTTAAAGTTCCACAGGCACAGGAGTCCTGAGATACCTGGTTTTGGTTTGGTTTATTTTTTCTTGCAAAGACATGTCTTGTAGAGCAACTTAATATATTTATCCCTTGGAGATGCTCTAGGAGCAGCATTCCAAGGAATTATTTTTGTGTCTCTTCCCTATGATCTTTCTTTGATACTGTATTATAAGGGCAGCAGTAATAGCTGTAAACACAGATGCTCTTCTGGTTTTCCTCAAAATCTTTTTTTTTCCTGGGATTGTTTAAGAACTGAGACCATTTTGCACTTTTTTCTTTCTTTGTGAGAAGTGTTGTTTTCTTAGTGCAGCAAGAACATTATTTCCTAGAATTGAAAATCCTTGTGGGCTAGGATAATCCTGTGCTTGTTCTCCAAGCAATGTAATGCACAGCACTCAAAGTCTGCAGCTGAGAATTAATCCAGCTCCTTTGTGCTTAGGGATAAGCTCGCTGTGCTCCAGACCTTGGCTTCTACTGTCAACAGGGTGAGTGGTTCTGTGGGCGTGGAGGTGGGTCAGGGGGTCCATGCTGTGCAACACCCTTGTGCTCAGGAGGCCTTTAATTTCTACTTTGACCATAAATGAGAGATGAGACTGTCACATCAGGGTTTTCCCTTTGGCTCAGGGTGTTTTGCTGTGTCCTCAAAGCTTCATTCATGTGCTAAGAGAGAGCTGCAGTTACCAGAGAAAGCTGCAGTGCTTTGGTAAGGCTTTCACTACCACAGGGAGCAGGTTCCTTCACCAGTTCAGCTTCCCAATCCAGACTGTTCTTCCCAACCTCAGTCCAGAAAGGCTTTAAGAAGTGCAATGAGTGTCTGCTCTTGCTGGGCAAAACCTGGAAATGCTGTGATGCTATTCTTAAATCCCATCTAACTTGAATTCTGGGAATTGAATCAAAACTTGCCAAGTCCCATCAGCTTCCCAAGACTGTTCCACTTGGGGTCCTACTTTGCAGGGTGCTTACTTCTTGATATGTTATAGAAAGGACCCTTTTGTCACCATATTATCCTCCAAGGGTGTGTGAAAAATGGAAACATTTTTTAAATTATTTACAAACATTTTTTAAAAATTATTTTCTCTTTTTGAACAAGAGGAACTTCTGTAAAATGTGCATTGGTGATGGTTATCCTGGAAAAGTTCCTTGTGCCTTAAATTCCGTGAGGCAGTGTGTTGTTGCTGTGCACAGAACTATAAACTTCTCATTGCTGGCTCTTCTTTCTTCAGGATCCTACTGCTGCTCATTACATGTTCCAGGATGACCCTTTCCTGATGCCAAGAAATGCAGCTAATTCTGTAGGTATTTCCTTTCACTTCCTTGATAGCTTCCCTCCTGCCTTTGTCTAGGCTGTGAATGCTCCTACCTAATTGAAGCCTGGTTTTGATTACAAAAGAAAATGATTCAGATTGCTTTCAGAATTTTCTCTCTAAAATGAGATGTTTTTGAGCTTGAGGTAGTAGTGCAGTATTTCAGATGTTTGAACTGTGTCCCTTGACTAAGTAACAAGGAAGTAGAATTTAATGGTATTAAAAGAGTAGTGATTCTTATACTGGCATGAATACCAGAATGTTGATCTGGAATGTTGTCCCTGTGATTCTAGTAAGTTGAAAATTATATGAGTTTAATTTGATCCCATCAGAATGTTCATTGTTAAATAAAATGTTTCTTCTAATTCTCAGCCTTGTAATTTGTGTATTTCTCTGTCTTGTTCTATCTTATTTCTGTGCAGCGTCTGTATTCCTTGTCAAAGGAGTCTGGGAGAAATGCTGCAAAATACATCATAAAGAACTTTCCTCAGTATTTTGACAAGACTTTTGCAGAGCCCAATGTACCAGTAAGCTTTTTGCTCTTTGTTTTCATTGTATTTGTGCTTTGTCACTGAAATCTACTGTTGGACTGGTTCAAAACTAAGATAAAAAGATAACTTTTAAACTGTTTTGCAGACAGTATGAACACAATACTGTATTTCCATTCTGTTTTTGTAGTGGGCATTTTTCCTTGGGAATTCAGTATCATATCAGATTCTTGAGATAAAAGTAAGAAAAGGAGTGGTTTTTAGGTGTTGCTTCCTGGCACAAAGTGAGGGATGAGGATGTGTGTGGTCCTTCATCACCAAAAGGACTGCTGCTGTTAGGCTGCAAGCAGTATATTGGGTGAAGAGTAAGGATATGTAGAGAAGGTTTGAGCTTGTGACCAACTTCCTTTGTTTGCTTTTAGTGCCTGATGCCCCAGACTCTCACCCCTCAGACTGAAGGAGTGAGCGAGGAGGCTCTGAGGGAGCGCATCCATCTCAGAATGGTGAAGGAATCTGTGGACATGTTTGATCAGCTTCTGCAGGCAGGTATGTGGTCACCTGCCAGGTTCTGTGCTGGAGCTCTACTTAAATTGGCCCAAAAATACTTCAGTAACTGCCACAGGCTATGGAGACAATTGTGTGACTCTGTTTCTTCTTTCACAACTGACTGGACTGATGAAGTGGAATTCTCTAGAATTCCTGGAGAATCTTAGCCACTGCTTGTCTGACATGTCACTTTAGTGATAAGGAGAAAATTGGCTTCTTGAAGAGGAAGCAGATTAAATACTTTTGTTGATTTTGAATGTTTCATAGAAAGTGAAACATGCAGAGTGTTCTTCACAGCAGGATGTATCCTAGGAAGAGTTATAAAAAGCACTAGAAATTTTAGATGCTGTGCTGGGCTTGTGCTGCTTCACATTTCTGGCTGAGAGCTGTCACTTCCTTCTACTTGATCCGGAAAACTCTACTCTTTCAGTGGCTTCAGTAGAAAAACATACTCTAGTTCAGTATTGAAACTGTTTCCTGTGATGACTGGGTTTGTGGCAGTACTGATGTCACAGCAGGGTTAGGGACTTGCTAGAGAATGTCTTTGTGTTGGAAGAGAGCAAAGTGGTGTTCACAGGTTTTCTGATATGCCTGTAGAACGATGAGCTCTTCACTTTCTCTGACTGTCATAAATTCTCATTTTCTAAAGGTACCCCTGTGTCTCTGGAGACCACAAACAGCCTTTTGGATTTGTTATGCTTCTATGGAGATGGTGAACCTACTCCTGAAAAAGAGCAGGAAGAAAAAGAGGATTTGGAAGAACCAGGGGTATGGAAAACTTGTTGATCTCTATTTATTCATACATAGTTGGGAGTATATCGAGGTGACATCAAGATTTTTGTACTGTCTGCATGGGAGATGCCATGAGGTGGATCAGATGCAGTGAACATTCCCAGGAGATATTTCTGTTACAAAAATCCATGACTGACCTAGTAGCAACAGTAGTTCATGTGAAGCTCTTCATATGTCTAATAACATAAACATTATTCTCAATCTAGCTGTTGCTTCCTGAATGTTATGATAGAAATTATTCTTATATAACACATTAAAAAAACATCTTTGGTCCACGCTGCTGAACTTCAGTTTTGTTAGCAAGTCATGTCATTTGATGTTAAATCATAATTTAACTCTGAGAAACTTTTTTTTTGCAAAAATCTCCCCAGGTGGATGCTTCAGAACAGAAAGCTCCAAAGAGACAATTTCGAAGAGGTTCACAGTCTGGCCCCAGATGGAGGTATAGAAAATGTTGCCAATATTCCCATATTCCGTGGGTTGTGTACTTGTATTGTTGTTATACCTAAGTCTTTTAGCAGCCCATACTCACAGGTGTTACTTGTTAAATAAACCTGTGTTTGCTGATCTTTTAAAGGGTTCGTGGAAATCTAGTAGGTGATTGTAGAATAGTTTCAAGTATCACAAGTGTGATATGTGAATGTCAGTCTTCGGGGGTACAGTCCATATTTTGTTCTGCATGTTGAATCCTTCTCCTAAGATTATCTTTTAATTGGTTCTTTAACATTTATCTTGTTCACTGGTTTTAGGGAGAACAACCATGCTGAAAGGATATTTAAGATAATGCCAGAGAGGAATGCACACTCCTATTGCACAATGATCCGTGGAATGGTGAAGGTAAAGTCATTCTTCAGTGCTGGGGGATTTTTTCAGCTTTTCAGATCTCACATACTCAGAGATGGTTTATTTTTGTTTTTGCAGCACGGGGCTCATTCTAAAGCCTATGACATGTACATAGACTTGCTGAATGAAAGGCACAAGGGTGAGTGTCTCCTGGCTGTGCTTTGTGGTGTCCTGGGTAGAGGAAGCCCCTGTTGGGCACAGAGTGTTCATGGCAGTGATGATTGGCGCAGGGGTACGGACCTCAGCTGGATCATGGGAGCTGAATGCAAACTGGGAATTCCAGTGCAGCTGGCGTGTGGCTGGCTCACTGGAAACAGGTTTGCATGAGACTTTGCCAGAAACTGAGCCATGCTAGAACAAACTGTTTCCTGTAGGCTATAAATTGTCATTTAAAATGGATTATCTTACATTTTCCAGCTGATGTGCACACCTTCAATGCACTGATCAGAGCAGTCCCATATCTGAAGGAGAGGTTCACAGAAAGATGGGAATTAGCCAAGGTAAGGAGGGTAGAGCAAAAGACGTGGGGAAGTGGTAAGAGTGGGCTCTTTTACTAATAAGAGTCTGCCTTATTAGTAAAATTTTGCAGTTGTTGGAAGACCAAAAGCAAGAACTTTGTCCCCAGGTACTAATCTCTGCTGTAAAGCAAGTACAGTAGTTTAAACAGAAAAGGTAACTTCGGAGGAGTGGCAAATGTGACAAATCCAGCTTTGCCTTGTGAGAACATACCTGATCCAGGAAATGCCTGGACAGAAAGTCATTGGGGAAATTACTTCTGGAAGATAAAATAAATGAACAATTTTAGATAAAAACTCTGAATTTTAATTCATGGTCTTGTGACAGAAATGGAATTTTGAGTTTTAATGACACATCAGTAAAGAAAAATATTATGTAACTATAAAAATTTTCTATTATGTTCTAGAGATGGTTCTCCAAGATTTTTTCTAATGTAATGTAGCCTTGGGTTTTGGTCATTAAAAATTAGATAGTACTGATTAAATAATCAGTTAAAGGAGAGTAGTTCACTTGAAGGGGGTGAGGAAATGTATGTATAAACCACATGAAAGCTGAACTGTGATCCATAACATGTGAGGCACTAAGGATTTGGGAATTTTGTTTTAAGGACTTCCTGACTCACATGGCTCAACAGAAAGTGCAACCAACTCTGCTGACTTTTAATTCTGTACTGAAGAGCCTGAGAAGATGTGGTGGTGTGGGCAGAACTATGTCTTTATTTGTATTAAAGGAAATGGAAGCACTTGATATAGGTAAGAGAACCACAGTATATATTATATGCAGTGATTATGATATTCCAGTGCCACCTCCAGAACTGAACAGTTAACACAGGAGTTCAGTGCCACACAACATGGTGGTGATTCCCTGACTCCAGGGGAGATGTACTTCACAAGCCACCCAAGCCAGTTCAGGTCTATAGATCTGCATCTCTCTCAAAAAACCTTTTGATCTAGATGTTGATTGTTTCCTTCCAAATAAGTATTGCAGAAACAGAGAATATCTGCAGAATTGATTTGATGTGCTGTGGGCTGTGCTTTGCCCCAGTAACATGCTTGTTGATAGGCTAAAGATTACATTCATGAGCAAAAGGGGAATTAGCTGTGAAGTATTTCTGATTTTAATTTAGAGCAGGGAAGCTTGGCTGCTCCCCCATAGAAATAGGATGCTCCAACTGGTGGAACAGTGTTGGATATCCCCTCTCCCAGGCATGTGTAGTGGGGTCTGGCCCAGCATTAGGGTGAATGGGGAGAAATATTAGAGTAAATTTATGCATGCTGCCTGACTGGAGGAGCAGAGTGAATTGGAGCAGTGGCACAAAGCTCACCAGGAGTGTTGCAGTGACTGCAGTGTTTTTGCTTTCCAGAGCCCAGCCTGGCATCCTATGACCATCTGCTCTCCGTGTATTACAGAGGCGGTACGTGCACCGTCGGCTTGGCAACGAACGTGCCTTGTGTAGCAGCTGCTCTGATGCTTTTCACCTGTGATGGGTGAAGGCAGTTCACTTACGGACTGAAAGACAGCCTTTAAGGGGTGTGATCTTAGTGTTCCCTGTGCTGCCTGATTCTGCTTGGGTAAAAAAAAAGGATAACTTCATACAGGGAGCAAAAGCTGCTCAGTCACTGTGGCGGCTGGGTCGGACCACAGTGTGTGATTTCATGTTGTGCCACTCACAGGGAGTTTGTTTTCCTGCAACAGTTCTTCTGTGCATTAGAGTTGTCATGAAAAACAGCTGTGTTAGAAGAAGGAATGCAACTGTTTAAGATCCCATGCCCACAGAATTTTGGCTATAGGGAGGGAATAGGCAAAGTAGCCATAACTGCAGTCCTTGTGTTTTAAGAAGTATAAAGGAATTGCTCTGGACTCTCTATAGAGGTTTGGTTCTGGAGTTTGGGGGTTTGTTTAGTTTTGGTTTTCTCCCTTTTAAATTTATTTGTTGGTTTGTTTATATAGAAATATTAAGTATATTTCTGTAATATACTTTAAAAGTATATTATATAAAAGTATAAATACTTTGCTTTTTCTAGTGCAACCTTCTAACAGACAAACTTCCAGGCCTGTTTGATTCCTTGCTAGAAAGCACTTCTGTCTTTCTGAATCTCCCCTCCTGATGTGGAAATCTGGCAATAGCAGGGCAAATTTTAGAGCAAATTAAATTGCAGCTGGTGTGGAGCACCACAGAAGTTACATTTGTTTAAAATTATGTTGCTTGTTCCCAATTTCATATTGTATTTGCAGACTAATATTCTTCACAAGGCAGTTCTTGGCACAACTGAGATGTGATGTTGTTTGTCTCTGTCCCACAGTTGAAGCTCAGTCATCAGACATCATCTCTGAGGTGTTAAATGAGGTTGAAAAGCGAAGTTTCACTGCTCAGGACCCTGATGATGGTAAGGATTTCAAGCTTGAGTGAAAAGGTACCTGTGAATGTCGTGTTTATTAGGCTGGGATAAATACATGCAGCTTGCTTCTCTCAGTCCCTGCTGATATTTCTGGAGACAAAGGGCAGATTCCAGTGTTGGGAATGGTGCTGTGCATTGCTGCACTGGCTTCTGTGTGAAAGGAGGTGTGTAGCTTGTGTGAATGAGCATTTTAAGTCCAGGTGATAAAAAATCCTAGGGTTATTTACAAGGGCAGCTTAAGGAGGAGCAGTTTGATGCACATCAGGTGAATGGCAGGTTTTTGTTGTAAGTGTAGTGTGAGTTTTCCTATTTTAGTTCTTCCTGTTGAGAAAATTTCATGAAATAAAACTTCATGGAAACTGGAGTGTGGGTCTGTAGGAGGGATATATCCTGAACTTCCCGTGTGTTACTGGCTCTTTCTGCCATTTGTATGTACACAGCTTTGCCCTGGGAAGATCATAAGCCTTTCTGTAGGTTTGGAAGCAGATGTAGCTTCCATCTCAAGATAGGTTTGGCAAAGAAAGGTCTCCAGACAATGTGGTGTTAATGGAGTGTTGAAAGCCACTCTAAGTTGCTGCTAGAAGTGTATAAAAATCCCCATCCAACTCATGCCATACCAAAGGCTACCAAGCAAGCAAAGAGCTCTGCTATATTGTCAAACTGAGCTGCAGATTGAGTTTCTTATTGAAACTTATTATTCTTACCTCATCCAGCCTCTGGGAGGATGGGTTAGTGAGCTGGTTTATGTCTCCTTGCAAGCTTGAAGTTAACAGACTTGTGTTTGCTCCCTTTCAGCCAACTTTTTTAACACGGCCATGCAAGTGGTAAGTGCCTCTTCCTTGCCATCAGAATTCCTTTGAGCCCCTCCAGCTGTTGGAGAATTATCTGTGAATTTATATCCTGTCATACAAGATTTAGCTTTCAGTATCTCCCATTTTCATCTGTGCTCATCACCTCCTCCTTTCTGCCATAATTCTGCAGTTCTTTGCTTGACTCTTCCCTAATTGGTAATTTGCATGCCTGTGATATGTGGATGTACCTCTGTGACTCTTGTGAGTTACCTTTGGTAACTGCTTCCAAATGTGGTTTATTGCAGTGCTGTGATCTCAAGGATATCAAGCTTGCCTATCAGTTAAATAGGGCACTGGAGAAGGGAGACAACTGGAAATTCTTGGATGTGGATCGGTCAAATGGCTACTGGTGAGTGAAGGGGAGGTTGTATTCAGCATCTTGTCTGCTGTTGTCAGCTTCAATACAAACTAGGATTCAGACATTGAGCACCAGCTGGTTATTGTGTGTCCAGTTTGGAATTAGATCCTTCATAAGAGCAGTGATTTCTTAGGATTTATTTTCAGTTTGTGGCCTGTGAACTGAAATCCAATGTCTTGGAGCATCAGTTTATCTCAACACCCATCCAACAACTAGAACAACCAGTTGTGGGTTCTAGCATTCTGTTGTGTACCCCCGATGGCAGCTTTGGAGGTAACACCAAAACAGCATCATTTCTTTGTGTAGGGATGTTTTCCTAGACAGTGCACTGCATCAAGAACTCAGGCTTGTCTTGTGAACTTGCCTAAGTAACAAGGTAAATTTAGTTCAGTTCTTATACCCAAAAGTTGCATTTGAGACACATTCAGGCATCAGGCAGGAAGATTTTTAATCTTTAATGCTTTAATTAAAACTGGCATCAGGCAGGAAGATTTTTAATCTTTAATGCTTTTTTAATATATTTTAAAACAGAGTGGCCTAAGTAGTTCTGCCAATGATCTAGTGTCAGCATTGAGCTGTTGTAAGAAACACTGCTGCTTTTCTGATTGCATGGAGTGTGGCAACCAGTGAAATGTCCTTGATGTGCAATACAAATCTGATCAGCACACCATCATTTGCTGGTACTTCTATAGTTTGCTTAATCATCACTGAATTAGGATGTTTTTTTCTCTCTAGGTCGAAATTCTTTTCGTTGTTGTGCATGATGGAACAAATTGAGGTGGTGTTGAAGTGGTACAAAGAAACGTCATCTTCAGTAAGTGTGCACCATGGTAAGAGCTGCAGAGCTTTTCCATGGAGAAATGGAGCAGTCACGGGTGACTGAAATGATTCTCTTCCTTCATCAGCTCTTCTATCCATCTCCTAAAAATATATTGGACCTCCTTCAAGCACTAGATGCAGCCAACCAGTTGGAAGTGATCCCTTCAGTCTGGGAAGGTCAGTGATGGCCACATGGCTTCACAGGCACTTTGTCTGACTAATGCCAGGAGCAGTGCAAAGTTGGAGCTAGTGCAAAGTTTGGAAACTTCCCATTGCTTGGAGTAGCCATGATAAGGTGCAGTGCTTGCCTGTGGTATTTAATCACCTGGACCCTCTGCAGAGGGTCTTATCCTTGCAATCTTATCCTTGGATAAGATTTAATCTAGCCCACAAAAAAATGAAAATGAGTCACTCCCTAATCCTCAGCAGATGGTGGTGGAGGGTTCTGGCTGTGGGGGGCTGTGGGCCTCACTGTCCAGCAGCAGTTCAGGTCCATGTTCCCCCTGAGGGCTGGTAATTGATGCTACAGACAGTGCTCTTGGTGATGTTCCCTTCCTGGTCTGTGACAGGGTCATCACCATCACCAGGCTGGTCAGTGCAGGGGACCTTGAGGGCCATTATCAAGGGGAGTAGTTGGGCTGTCACCCAGAAATCTTGAGACCAGCAGGGAAGGGAAGAAGAAATCAGATTAGTTTGTGTATTTGGTGCACAGGATCTGATAATGAGGGGAAAGAAAGGGAACTAAAAGTGGCCTGCTCAGTCACAGAGAATGGTTCTGCCTTGTTAAATTGTGCTGACCGTATTGCCAGCATTTGGGAACAGGGGTACTGGTCACACCTACCAAGTACTGCCTCTCTGTAAACAGATGTGAAACAG
>NW_005054479.1:610909-619237 GCF_000277835.1 Geospiza fortis | reverse complement strand
TCAGCAGGAGACAAGACCTGTTGGAGGAGTTCTTGTCTTTGATGAGCAGGGACCAGCACCCCAGTGAGGTAAGGAAGCTGATAAATTCATGAACAGCTGAGCCCCCACACAGCCACCTGCTGGCTGCTCCCCTGTGAGATGGTGGGGGGAAAAGTGTATCCCCCATTCCTCCTTTCCCCAGCTTCATCTGCTGAGCATGATATCCTGTGGTCTGAAATATCCCTTGGGCATTTAGGGTGTCCCAGAGGTGTCCCCTCCCAGCTCCTTGTTGTGCCACACACCTTGTGCACCCCCAGCCTACTCCCTGGTGGGGAAGCCTTGATGCTCTTTAAGCACTGCCCAGCAATAACAAAAATATCCCTGTGTTACCAACATACTTTCCATCTTAAAGACAAAACACAGCCCCATAGTAAGAAAGAAGAAACTGAAGAAATTTCACTCTATCCCAGCCAAAATCAGCACAGAAGCTCAGTAGAGAGTAGTGCTGTTTCCCCAGACTGTAGGTAAATGCTGTATCCCTGGTCAGTCCTAGACATCCAGTTCCAATGCATCTGCCACTGCAGATTTCCAGGTCCATGTGAGCTCATCCAGGCCTGCTAAACCACTTGGATTGTCTTCAACCCATAAAGAAACCTCAGATTATCAGGGCAGGATCCCTTCTTACCAGAGTTTTGAGAAATAATGCAGCCCAACCAGCTATATCACTGGGGAAGCACATGGCAGAATCCAGGGATTTTTGCCAAGGATTTCATTACAGTAATTGCTTTCTCAAGCTGAAGGGTGTTGAAGGTGAATACAGCTGTCCCTGCAAAGCCACCTTGGAGCTTGCCTAATGGGGACAGACATCCTGACAGATGTGACAGATTTATCTCCCAGTGTAACAATTTAATTCACAAACATAAATCACATACAGAGCAAAGCTATAGGAGCTGAAGGAGAAATTGCCCTGAAAAGCTTCTGTTAGTTTCAGAGGTTTTGTTCTTCACAGCACAATGTTTTCACAGATTCAGCTGGCCTTTGCCAAGTGTGCTGAAGAAATCAAAGCCGTCCATGATCCTGCTGGGCCGGGGCAGGTCCCGCTGGAGTGGACAGGGAGTGCTGTGGGCCACGTCGTGGTGCTGTTTTCCAGGGCTGGGAGAACCCAGGATGCCTGGTACGTGTGGGCTCTGTGAGCTCTGGGCTTGCTGACACTGCAGCTCAAGGCTTAATCACAAAAAGCAAAAGCTAATGACCTATGCCTTGGAATGCCAGTGCAGACAAAGGGAGGGGATAAAGCCTGCAGGGAATGTGATGGGTTTTTCTCCTTGTTATTGTTCCTTCTTGACACCAAGTTACAGTTGTCTGTCTTAAAAATGGTTTAGAAACTAATGTAGTATCTGCTGTGTAGAGCTTTGTACAGCTACTTATGGCAAAGTGTGGTCTGACAATCACTGCCCTGAGCACTGCTGAGTGCCAACAACTTGCCATTTTTGGTTTTTAGAACTCTTTAGAATTCAAACTGAGAGATTAATTAAATTTTTAATTAGCAGCAGTCCTAATTAAAACTCTAAATAGACTATTTTTAGAACTAATAGCTAGAATTTACTGTCCTACATGCTCTAAACTTGAAATACAGGTTAAAATATCTAGCCTCTGATTTAAGGTTCTGAGCTATTTTCTGTTCAATACAGATTTCAGTGTACAGTGATTGATTTGAAACAAAGAAATAGCAACAAAAGAGTCTTTGAAGTACTAAGAATCTGTAGTATTTTAAAAGCAAATTGCCACCAGCTACACTTACCATTTTCTGCAGATTTTAAGATACTTCGTGTTAAACTAATCAGTGAAGTTAGCTGGTACAGATTGCATTTGCAAGGATACTGCATGGAAGATTGTTTCATGAATTTGAGCTTACCTGTGTTTCAGTGGAGGCTCATCCAAGAGGTTGAATATCTGTCCCTGTGATGTGTGGTTTTAAAATTATTCTTTTGTTTTCTTTTGAACAGGAACATGATGGAGCATTTCCAGAAAATCAATAGGATTCCCACGTAAGTATTTTTAGGTTCTTCAGTTACTGAGTCTCCCCTTTGGCTGAGATCCTGAATTTCTGTAAAGGGATGAAGGAATAGTTTGGGATGGAAGGGACTTTAAAAGGTCAGGTAGTCCAACCTCCAGTTGTAACTGATAGTAGTATCATTTATTTCCAGAACATGAATGTGTGTCTGTCCCTGTGAGCATGGCTGTTCGTTTATCCAGTGGAAATATTCCAAGAGCTTTCTGTCTTGGAATATGTTTCAAACATGCTGAAAGTGCAGAGTGGGAGGGAATGAAGTGGTTGGTGTCTGAAGCTCTGGGCCATGGAGAGCAGCAGTGCCACTGATGAACTCAGCAGTGCAAATCAATCTGAGCAGGACTCACAAACATCAGATTTCTCACATGCTCAGAAATATTCCAGTATGCTCTTAACCAAGCACAGGTGTTTCAGAGGTGCCTGGATTTCTGAAGACAAGTTTATCAAGTCAAATGCTAAATCTGAGGTGGTTCCCTGTTAGGTTACAGCAGCTTGCTTGTCTTGGGCTTCTGGAGGAGAGAATTGTTTGAAGTAGAACACAACTTGTAAGGAATAGTAATAGGTTTTGTTTGGGTGTGGGTTTTTCTTGCCCCAGTGAACACCATGAGGGTGTGTGGTACCAAAGGCTACACACCTAGTGGCACTCTGTGCCTGCTCTCTTCTGCTGGGACAGAAGTTCCCAAACTTACCACAGAGCCTTCCCTCTGTACCAGAGGTGAAGTTCCTGGCAGGAGCAGAGATGAACTGGTTGATCTGAAAATGTCACCTTCTCTCCCTCTCTAAAGCATGGGCTGTAAATTAATGGGCACCTCTCCTGTGACCCTGAGAACAGTCCCCATTTGCCTTTGCAGTGACAACGTGATGGATGAGTTCTTGAACTGTGCTAAGCAAACCAATTGCCCAGATGAGGCAATTAAGATGGTAAAGCTGGCAGCATCCCTTGGGCTTCCTTTATCTCAAAGGCTGAAAAGCAGAACAGAGGAGGAATTTGAACTCTCTGAAACACAGAAGTAAGTTGGAATGTTTCATGTCCCTGCTGAAGTGGTACAGTAGACAGGGTCTTGGAGGGGCAATGCCTTTGGAAAGCCTTCTCTGACAAGGGAGCAGACAGCTGGCTTCAGAATGATGTGCTGGTGTGTTGACTCCAGGACTGAAATGGCCCCTCAGTTTTTGGTTCCACGCTGTATCCATCCCACCTAGGAGGGAAGGGAATTTTCCATGGTGGGGTTAGCCTTATCCACTGCTCAGTCCTGCTCTTGCCTTCCTTTCCTGGAGTCTTTTTCTAGCTGGGTCTGGCTGCCTGAAGACACTGCTGCAGCCCAGTAAAGTAGGGGGGTGGTACAGGATGGCCCTGCATGTGGCTGCCACGTTCTGAGGCTTGTGGTCACCTCTTACTGCACTGCTGTAGCCAAGCCCAGATGATCCTCAGATGGTGATCAGGGCTTGAGGGACCACAGTTTGGAGCCAGATGTGCTCCAAGGGAATAAATACAAGCCCAGCACCCCTGACAGCTGGCTCACCACTTGGAGGGGAGCTGAAGGAGTTGGCTTTCCCAAGAGGATGTGCTTCCACCAAATGCTGGGTGTCCTTTGAGGACAGTAGGCATTAGACAGCCCATAATGTTCTCTGTGTGTGCCTTGTGTTTTGGGATCTCTCTTTTCAAGCACAAGTCACACAGGTGACTGACTGATCTGTTTGACATCACAGGAAGGCACTGGAGAGTATCAAGTGGGATGGTGACAGCAGCGATAGTGACAGTGACAGTAGTGACAGTGACCGTGAGTAGCTGTCCCTCTTCCCCTTGGGAAAACTGGGAGCAGCTGTTGCCACGATACCAGGAGGCTTTGGAAGGAGTGGAATTTCTGAAGGAATGGCTTCTGGGAGGTGCTGCAGCACCGATGAATGCTCTGAGTGTTCTGACACGGGACCTGCTTGGCAAGACACCGTCCTCATGTGCCAGCTGGAAGCTGTTAAACCTTCTTGGTAATGTGGGACACAGTGTGGGCTGCCCCAGGTCTCCTCCCCAGCACCCCTGCAAGAGCTGGCTCCTGATAAACAGCATCACTGAGGGTGGAGGGGTGCTGTGCACCCTGGAGGCTGCTCAGGCAGGCACAAGACTTCCACAGCTCCAGCAAGACTTCTCGTGGGCCTCCTGTCACTTGACCCTGCACCAGATTTAACTCCTTTCCATCTAACTTTGCTGAACTACTTAAATACCAAGATTACTCTGTATATAAACACTGAAGTAATGCAATACTCAGCACCTGTGGTGTTATTCCTCATCCCTTTTGTGTTTTGGGACAGGTGTTGGAGTCTAGATGTTAAATTATACTTTGTACAGCTGGAGACTGTCTCTAATAAATGACTGACATTAAAGCTGGCTGTATTCTGATAATCCTTGAGCAAAAACTGGTTGAACCAAAGTTTACCTTTCTGGTGGAAATACCTGGTGTTCTAGAACTATGGCTGAGCAGCTCTGACAAGAAACCTGCCCGAGCAGAAATCCAGGACAGGATCTGCTCTTACACCAGTTTTGTACATATCCTGTACACAAACACGGGTTCATTTTTTTAAAATGCTGTACAAATTAATAAATCGGTGAATTCTTGCTTTCTTGCTCCTTGAAAGAAGTAAATTAGAGTTTTAACTCTTTAGGTCATGGAGAAAGACTGAGCTTTGTACTGCCCAGCTGTAGTTGATGTTTAAACAGGAGACTTAAACAGCAGGAGCAAGTGGTTGAAGTCTTGTTTTATTCAGCTGACAAAGTGGCAAATGATTAATGGCAGGTTACAAACATTATTTTGGTTCGATCACAAGCCCACTTGGTAAGATGGGGAAACATTAATTCTTACACAAATTGTAGGGAAGCTTCCTGAAGTTGGTTGTCATGACAACTCAAAACCAACAAAAATACAACAGATGGTGAAATTAAATACAGTGCAAGGAAACAAGACTGTACCCGTGCTTTGATTTACGGCTTCCAGCCCCTGCCAACAGCTCTGTTTGAACCCTCAGGAGATCATGGGATTTCTCTCCGGCCCAGAACAGCTGAACTGCCTCCAAAGCTCCACTCCTAGCTCACTGCACTTGAGTTGTTCCCAACCCCACAGCACTGGCATACGCTGTCAAGATATCCACGATCTGTTTGGTTTCCAGGGTCATCCGCGCTTCCGTGAGCCAGTCGTGTGCCACCCTCCTGGACTCCCCTCGTAACTGGTTGACAAATTTGGCCGCCAGCTCCAGATCTCCGTGCTCGATGCAGTAGGAGGCGTAAGACAGTAACTTAAACGTGTCGAGGTCGTCAGGGCTGAGCTCGGCCGGTGGCTTCAGCTGCTGAGGGTGGAACACCAGCAGCGACTGCAGGTAGGACAGGAAGTATTGGTACAGGCTGTTCCTGGTCTCGTCGATCATGGCCACTCGCTTTGCCAGTTTTTGGACAGTGTGGAAGCGCGCTCTGAGGGCCTCCTCGCTGTACACGCCCCGCGTCAGGGACTCCTGCGGCAGAGCTGCTGTTAAGGCTTCCGTGAAGGCGTTGTCGGCACAGCTGGCCTTGATGGCCTTCACCGCGCTGCCCAGGGGCTCCGTGGGACTCTCCCCCGTGCCTGACCTCATGCAGTATTTGAGCGCTTCCACAGAGAGCCACAGCTGATGGGCCTTCCTGGCCTCCTCCTCTGCTACTGCGTGACCTGCAAGGGAAGCCAAGAAGGGGCTCTGAGTTGGGCACATGTGGCTTTTAGAACAAGCAGCAAGAGCCATCCCTCTCCACCCTCTGCTTTCCAAAGCAGCCACCCCCTCAGCACATGCTCTAAAGCAAGTCTGTCCTGTGATGGTGTTTGCAGGGGTCTTAGGATAAGGGAAGAGATGAGGATCTGACTCCATGTTTCAGAAGGCTTGATTTATTATATGTTATATATTATATTAAAATTACTAAAAGAATAGAAGAAAGGATTTCATCAGAAGCCTAGGTAAGAATAGAAAAGAAATGATAACAAAGTCTTGTGACTGACCGAGACAGTCCGGACAGCTGGACTGTGATTGCCCATTAATTAGAAACAACCACATGAGACCAATCACAGATCTACCTGTTGCATTCTATAGCAGCAGAAAATCATTGTTTACATTTTGCTCCTGAGGCCTCTCAGCTTCTCAGGAGAAAAAATCCTAAGGAAAGGATTTTTCATAAAATATGTCTGTGACACTGTCCCACAACTTAGAGCCAGAACAAGACAACTTTTGGAAGAACCACCTCGGACTTTACTCATCTGGGATTTGCTGGGTGCTCAGCAGTGTGAGCTACGTGTCTAAGCCTGGGTTTAGATGCCCAAGTTTGGGCAAGGGACCATTGGGGAACACAGTCCTTAAAGAAAGAGAAATTCAGTGCTCACTCTCAACTGCTTGCTCAATTCCCTTCAGCCTGGCATAGGCAGTGTTTATATCCAAGGTGAAGTTGTCAAGCTGTTCCTGAGTAAGGCGTCTGAACTGCATCTCCTGTTCGCTGAGCTTCTCCGACAGGTTCTGAAACAGCGCAATACAAGTAACAGAAACAGCTGGTTAATAATATTTACCTTGTTTTAAAGACATTTCTATATAGTATTGTCCTTGTTAGGGCCAATGCATACAGTAAATACAATATACCAGTAAGAAACCTTATTGGGAAGAATTTAACAGTTACTGCACTTGTGTCAAAAATTTATCACCTATAGCAAAAGCTTTTCAGACAAGTCTGAATAAAACCTACACACTGAGTCACTCTCTATCACCTCAAAGTAAGCTTGCTTCCCTCCTCAGTCCCCTGGGACATGTTTCAGGACTCTTGTCATACGAAACGTGTGCTTTGCAAGGGTTTAAATATCTCTTTAATTCCCCTGGGGACTCCTCTTCCTTACCTGCTCAAATTCCACTTTTAGATCCTGCTCCTGGATCTTCAGGACGTCTCTGAGGTGGTCGGTGTGGGCAGCAGCCTGGCGCCGGAGCTGGGTCCGCATTTCGTTCTCCATCACCTCCCGCACCTCCTCCACCTGCACACACACGAGGGGTGTAATGCACCACCAGTGCTCAGCTGCTTGTCACACACTGCACAGGATCACAGCAGTGACTACTGCGGGTACATGTCAGAGCAGTGGCACTGACAGAGCCTCTCTTTCAGCTTGAAGACCTGCTGAGGTCCAGTTTTACAGCTGAGTCTTTTCCTAGGGATGTTAAGGAATAGATTTGTGGTTCACCATGTCAGTAACTGCTGGTTACTCAGTAGGCACTTAGTGCAGCTACCAAAGTAGTATATAAAAAATACAGTAACATGTCAAATCAAACACTTTTGGAAGCTGGTTTATAAACAAGCTTCCAAACCCAAGAGACTTTACCTTTTCCCTATGTAGCCCTATAATGGCCACACAAGGTCAGATCAAACACTGAAATTCTCAGTGAGGGTGGTGATGCACTGGCACAGATGGCCCAGAGAAGCTGTGACTGTCCCAACCCCTTCCCAAGATCACGTTCAATGGGGCTTGGAGCAACCTGGTCTAGTGGAAGCTGTCCCTGCCCATGGCAGGAGGTTGGAACAAGGTGATCTTGAAGATCCCTTCTAACCCAAATCATTCTAGGATTTCTTTTGACCCAGTAATCATATCTCCAACAGGAGCCAAGTAACTTCACAAAGTCATCCCTTGTATGATTTCACCATTCTAACTTTGCAGCATTTTCCTTGCTCAACATTTCCTGACAGAACCAGAGGAACACAGTCTCAAGCTACGTCAGGGAACATAGAGGTTGGATATTAGGAAGAAATTTCTCACTGAAAGAATAATAAAGTACTGGAATTCTCTTCCCAGGGAGGTGGTAGAATCACCATCTCTAGATGTGTTTAAAAAAAGACTGGACATGGCACTTGGTGCTATAGTCTAGTTGAGGTGTGAGGGCATAGGTTGGACTCGATGATCTTAGAGGTCTCTTCCAGCCTCATTATTCTGTGATTCTGTGATTCCTTTTCACGTTTAGCCTGGGAGTCACCCATGTGAAGTCTCCCACTACCCAGAACATCCCAGTTGTCCCTCTGGCCTTTTCCATTAACTCCTCTACCTTCCTTTTGACCCACAGATTTAACCAGGTGCTTTAGCCACTTTACCTTCCTCTCCTGTTCTAATTCAATCTCATTTTTGTGACGCTCCAGCGCTTTGGCCACGGCTGCCTCAAATGCTTTTTTATCTTCAAGTTTCTGTTTCTCCAGGGCGGCCTCGATGTGCTGCCGCTCGCGCACGCGCTGCTCGGCCAGCTGGCGGGTC
>NW_005054479.1:610235-610899 GCF_000277835.1 Geospiza fortis | reverse complement strand
GTGGGCATGCGCGATCAGTGAGTTCAGGTCATCTGTGGACAGCTGCCCAGCTGAAGGGAACACAGGCCATGAGGGAGGGGAAGGGAACCACAGGGAAACTGCTGCAGGGCCCCCCCGCCTCCCACTCGAGTGCTCTGCAGCTCCAAGGGGTTATTGACCAGTGTGAGCTTGTTCTAGGGAAGGGCTCTGAGCACTTCAAGCCCTTGACCTGTGCTAATGCCCACCTGAGACCACTTTCTGAACTGTATTTTCATTCCAGGGGAGAAATTATCTTGGTTTCTTCCAAATTATTCCCAGCTGTAATTTACACTTCCATATCCATGTTGCACTCAGAGACTCTCAACAGCTCTGTCATTTCTTGGTTTTTACACCACCACATATTTTCCCCTCTGCCAGCACACAGAGCAGCAGGGAATGTCACTGTGAGGGACAGACAGAATTACAGTTTCTCTTCAACAGTCCTCCAGATGAACTGCTCCTAATCAGATTCCTTACCCCAGATTGTACCTTTCAGGTTTGGCTACTCAGAGGGCAGCACCATTCACAACCACATTGTACCTGGGACAGGAGGACCCAAGCTAACCCTGCAGCATTTGGTGATGTGAGAAAGGCTTTATAAAATGCTGCAGCTCATTTTCCACTAGCTGCCAGCTAAATCATCTGT
>NW_005054479.1:593446-610223 GCF_000277835.1 Geospiza fortis | reverse complement strand
AAAGCAAGCAAGATTGCATAGTCCTTCAGTCACCCTGCTGTTGAGTGCTGGACAAAAGACTGGCACAGGAGGCCTTGGAGCAGTGGTGCTCACTGTCCAGCAGGAAAGCTGACCAGCAGCACCAAGCTCAGCTGCTGGATCTAAGAGTGTTACAAAAAGATCCCTTTGTGGTTTAAGCCAAGTGTGCAACATGACTGGAAAGGGTCCCAAGGCATACCACAGCCTGAAATGTTCTAGGAATGCCACATTTCACCCTTTGTTGATAACTGCCTGTAACTTAAAGCCATGCCCCACATAAACATAAAAAAGACAAAGAGAACTTTCAAGGGACAAGAAAAAGTGACAGTAACTCACCTAAGTCAGTTATCTCTGCAACAGAAAGAAGTTGGAAAAGTTAGTGCACATTCACTACAGCAAGGCAGTCATGCAAAAGTAAAATAGAAAACTAAGAGCTTATCTACAGTGCCTTAAACATGAGACCAAGTCCTTAGGAATTCAGGAAGAACAGCATGTGGAGTATAAAAGTCTCTGTGTTACAGGCAAGACGTAGCCCAAGACACCCTAACCACTAAAACCACCCTTGGAAACCCACAGATGAACACCTGAATTCAGCCAAAGCAAGGAACAGAAGTTTGAAGTAGGAAAGTGCAACAGGACACTGGAAATTTTAGTCTAACATTTCTAAGGTCTTACAAACAAAAGCAGTTGGTCAAGAAACAAAATCCCCAGTAGCAGTGAGAGTCAAGGACACCAAAAAGTCTGTCCCACTCAGCAGGTCACACCAGTAAGAAATGGGGCACATGGAAGCCACCAGGAGCTTCCCTTTCCTCCCACAGAAGGACAGTGATCACAAAACCCAAGATTTGTCTTGTGCAAGGAAAGGCAGCTCCATCCCCAGGGAGCCTAAATAAGTTGGGTTTTTTCTTCAGAACTAATAACACCCCAAAAGCAAACTCCACAAACAATTTGTTAATTTCAAATATTTTCCCCATACATACTGAGTGTGAGGTTGGCTGTTTTTTAAATGAAAACTGACCATTCCAAAGATCTGGTGTATTCATTTAGCCAGGAGAATTATTTCGTGGACTAAGGTCCACATTCTTAAAGCATAAAGTAGCATTAAGAAAATCTGTTCTAATTCTGCATTGCATACTTCAAGAAAAATATTAAGGCAATACTGACACCATTTTTTCAAATTACAGTTATTACTTCTATTAAAAAATCTGTAACTTGGAAATAAAGCCTTAACAGCTGCCTCTAAACACATCAGCTAGAAAAGTCTGAGATCACTTAGCACATTTATGTTAAACCCTGACTGGAAATATCTGGAAATCTGGGGTTTTTAGGGAATGAATTTTTTTAACTACCTCAGACAGTAATTGTTCCATGGACATACCACATGAGGGTTCTTGCAGGAGCTCACCCACAGCAATGGTGAACACACACAGTCCACCTCCTGCAACTCTGCTTGTGTTTAAAAGGAAAGGAGCTAAGGTGAGCAGGAGCACCTGTGGCAAGGAGTGTGTAGGGAGCACTACTGGGGGTGAGCTGACTGTTCACTGCTTTTGTGCAGCATTGGCTGTTGCTACAGGTGTGTTACTGTGTCAGTTCAGTTCAGAAATAAAATGTACTGGGGCAGGCAGGGTATAAACAATGAAACCTCTCCCTTTCAGTGATGATGTAGAAAAATTCAGGAAATTCTTTATCACCCTGTAACAACAGTGTTTTATAATACCTCTAATCACAGAGTTAACCAAGTATTTGATTACTGAATAACATCAGATTTGACTGAAATCTCAAATGATTTGACTCCCTTCCTGAAATACCAGGGAGGGGAAAGATGCTCACACAACCAATATGATATTTATCACACAAGAGCTACGTTTTGTGATACTTCCCATACAGCACAGACAGAACTGATTCTCTTCACAACACCTCCTTTACATTATTTAATTTAGTTGTGAAATCATTTTCACTTCAGACCAACCAAATACTGTGAAAATTTGAAAACTGGGATGGTGGACATTGAGTGGCCATGCACTACAAACCACACTGCAGCAAGCACAAGGTGACCCCTCTCCAATGGCAGACTTACTCATCCCCTTCCAGCCAGGCTTCACGTCAGGAGTGATGCTGTCCAGCTCCTTCTGGAACTCCTCTCTGGCTTTGACCACCAGCTCATGGTACTGAGCCACAATCTTGGCCTCAGACTGTGCTGCCTGAACCTGGAACAAACAAGGGTGAGACTCATTTGTTTTTCAAGGCAAGAACTGAAACTGAAGGCACATATCATTTAAAGCCAAGCCCTGGGATAGTGGCACTTATCAACTCCCAGCCCCAACAAGGCAAACTCACTTGGGAGAGCACAAAACCCTACCCTGTGATAGTAAACCTCTCTTACACAGTAATTATTTACTGGAACTATAACCAATCCACTGCCTCACATGCCCACTGTAACTACACAGCCAGTCTGTAGTCTGGACAGGACCAAGAGTACCTTGAATTCAGTTTATATCTTAAACATCTCCAGCTCCTCTCTGCTCACAGCCATCATACAGGCCTAGTAAGCCATGCCTGTGATTGCTGCCATCCTCAGTGAGTTCTGATGTTCCCACTATCAGGCTATATTCACTCCAAACACACCTGATGAATTACCAGCTGTCCTGCAAAGGGAGGTAAACTTCACCTTTACATTTCTTTCCCAGTCTTCTGTGCAAAGTGATTTACCAACCAAGTCATTAGCACATGCTGAACTCCTCCCTAACCTTGTGGTAAATTCCCTTGGAATCAAGTGGGAAGAATTACAAGTTGCCAACAGAAAGGACTGGGACCCATCAAGCCACCTGGAGGCTCCTTCAGGTTCTCATGAAGATCTTGCCATGTCTGATCACTGGCAGTATAACCAGCTCAAAGGCTGAGTACAGCTACAAGAGGATGGATTTACAATTCACAATGCACTGGAAGTGGTCACAGCACTGAGCCTGTCTGAGTTCAAGAAGTGTTTGGAC
The DNA here is from genome assembly GCF_000277835.1 of Geospiza fortis. Lineage (NCBI taxonomy): Eukaryota > Metazoa > Chordata > Aves > Passeriformes > Thraupidae > Geospiza > Geospiza fortis. The sequence continues at coordinate 607,215 of NW_005054479.1, read as the reverse complement.
AACACTCTCAGGCACAGGGTGGCATTCTTGGGGGGTCCTGTGCAGCACCAGGAGTTGGACTCGATGATCCTGATGTGTCCCTTCCAACTCAGCACATTCTGTGATTCTATGGAGTATCTCACCCTCTGCAGAGGATTTGGGAATGGGTGGTCTGCACAAGCTGCCAAGGAATCCCCACTCTAGAAACAATTATAAACAGTCTGAGGAAGCTTTACCTTTTTCACCACATTGTCCAAGTCCACAATCATATGATGGAGATTTTCTTCTGCAGCAACAATGTGAGGTTTGGCTCCTGCCAGCTGAGACTTCTTGGCCTTCTCGATGACACACTTTGTCTTCTCTAATTCCTCTCTGAAAAGAGAAACAGCTGCTGAGTGTAACACAGACAGGGCTTATCACCCAAAGAAAATTTACTTTATGCTGTTGGTATTCACAGGAACAACTACTGGGTAACTCTACTGGTGCTTCCTATCTACCAACTCTAAGATGCTTTGACTAAGGATTACTTTTTTCCCACAGCCTGAAACCTAAAGATGTCAGTGTGGCTATTCCATGTAAAATGAGAATTATTTATACTGCAATTAGTATTCAGGATTTAGCTGGAGGGAAGATGGAAGTTCACTGGAAGGAGTTAGTATTAGTAAAACTAGAATTAGACATTAAAATTAGGTTAGAATTATAGAAGAGACATTTCCAGCACGTAACAGCAGCAAGGAAACATTTTTAATATAGATGGCTTACGCTTGCAGAAGTGTTTTGGACATGGTGACTGGTGGAGATTAATGAGGATGGGAGAGAATTTATAGGGCTCTGCAAAGATAATTATGGTTTTTTGTAATTAGGAAAGAAATGCTTTCCTCTAGCACAATTGGAAATCAAGGAAAAAGTGAAAAATGTTCCTTTTCCAAATCCATTCAAACCAATGGAGGTTTCCAATGACCTCATTAGAATAAGGAACAAGCTTTAAAATAAGTAAATTAAGAAAATAAATAAAAGCAAAGATATCCAGTAGAGCAATAGAGAATGAAAGCTGCTGCATATGGGGTTTGCATTAGCTTTGTTTTAACAATGAAACCTCAATTACACCTCCCACTAATTTCAGACAGCCCAGCAACATCAAAGATAAGGGAAGTTTATGTGATAGCAGCCATGCAGCTTCAAGGGTGATGTTGCTCTCTCAGCCTTAGAAGCATCAAAGGGTTTCCAAATTTATTTCTAATCTCACTACAAGGGCATCCTGGAGATACTGTTTGTCATTTTATTTCTGCTCCTTCAGTGCCCACAGACCACACTCAGGGCACATCAACACAGGTCATACAGACCCCAGGGTATGAGCAGTGCTGCCATTCAGAATTCAAGCTTTTCTTAGGCATGTGCTCAGTAAAAATCAAATTGCTTAAAAGCAATTCTGTGGACATAGGGAAACTGCCAAAGGATGCTGCAAGGTTTAATTTTTTCATTACAACTAAAAGAAGCTGGTGATGTTGCTGACTCAATACACAGAGGGCAGTCATGGAGTCATCCTCAAACAGTTTGGGTGGGAGGGGACTTCAGAGATCATCTCATTCCACCCCCTGCCATGGACAGGGACACTTTCCACTGGAACAGGTCACTCAGAGCCCCATCCAACCTGGCCTGGAACACCTCCAGGGATGGGGCAGCCACAGCTTCTCTGAGCAAACTGTGCCAGGGCCTCACCACTCTCACAGGGAAGAATTTCTTCCTAATACCCAATCTAAATCTGCCCTCTGTCAGTTGAACTCATTCGCCCTTGTTCTGCCTTTGTAAAAAGTCCCTCCCCAGCTCTCTTGTATCCCCTTTAGGTGCTGGGGTGCTTGAAAGTCTCCCCAGAGCTTTCTCTTCTCCAGGCTGAAGTCCTTACAATAGGTTTATTATTAACAAAATTATTCAACAATAATACTAAAAGGACTGTGGATTTTTTTTCATATTACTTGACCTTACCAGCACTCTATGTTGGTACTAAGGAGATAAGTAAGTTCTTAAAAAGAACAGGACTGTTTCAGACTCTCTGCATCAGGGAGGACTTTGTGCACCCAAGGTTTGCACATGTCAAATAAAAATGCTCATGGCTAACGAGTATTAAACCATCTTTTGATGTGGCACAAACAGATCATTCAATATGAACACAGGTGACTCCATACTTTCTAGAAACTCAGCCCTCACATGAGCAATGTAACTTTTTATTCCAAGACTTAAATCCAGCAACTCACTTGGCTTTCAGGAGGGCATCAGCAGCTTCATCCACGGCTCTCCTGCGGTCCTTGAGCGCCTCCTCCAGCGTGCGCCACTGCGAGGATTTCTTCTCCCCGGCATCCTGGGAAGCACAGACTCCTCATTAGGGTCACTGCAATCACTGAACAAGGGTTACCCACAGTGGGAGCCTTCCACCCAGCATCCTGGGAAGCACAGACTCCTCATTAGGGTCACTGCAATCACTGAACAAGGGTTACACACACTGGAAGCCTGGTCACTGAACATTTCCCTCAAACTGAGCACCATTCTTGTGGTTTTGAACAGCACAGCTGGAAGCTTTACAAGTGATGTTTCTCTTCCAACATTTTGTTTTGGTTGTGTTTGATTCTTAATGGTTTTTCTTCCTAAGACACAGAGCTTTATTCACCCTGAAGAGCTTACATGAGAATCACTGTATGGTGCACAACCTATAGTGGGGAAAACTCCACATGCATTACAGTACTGTAATTGCTTTTAAGCTTAATACTTAAAGTACCATAATACTTAAAAGTTTATTTTAGATCAAGTTGAGTAATTAAGCTTAAAAGCAATCTCTTAAGGCAGTTATTTTACTAACTGCCAGTTTAAGTCTTGAGTGCTTGGTTGGTTGCACATGTCCCTGCTAAATGATTAACAACTGAATTCTATCTCTGCTCCAGAACTGAATGGGCAGTGGCAGACCCACACAAACTCTGGCATGAGCACACCACAAGTGTTATCACTTGTACATCCCCTTCCTATTTCCTGACAAGAAACAAACAATCCAGCAAGCAGATGTTGGCAAAGGGAAAAAGTTCAATGGAATTATTGGGGTGGACAGCATGATCTTAACGAGGTAAAGAGTCTTGGGAATTAAAATAAAATTAATTAAAATACAGTGTGAAAACTATTAATGTCTTAACTTGAATTTTCTTCTTGCAAAAAGAAAATAGAGGACCTGGAAAAAAAACCCAAACAACTAAATTCAAAATCAAAATCACTGTATTACTTGACTATACCACCTTTCACAAGTGGAAAGGTGAGTTAAAACTGTGATAAAGGCATTGCAAGAAGAGATTCTAAGTTTATTTTTAATTCAGATTGAAGTTTTTCTGAACACAATGGGAAAAAAAAGTCTCCACTTGTCCAATTTACCGCAGAATCATCCATGGCATCCTTCAGTATTTGGGAATGGGCATTCACTGCTTGCACAGCTGACTCCTGAGCAGTGATAGCCTGAAGGGTTACACGGGCAGTTGTGTTTAGGGCTCCTTCTAGAGTTGCTGCAAGGGCTGGAAAAAAAACTTAAGTCAATTAAACAATAAAGAAAAGAAAGTTATAATTAGTAAAATAACATGTTACAACCTCTAAGTCTCTTAAATTATTTTCTATGATCTAGAAGGGCTGGTCAGTTTGGGAATTAAACAGCAGCCAACAGAAGAAGATCACCAAAATGCTCTCCTCATTTAGAGCAGAGGTACTGAGGAGAGCAGAACACCACCCAGTGGAAACCTCTCCCATGGGACTGCAGGGGGGTGCAGGTATATCCCATGTTCACTTGTTCTAATGGTTCTGGAAACAAATTTTCATATCTTCCTTGAACCTTGAAGTCTATTCCAACCTCAGTTTTTCCACAATTCTTCAATTCTCAGTTATTTATGAGTGGGTGGAAGAAGCTTCACCACCACTCCCACATCCAAGAGGTGTGTAAGGAGCTTAGGACTATAAAGCCAGGGCAATTCCACAGTTCTGTCCCATGTAACACACACAGGGACAGTGACAGTGTGGACTCACCTGATACCTTCTCTTGCTCCTCTTTGTCTTGCTGGGCAAGCCGGGCTGCGACTTCTTCTGGTGGCCGTTCTTTTACAGCATGGGAACCTTCGTGTTGTTTTCCTATTCAGAAGTAAAAAAAGAGTCAAACTGCTTAAGTGGAGAGTCCAAATTAGTGTACAGAGGTTACTTGTAGGAAATTAACTCTATCAAAACTGATTTTTGTAGTTGGTATCACTTTGTAGATCTCACTTCTGCTCAAAACTATGCTGGAACTACCTCAAGAATCTTTATATCCATAACTACAAAGGCCAGTCTCACAACTTAAAGTCAAGGGCATGGACACCTCACATGCATTTGGAGATTTTCCACTGTCTAGTTACAAAATTACACAAGACTCAGAAGTCAAAGGCAAAGCAAGAAGTGAGAAACACCTACAGAGCCAGGGTTAAATTTCAAGTGAATCTTCCTTCTTCCTTTTTCTCAGTTCTCCTCTGGCACGCTTACAGAGCCCAACCAAAGCAATGAAGGATGAGTGAGAAGGCTATGGTGGATCACAATTATACTCCATTCCCTTGCCTACAAGCATTTAAAATGCCTTTAAGAGTGAGAATTGACCTAATTACCGCTCTTGAGATCAACAGCAAGTTGCATCTGAACTGAGGAGAAAGCCCAGAGCTCTCAGCCTCAAGCTGCAACAAAACCCATCAGGTCACCTCTGAATAATGCTGATGCTACTCTGCAGCAGGTACTTAATCCTGGCATGCTTTCTATGAAATGTTCATAACTAAAAGAACTAATAAAATCTAATCACATCTGGAAGAGACCATCATCTCAAGGCTGATGTCTCTTGTGGAGTTTAACAATAAACACAGTTCCCTCACTTGTCCCTGGGCAGAGATGCCCTACTGAAAAGCAATCACAAAGCCACCAAGAGCAGAGGCAAACTGGAATGTGCAAGTTCAGTTCTGCACAAAGGCAGGCTCTGCTCTTGTGCTCACACCTACACCTGTCCCAGTCATCTGCAGCTCTCACTGTGTCCAAAATCTCTTAACAGATGATGGAAGTTTTCTACACAAGGCACAGAAACTCACACCTTTCAACAATGACAAAAACCAACACAGAAGCAAAATGCATGCACATGAAGCTAGAGGATTTGGGTTTTCTTCATTGTATTCACATGGCTTTTTCACCTTCTTCAGTCTGTATCTCCGGAGCTGGCACCGACACGGCTACCCCTGTTGCAGAGATGATCTGTGCTGCAGCCTTGCCTGCTGTTAAACACAGTTGCAGAACACACCAGTTAGTACAGCTGGGGAGATGGGCTCCATCTGCCAGAGAACCATGGTCAGAGCATCTTCAGCCAGGGCCTGCTGAGCTGGTGAGGAGGGGTTAAACCAAAGCTGCTGGGAGAGGGGGCCCAGGAAAAGGGAACCTCACTTCATGAGACATGGTGGGATGGCAACTGTGACTGGAGGGCTAGAATGGAAGGATGAAGGCTCTTTAGGAAGGCCTGAAAGGGGAGACAAGGAGTGCAACCATCCTCTTTGTCAATGACCAACTGGAGTGCATGGAGCTCTGCCTGGGAATGGATGAGTATCCAACCAGTATTTTAGGGGTGAGGATTAAAGGGAGGGCGGGGATAGGTGACATTACATTGGAGGTCTGCTGCAGGCTGCCTGAGCAGGATGACAGAGTAGACAAGACCCTCCAGTGAGGGAAGAGCAAGTGACATCATCTCCCTGGACAGAAAGCATTTGCCACTGTCTTGCATGACATCCTTATCTCTAACTGGAGAGACATGGGTCTGATGGATGAACCACTCTGTAGATAAGGCACTGACTGGATGGCTGTACTCAAAGAGCTGTGGTCAACGGCTCAATGTCCAGTGGACACCAGTGAAGTGTGTTCCTCAAGGTCACTGCTGGGACCAGGACTGTTAAACATCTTTGTTAGTGACCTGGGCAGTGGGACTGATGCATCCTCTGCCAGGTTTGCTGATGACATCCAGCTGAGCTGTGCAGTCACATTCTGGAGGGAAGGGATGTTCATCCACAGGGACCTGGACAGGCTCCAGAGGTGGGACTGTGTGAGCCTCATGAAGCTCAACAAGACCAAGTGCAACATCCTGCACTTGGGTCGGGGCAAGTCCAAGCACAAACACTGGGCTGGGGGGAGAATGCATCAAGAACAGCCCCAGGAGAAGGATTTGGGGTGCTGGTGGATGAGGGGCTCAACATGACCTTGTCATGTGCACAGGCAGTCCAGAAACCACCTTTGTCCTGGCTGGATCCCCAGCAGTGCAGGCAGCAGGTCAAGGGAGGAGATTCTGCCCCTCTGCTCTGCTGAGGCCCCACCTGCAGAGCTGCATTCACCTCTAGGCCCCCCACTCAAGGAAGACATGGAGCTGATGGAGCAAGTCCAGAGGGAGCCACAAAGATGCTCAGAGGGCTGGAGCTCCTCTGCTATGGAGACAGGCTGGGAGAGCTGGGGGTGTTCAGCATGGAGAAGACTCCAGGGACACCTCAATTACCTTCCAGTTCCTACATGAGAGCTGGAGATGGTCTTCTACAAGGGCATGGAGTGACAGGACAAGGGGGAAGGGCTTCACACTGACAGAGGGCAGGGTTAGGTTAAATATTAGAAAGAAATTCTTTATTGTGAGGGTGGTGAGGCACTGGACCAGGCTGCCCGGAGAAGCTGTGGCTGCCCCATCCCTGGAAGTGCTCATGGCCAGGTTGGATGGACTTTTGGGTCTAGTGGAAAGTGTGCTTGCCCTTGGCAGGGTGATTAGATGATTTTTCAGCTCTCTTCCAAACCATTCCATGCTAAGTGCTATAATATAATAACAGGGCTATGAGACTTAATTTTTTCCTCTGTAGAAAAATATTAATTGGTTATGGATGTTATTATTTCCAGAAGAAGATGATTTCCTGGATAAACAGCAACAAGATATTAGTTACACATACACAGAGCCATTAGATAAACATAAAAAGACATCACAAGTGCTCCTCTCTAAACAAGCTCCGTTTGATCTGGCTTTACAATAGCCCAGTAATTATCCACAATTAAGTATCTTGTGCTTTCAAGAACACCTGAAGCTCTCTTCCTGCCGAGTCTTACATCTAAACTATGAAGGTTACTAATTATTTATCTCAGATTCCAAATATGCTCTAAATTAAATACATTTCTTAAAAAAAATAGGGGGAAAAAAGCTAAAGCCACTTAATGCAAATGCTATGACTTGGACAGAAAAAAACATTAATTCTAAGAAATTACAGAATTTACCTTCAACCATTCAAAGGACAATTTTAATCTACCATATATGATACAGGAGATAATTAGGTCATTTGCTCCTTTGTACATGACATTCTATAAATTTACCTCCTTTTTCCTCTGTAGGAGCAGCACATTCTGGTTTGCTTAGCTGAGATTTGGGAGCAGGCTGTTTAGACTCCTTCATTACTTCTGCTACAGATGAGATCTTCAGTGGACCTTGTTGTATCTTGAAAAGTCAGAAATAAGAAATATCATCAGTTTTTCACACAGTTTGGATTTCACCAATTCCAGTATAATGAAAAAGAACTTTCCTATATCCAGGATTCTGTACCGTATATCTGAGCTTCAAAGTGCAATTTAAAACAGCCATCTAATGCCTTGACTTGATTTTAAATTCAGAAGGATTTTTTATGATTTTCTCCTCTCCAAAAATGCAGGTAGAATTGTGGCAGTTTCCACTATAAACAAATATTTATTAAATTATGCATAAAAAACAAATAGTTTCATGCCCTAAATATTCCAAGCACTTCTGAGTGTGCTGAATGCAGAAACCCTAAGCTCCACTGATTTCCTTTGGAAAGGCTTCAGATGCTGGCGGCTGGGGCACATAAACACTCAACACAGAGTATTGTGACATTTTATGATATAAATCCATTAATATCCATGGTGGAAAGCCACAAGGTAAAAATAAAACCATCTGAGTTAGAGCCATGACTGGGGAGTTGATAACTCTGCTGATCAATCTGGTTTGCAAAATTCCCTGGGAGGCACCAAGAGCTTGGATGATCACACAAACTGTAGCTAAAACAAGAAGAGAGAAAATTTCCTTGAGTAATATTCCCCCACTCATTAAGAACAGCTTTCTTAAAATTCAATTAAAAATATTTTGCGTTTCCTGAAGGCCAAATGGCTTCTCAAAGCTCAAAAAATCCATGGTCAGAGCAGATTTTCAATATTCTTGATTACTGGGAACTGTTTCCTTTCACATGGAGGAGCAGAGAAACTTCCAGGTTTCGATTTCCAGAGCTGTGCCAAAGGCAGTATCAGATTTTCCTTTCTCCAGGGTAGTGCCACTAAGATGTCAAAGTATGATGCTTATGCCTGGCTCTGTACCATTCAAATCTTTACTTATTCAAGAGTGTTCTCAGTCCTCTTTAAAATAAATTCATTTAGGGTAAGTTTTGTAATTCTGCTACACCACTAACTACACTAAGCCTCCAGTAAAGCAGTTAAATTCCAGCCTGTCACCTGCCTCTCTCTCTCCCCATTTTATTTCTGAGTATAAGCAGAGCAGCTATTCAGTTGGGATTCTGCTAGATTATTTTACTGCAAATAAAAATAAGTTTTACAACCCACACACCACAATCATGAGATGGCAATGGGAAATGTACTTTTGCAGCACCAAGTAGGAACTGAATTTGTAATTATTAAACCTTAATTTAAGGAACCTTAATTTTTAAACTTTTTTAATTCTTAGCACAAAGCAAAATTAATCAGAATTTGAAACCTAAGTGCAGACACTCTCTTTAAAAACCAGAGAAGTGGACGTGTGGGGGTGAATGGGAGACACTTACTGGTTTCTTTGGCACTGGTGTGCTGGAAGGTGCAGGGCCAAGTGCCATCTCGAAGAGTTTGTCAGAGTAGGGAATGGTCTTCTCCACGCTCTCCCGGAACTGTCTGTCATAGCTGGCATACAGGACAGTTCCACCTATCCCTCCACCCACAAACAGCAGACCTGCACCAATGACTTTGCCCACGGAAACGCTGAGGAGGAAAGAAGAGTGAAAGGGATGTAAATTACATAAATAAATAAATTACATTATATGGCAAACATCAAACAGTTTGTGAGTCTTCAGCTAACAGCTGGGGACCACCACTGTTCCAGAACCTGCTTTAAATCACCTTCAGCCAACACTGGTGAGTGACTAACCCAAAGGTAAGATGCCAACCCACAACTTCCATGATACATACTGAGCATCTTCCTTTTCTTCATCTAAATCTGACCGAACCAAACAAGGAACACATCCCATGAGAACAGGACTTACTCCACACAGAAATCCCACTGCCAGGAGTCTGCTCTCCTGTGAAACCAAGGAGCAGCCCCCCTGTTGGTGAATGCAGAACCAGTCCCACCCCCAGACCCTGTTACATACCCAGAGTCCCCGGAGTGGGTGGCATATCCACGGTGTGGCCGTGATGGACGGAGTGAGGCTCTCACACAGCAACTGTTCTGTGGGGAGGAGGCAGGGTCAGCAGGGACACAAGGACACATCTCCCTCTAACAGCAGCATTGGGCTCTGGGCAGGGTCAGCAGGGACACATCTCCCTCTAACAGCAGCACTGGGCTCACTGGCTCCATTGCCACAGCCTCAGTGTGTCTGTAGGACAGCTGTGACCAGCATACAACGCTGGGCTCTTCTCTGAGAACACATGGAGAGCTTCAAGGTTCAGGGCTTTTTAAGAAATCATGAAATTCTTTGAAAAATGAATGGAAAATTTGAAAAATGAGAAGGAATAAATCCTTACCCCAGCTTCTTTCTGCATTTATTTAGCTGATTTATGTGCTGGGCAGTACAACTGGGTTACTTTCAGATGCATTTCAATCTCACAAACTAGAATAGCTCAGTGTGAGTGAGGCAGAACACAACAGCTGTTTAAATGCTTAAAACTACTTTTAATTCTTAAGATATACAAGCAATTCTCCTTAAACTTCCAAACCAAGACCACTTCTTCAAAAGAATTAATAACATGTACGCTTTCCAGACAGATATCAGATTATAATATAAATTAAATTAGTATATGAAGAGTGATATTTTATTATATTCTACTTAACAAGATCCACATTACCAAGATTTTTATCTTCTCTGAAGGACTGGTTAAGCTACTCTAAGCCTACAGAAGAAAACACACTGTTGGCCTCAAAGGTTTTTTCCCCACATGGGAATTACTAACAGGAAAATACAAGACTCATGGGAAATCAAAGTACAAGGCACAAAAAGAACTTTTCCCACAGTTGAGGTATTTTGATCAACAGGGAATTTTTTCTTTAAAAAAGAAAAAATTGGGAGATGCTTCACTACAACATAACCCCAAAAGAAGTTTCTCTATTTCCTTTTGCACATGGCAATAACATGCACAACTCTTGTGGTTTAGGTCTATCCCTGTCCAACAGGGACAGACAGGAAAAGGCAGGAACACTGCATTCTTATTCTTTCCACAAAGGCAGCCAAAACATTTTTAATTAGCAGCAGGAGCACATGTACAGCAAGAGGAAGCCTGCTCCTCTTATCCCTGAGACCTCCAGGAGCCCTCACTGGGGGTGGTTTTCTGGATTGTGATGGAAGGAAAGGGCAACAAAATAATAAATATATTCTGTAACATTTTTGATTTTCTGACTTGGCTGCTCCAGGAGCACTTCCTGAGGCTTCACTGCTCCATTCAAGGGGAATTTCAATAATAAAAGCCTCACAGATCATTTGGTTACCAACTTCTGAACGTGCTCCTGACTCTCAGCATGTCTCTATTACACCATGAAGCATAAGAGGAGCAAATAATCCAATATTATGCATACAGCTCAATCCAATAAAACAAGAAGGGAAAAAAACTGATTTTCTATTCATCAATTCAGACTGAATTTCCAGTCCCTTCCAACACTTTGGGATTATGCTATTTTGCCTGCTGCTCCCCTGGAAATGAGCCATCACTCCTGAGCTCCTGGCCAGGCTTTCTGGAGATGATCCCACCCTGCACCACTGTCACTCCCACACCCTTGCTTGGGCTGGACCTGCCCTCTGGGCCAGCTCAGCCCTGTCCCTGCTGGCTAAAACCTCTACTCGCACTGGTGATGGCAAACACTGGACTCATCTGGCTCCACACCTTCAGCAAACATCAGTTCCTGCCCTCAGGATCAGGCTGTGCTCAGGGAACCACCAAGGCAGAGAACACCAGCTTCTCTTAACTCAGCATTTACATTTTATACGCCAGGAGGGGTTTTTGGAGGGATTATTGATTTTAGTCCAGATGATCTTCTGAGATCTCTTCCAAGCTGGACTGTTCTAGAATTAGCCAAATCCTCATTTCTATTTATTTTTCACCCAGATGAGAGGAACCCAAACACAGGCCCTCCATCTCTGGCACTGGGACTCTCACACATGTAGCAATGGGAGCAGTAATTAAACCCAAAACAAGCCCTCACCAACTCCATCTTTCAAGTCTCTGCAACAAATTGCCACAGCTGGCCAGTGGAACAGCAAAAGAAAATCTGTAAAACCCATGTTTTATGAACAGAAGCCGAATTTTTCCTCCCTCACATCCAAATACATTAATACCTCCAAAATCACTGATTTTTTCAAAAAAAACCCCAATTTTTAAATAGGTATTGCTCTCTTTTGGCCACCATAATAATATTGCTTGTATTTGCTGTATCACCATATTACAGAAATTAGCAAGTAATTTCTAATCTTCCCTTTGCAAAATTTCCAGGACTTTGTAAATTTTCAGACCCTTGTCATTTATTTGTAATAATGCCTCAAAGAATTTTGGAGAAATTCATCACACATGCTTTGCTGTGCCCTTCAAAAGGCAGAAATAAACCACTTTCTGTCCTGCAGAAAACAGAAAATTCTTTGGATGAGGCAGCATGGACACAGCAAGGATGCCCACAGCAAGGGCACTGCAGGGCAGCTGTTTCTATTTCTTCTTCCTCCTCCAGCAGTTCTACATTATATTTATTTCACTCAACTCTTTTAATACTTATTATTTTGCATTCATTACCTACTATTTAATCACCACAAGAATCACTTGGCAGGGCACATCACACCTTCACTCTGGTTAATATTATGAGCCCCAGTGATTTAAGGACATTTAAGGACATCCAAGTGAGCTCACTCTGGCACAGTGCTCAGGGCAAGAACAGCATGGCAGAACATCATTAAACAAATTAAATCTGCCTTGCAGGTTTACACTTCATGTGTAATTTCAAATAACCATGGCAAGGACACACCATCCTCTGCTCACTCAGCTCCAGCTCATCCTCTCTTAGGCACCAGGCTCGAGTATCCTGATCCAGAATTTCTGTAACGTGGGATTTGTGCACTTCAACAGAAAGAGCAAACCAGAAACTTCTCTGAAGTTTTTCTTCACTAAGACAGAGATCAGGTACAACAAGGACATCTCACCACAGAACTCTGACTTCCCATCATTCAAGACTTCTCCCAAATATCACATACTTTTACTAAAAAGCCCTGTTCATTTCACAGAAAACTTCAAAAATACTTCAAGAGAAAAGTCCCTCTGCAGCACTGCACACATAGCAGAAAACATTTCTGGAAGTGATGAAGCTCCCCTTCTCTCAAAGCCACTTCAAATGTTACAAGTTTAGTGATGCTCCACACACAGAGCTCATGGTAGGAAAGAATGAATAAAGAGCTCACAGAAAGAATGAAAGTAGGAAAAAATGAGTAACAGCAAAGAGGGAAGGAAAGAATGAATAAAGTTTTCCCAGTCTCCACCACAAACTCTCTGTTACAGATAAACTTCAGGGAGTGCTGTGGCATCTCTGTGTTTGCACAGTTCATAGGGATAAATTCTGCCCTGTGAGGGTGGTGTGGTGCTTGCCCAGAGAAACTGTGGATGTCCTATCCCTGGAAGTGTCCACATCCAGGCTGGACAGGGCTTGGAGCAACCGGGGATAGTGGAAGGTGTCCCTGCCCAGGGCAGGGGGTTTGGAATGAGAAAGTCTTAAGGTCCTTTCCAAACCACTCTGTGACTCTTTCACCAAATATTTATAGCCTGATGACCAACTTCCAGCTGCAAAGCACCACCCTGGCTGTTCTGGAGCTGTACACTCATTCCAGACACATTCTGTTAAAGCCAAGCACATGCAAATAGCCTCGAGTGATAAATATCTGCCAAAGCCTGGTTTCTGTCTTCTCAACTTCCAGATGAAACTTTCCACAGCCAGGCAAACCCAGAGCCCTTTTTCAGTGGGCATCAGGTGAGCAAAGGACTCTCCAGGCCTGTAGAGCAGCAGAGGAAATGCAGCTGCTGCAGTGGGACAGGCTGGAGCTTTAGAGGGTAAAACCTACAACTTCTCTTTTGCTAAGTCGTGTGAACACAGGGTAATGAACACTGGGATGGAAAACAGGATATAAAAGTGACCCAATCGGGTTATTTTTTACCAGGCAGCTGAAATACAATTTGGGGCCTTGGTAAAGGAGTCAGCCTCACCTATAAATCCCCGTGGCTTCCTAAAGTTAGCCTACTGCTTTAAAAAGGCTCCAGGACACATCACCATCCTTATCTCCGCTGATAAGGAGAGGCAAAGGTCCAGTCCAGAACACACAGCATGAGTGCCACGGGCACTCCTGCCCTGGGCACCGCGTGTTGCGTCCCACTGTGCGGACAGAGGATCCCCTCACACAGGAGCGCTGCCATCACTCGTGTCCCCACGCTACACACCGGGGCGGGCCGCTCTCGGCGCTCCG